>NC_090940.1:439084457-439387487 GCF_040938575.1 Ambystoma mexicanum
TTAAAGCGGACACCGAGACGGCCCGGGCCCTTGGAGTTCTGCAACAACGACGGATGCCCTTTCGGAGCAGCGGAGGCAAGGACGCCTCCAAAGGTTCCGGCGGCGGTTTCTCCTCCTACCGTCAGGAGGCCTACAGAGGACGAGGCAAGTCTGGCGGACCCCGCCGTCGTCGCCAAGGACAAGGCGGCAAAGCCTCGTCGAAGCAGGATTGAACCGGCCGTGGGGTCGGGCCCCCACCGAAGCACCCCGGTGGGAGGCCGGCTGGCGAGCTTCGTCAGCGTGTGGGAGTCCATCTCCACCGACCGTTGGGTGCTGGACGCCTTGGCCCGGGGCCACGCGCTCGAGTTTCAAAGAAAGTGTCCGCGCGTCCCCCCCCCACCCCCCCCCCCCACCGTGGCCAGGAAAGAACTTCACATCCCTCAACTTCTCCTGGAGGTAAAGGCGATGCTCAGGAAGGGCGCCATCGAACTCGTCCCAAAGCGGCTTCGGGGCTCCGGAGTTTACTCGAGATACTTCCTCGTGAAGAAGAAGACGGGGGGGATGGCGCCCCATCCTGGACCTGCGACGTCTGAACAAGTTCATCAAGGCGCAAAAGTTCCGGATGGTCACCCTCCAGCACGTCCTGGGTCAGCTGGAGGAAGGAGACTTCCTGTCGTCGTTGGATTTGGAGGATGCCTACTTCCATATTCCCATCCTGAAGGGGCACCGAAAATTCCTCAGGTTTGTGGTCCAAGGGCGTCATTACCAGTTCAAAGCCCTCCCCTTCGGACTACGGTCGGCACCCAGGGTGTTCACCAAGTGCCTCGCACCGGTGGCGGCGCAGCTGCGCCGCGAAGGGATCCACGTCTACCCCTACCTGGACGACTGGCTCATCCGAGCCAAGACAAGGGAGCTCGCCGTGGTTCACACAGCAAGGACCGTCCAACTTCTCACGGACCTGGGATTCTCCGTGAACTACGCCAAATCCCACCTGGTACCCGCGCAAGACGCTCTGTTTCTGGGAGCGAGGCTCAACACAGTGTCCCTTCTGGCCTCCCCGTCGGAGGAGAGGACCAGGACCATCCTGGGCAAGGTGCAGCGGATGTTGGTGACCGACGCGGCCAAGGTGAGGTCCATCAAGTCCCTCCTCGGAATGATGTCTTCCTGCATCTACCTCATTCCCATGTGCAGGCTCTGGATGCGCCCGTTGCAGGAGTTCCTGGACGCGCGCTGGATCCAAACGACGGGCAGCTTCGAGGAAAGGATCACACTCGACGAGAGTTTCCGACGAGCGATCCGGTGGTGGGGCACCCGCGCGCATCTGACGGCGGGCATGGACTTCCAGACCCCAGCCCACCAGGAGACAGTGACCACGGATGCCTTCCTGGAAGGGTGGGGAGCGCACACCGAAAATCTGCACGCAAGAGGCCTTTGGCTCCCGACGGAGAAATCCTTACATATCAACGTCCTGGAGCTTCGTGCAGTGTTTTGGGCCCTCCGGTCCTTCCTTCCGTCCCTCAAGGGCAAGGTGGTGAGGATCTTCACCGACAACACCACCACAATGTTTTACATCAGGAAACAGGGCGGAACCAGGTCCCCAGCACTGTCCAAGGAGGCGCAGGACCTGTGGCATTGGGCAGTCGCCCAAGGGATGTTTCTGGTGCCGTTTCATCTGGCAGGGATAAAAAACACAATCGCCGACTCACTCAGCAGGGAGCTGTGCTCGTGCCACGAGTGGGAACTACGGCAGGATCTAGTGGATCGCCTCTTCCGACGGTGGGGCACACCCCAGATCGACCTGTTCGCGACGAACTCCAAGTGCCGGAGATTCACCAGCAGGTTTCCCCAGGCGAGGAGCATGGGCGATGCTTTCTCGTTCCCCTGGGAGGGCCTGTTCCTCTACGCGTTCCCTCCTTTGCCACTGCTAATCCGGCTCGTCAACCAGCTCAAGAGGTCACGGTGCAGGATGATCCTCGTCGCACCTGCGTGGCCGAGGCAGATATGGTTCCCGGACCTTCTGGACTTGTCAGCGTCCCCGCCAATCAAGCTGCCGGTGGACGCGGATCTGCTCTCCAGGGAAGGAGGCGCCATCCTCCACCACGACCCGAAATCGCTGAACTTGCAGGCCTGGCTCCTGCAGCGCTAGAGTTTGGAGGATACGACATACTGGCCGACTGCAGAGAGGTTCTTGCAAAGGCCAGGGCGTCCTCGACTCTTAAATGCTACGGACACAAATGGAAGAGGTTCTCTGTCTGCTGCCACGCACAGAAGATTAACCCTCTACGGATTACGGCTCCCCAAGTACTGCCGTACCTGCTGACGCTGGCCAAAGCTGGACTGGCACACGCGTCCATCAAGATTCATCTTGCTGCGATCTCCCGATACACCAGAACCACGGGGCGGACGTCCTTGTGGTCTCATCGTCTGGTGAAAGAGTTCATGAAGGGACTGTTCAGATCGTTCCCGCCGGTGAAGGCTCCAGCCCCGGCGTGGGAGCTCAACGTGGTGCTGACCAAGCTCATGGGACCTCCGTTCGAGCCTCTGCACTCGGCCCCGTTGAAGTTTCTGTCGTGGAAAACAGCGTTTCTTGTGGCCATCACCTCCGCACGACGGGTGGGAGAGATCCAGGCCCTTTCCTGCAAGGCCCCGTACTTGACTTTTCACGACACGAGGGTAGTGCTCAGGACGCACCACTCCTTCATGCCCAAGGTACCGTCGGACTTCCACCTCAACGAACCCTTGGTGTTGCCTGTATTCTTCCCGTCGCCTTCGTCGCCGGCTGAGAGAACTTTGCACTCGCTGGATGTGGCTAGAGCGCTGAAGTTCTACGTGGACCGCACAAACTGTTTTCGGAAGACGTCACAACTCTTTGTGAACTTTGGACCTGTCAATCAGGGGAAGGCTCTCTCGAAGGCTTCCATTTCCAGATGGCTCTCCGGCTGTATCATGTACTGTCATCGGTTGGCAAACCGACCGCTACCTGGCCGTCCGAGAGCCCATTCCACCAGAGCGATCGCAGCTACCACGGCGTTCCTTTCTGGTGTTCCCCTGCTGGACATATGCAGGGCTGCTACGTGGAGGTCGACGCACACCTTCACGAAGTTCTACTGCGTCGATCGGGATTCCAGGGAGGAGTCCAGGGTCGGCCAAGCAGTGCTGCGCAACCTGTTCGCCTGAGGTGAGCCTGGTGGGGAGGTAAGATGCTTAATGTTGAGTTTGATGCAATGCTTAATGTTGAGCCTTTGCCACCTCCCGTGGTTGTGCATGTGTGTACTGCTATGTATTCTTTATTCATGAGCATGTGAATCCATGCCAGACCCCATGCTGGAGAAGGAACAAGTTACTTACCTGTAACTGTTGTTCTTCAGCATGGGTCTGGCATGGATTCACATGCGAACCCTCCCGCCTACCCCTCTGCGGCTCTTCACTTGGTCATACTGCCACTTCACGTGCTTCCAAATCTGAAGATAGCTGCCAGAGGCGGTGCTTAGGTAGAGGGCAGTCATTGGCTGTGGTCAGTATGACGCAGAGACCAGTGATTGGTTATTACTACGAAAGACAGATCAGAAACGAAACTGATACTGGTTTTTTCTTTACCGAGGATTCCCAGCCTGACGACGGGGAATATTCATGAGCATGTGAATCCATGCCAGACCCATGCTGGAGAACAGTTACCTGTAAGTAACTTGTTCCTTATTTGATCAAGGAGGTGAAAAAGGCCATCAGAATCGGCGCTCATATAAAATGTGCCCATTCATGTGTCCCTTGTGGATTGGGCTGCACTTTTTTGGGGCACAAGTGATGAGATGTGTTGGCGCATTTCATTTCTTGTGTAAAAAAAATAAAAATGTTGCTATTTTTGCACAAAAGGGCAGTTTTCGCAGCATTTTGCGGGATCGCAAAATTGCTATAAACTGGAGAGTCTGCCTAATGGCACTAGACTGCCATAATCTCTAAAAGGGCTTTCTGCAAGATTTTTGCCTGCTCTTTGGCCTTCTATTAGCTGGGCCTTCTTCCTGCCCTCCCTGGGCTGGATTTGTCATATATTGTAAGCCGGATGTGTGACCTGGGACTGTTTAGTCCCAGATTACATCCATGCCAGAGTGTCCGATGCTGGGCAGATGTGTTGGCTAAAGGCTGTCCCAGATTGGAACGCCCCTGCCAGTTTGCAAGGTGGATATCCTTACTATTGGGTGGACTTGGTGGCGATTCCAGCTCAAATCCTGTATAAAAGGGGAACTCCTGCAGCTAAGACCCCAACATAGAGTGGCGGCATCCTGCTGAAGACCTGGAACTCGCCATTTGAAGCCATGCAGCACTTATTTCTTCGGTTGTCCCGGCAACGCCCTGCTCCTCCCTTGCAAAGCTTTCATCTGAGCGTCAACCCGAAACCCCTGGTGGAGGACTCTGCCCTTGGAAGCATCTCTGAACCATTTCGTGGGCTGACCAGCTTCTTACTGAGCTACTTCGTTGCATTGGGCATCACCCCGGGTTGAGCCTTGGGACTGTGCAGAGCCTCTTGTAAAACAAGAAGCACTTGCCTGCAATTGCAACTCTCCTACATGAAGAGGGGGGGGCCCTAACGGGACCAGTTTCTTTGTTTCTGCCACAAGGGTCAACTTCTGTCATTACTTGGAGCGGCCATCGCTGATTGTCTAGATGGACAGAGGCAATCCTACTTATAGTGAACATGGTGAACTCTTGAGAGGAAGCCAAAACCCAATCAAGGTAGCAATGGAGGGCAGGCGAGGCTATTCTCAGGAGTGTTGGTGGGGTCATGGGTCCATAATGAGTCCACAAAGTGAAGCACACAATAATTCAATTTAGAGAGGAATGTATAAAAATACAGTATTTATTCTAGGCCTCAAACACACGCTAAAAAATGAAATCGACCAGTGATTAATATTGTGCATAACTGAATAATAAATATTTCGGAGGATTGTGGATCTGGTACGCCACATTTTGGCACTGGGCGATTTGGCAAACCACTTTGGCCACACAGCCCCTTTTGGTGCAGTCGGAGTGGTGCGCAAGCCAATTCGGCGCTGGCCATTCAGCGCGAGTCGTTTACACACGCCTGATATTGCAGCCGATGTGTAAACGTCCCTTGTGCCAAATGAGCACCATATAGTTGGCAAGTTTAGAGGCACGCCTGTGATGTCAGGGAATTTAGTGTTCTAACAGTAACTGCATAGAAAGAATGGTACGATTTGAGCTTTAGCGAGATCTTTTTTCCGTGTTTATTATTGAGACCTACAATAATTGTGAGACCCAGTTTGGAAAACATAGATTGTAGAGGTTGGGACCACGGCGTGTCTGCCCCCATAGCGGGGGCATCCCATTGCTGCCCCTCCCCCACCAAACACCCCATTTCGTTTGTCACATTCATACCTACGCCCCTCGCCCACCCCCGGATGAATTTCCCAGAATAAAGAGACCAGACAAGTTTTCAAGATGGAAATCGCAATGCCACAGCAAGGTTTATTTGCATACAGTCAAGGAGTTAAGAGCGTAAGCACTAGAGCCACGGCTCGATACCGACCGCGAACCACAGTGCCCATAATGCCCTGCAAAACAGTTCCCTTTGCCAATTTCTCGCGATTTCACCGCACCTCTCTCCTGCTTCCTGCCGCGCCATATTCCCCAACTAATTACAATGCCGCCGACACTAACATCTTTACTATAATACCACCCCGCGCCCTGTACATATTGAACCTGCAAAACTACTCCCATTGCTGCGACCGATGACCTTGCGTGCCTTCCCGACCTTACAACACGACCCGATGCGGCACACATTATATTCCCCCCGCAAATGGCCAGACGCGCACTACATGCCTAACCTCCAACCGTTGCTAATAAACCAGCTTTACTATCATAAACCGAACCTTTCTTCTGCCCTAGGAACACTGGCAGCTCCTTCCTCCCTGAATTGGAATACCACCATTTCCACTCGAGCAGGGAGCACAGCAGAGGGCCCAGTTTCTCCGATGTACGCCTAGACCACTTTTTCCGGCGCCTGCGGCCTCGATGCTTGATGCAAAGCAACAATGCGAACTGAATTCCCACAACGCCACTTCCAGTGAAGTGCAGGTAAACGATTTGCTCCGCCACGCGTGCCCACACATTAATGGCCCTTTTTCGCCCTGATACATTAAACTCCCCTCCCTGTCATAATCGCCTTCAATTCCAAACACGACGCCAACAACGCTCCTTCTCTCGAAACAATCGAACCACGAACCCCTTTAACTCCAGTGAGCACATCCCTCCTTCTGGAACGCTTTCACCGGCAATCGCAATATTTTCCTCCCGCACACTGCTACTCCTGCCACAGGGACCCCAGGCGACTTCTCCTTCCTGGAACTGCAGCTCCACGAATTTCACTCTGACGGGAAGAAGGGCAAGGGACAGACCAAGGCAGCAACGCGCTTGTTCTTCTTGCTGATAGATTTTTATCCATCAGCGGTGATTTTTGGATACCGAGGCTTGAGCCTATACTCCATCTTCTCAGGTTGAGTGTGTAGTCGTGGGTTTGTATTCTTCTTGGTCTGTGTGGTCTTGTCACAGTAGGGCTGGTTTCACAGGGTCTTCGCAGTGATGGGCCGCGGGTAGCGGTCGAAGGGGTTTGCAGTGGTGGCAGTGAGTCTTCTGATCAGAGGGTTCGGGTTCTGATCCAGTTCTTGGCAGAAGTTCTTACTCAGCTTCGCTAGGTGTTCATCCAACATCTCGATGTCCAGGTCTCTGTGAAGGTCTGCTGTCCTTGTGAAGATTGGAGCTCCAGACGATATCCGCAGGGCCTTGTTCTGGACTATCTGAAGACTCTTCTGGTGTCGCTCATGGCAGGTCATCCATGCTGGGGAGGCATAAGTCAGGGTTGGTCTGATGATCGCCTTGTAGACGTTGATCTTTGTCCGGAGGGGCATGGACTTGCTCTTCAGGAGTGGGTACAGCGCTGCCATCTTTCCTGTTGCCTTCTGAGGTTTTTGTTTGTTTATATAGGCCAACTCTCTCTCTCTCGGTCCCGTGCCACTGCCCTCCTCCCCCTTCCGGCGCTGCTGGGTGACGTGGACGTCCACCAGGTCCTCCTTTATCGTTGCGTTCACCAGCCAGAGATGTGGGCACCTGCACGTGGCATCGCCCTGAGGCCTACCCTCACCAGCAAGGTCTGACGTGGGCCACCTTGCGCTCCCTGGCCATGAGCGTTTGGAGCTTTTCAAAGGTCTAGAAAGTACAGTACCGGTCCTGGTGTCTGAGAGCAGGACTGTGCGATTTCTGTCATGGTTCATGCAGAGACGGGCTGTAATTTGTGGCAAGTGGACGTTTGTTGTTGGGTGACTCACTCATAATTGAGGTGTTGAAATGTCCAACCAAGGGGCACCCTAGATTGTTCTAAATACTACACATAGCTGTACAAGGATAAGTCCCAGCATGCCCCGCCCCCAGATGTAATTCCTGTCATTCTGACGAGCCCATCTCCAAACACCCCACCAATCGGGCAGTGGCTAAACAACTGTTCTATCTTGCAAGTTTCAGCCACTTTTTTCTGGGTAAACGCAGACCACATTAAGTTTATGCATTGTGCAGTTTGTACTTTTGACCAATGTTATCCACACAATGGGCATTAAACGGTACTATTTGCTTTAACTGTTACCGCTAATGCCCCTATGGGCACTACTGAATGAGTTTGTTTCAAACAGAAAAGTAATTTTCATTTGTGCGCCACGCTTATTTCTGGGCCTATTTTCTGTCCCAGTCCAATGCTGGTTGTACTCCCTCGCCCCCACCTGCCACCCTATAGGTAAAAACTGATATGTATAATGTTTTGTGATGAGAATGGGCCTGGTTTGTACATTCCTCAAACCAGTGTCCGCTCGTTTTGAAAGGTCAGTTAAAAAAACTGATATCTACTGTTTGGAAAATAAATGCCACTTGAAATATTTAATACTTCGTGAATCTATTGTGAAAGTTGAATGAGAGTGAATAGAACGGTGTATGACCTCAATATGGTATAGCGGAAGTGAGAATGAATCCCAGTGTAACTCAACATGTCAACAGAAATGAGTGCTGGGCAACCAGTTTTGGGTTGAGTAAGGGACCGTGGCACCGCTGATGTCGGCATCACCCGACACAGACAATAGAGCGGCGTCCACGCAGCAGACATAGCAGAGGTCACCCTGCAGGCTCGGGATCACCGGAGTGGGGGCACCCAGCTCACCGCAGCCCGGCTCTGGGGGCACACAGGCCGGGGTTGCACTGACCGCAGTGGTCACACTGCACAATCCTTCCAGGGGGACTGTGTTGCCCGGCAGGGGCGCCGTCCTGATGCAGGGCGCCGCCAGTGGGCGTGTGGCACCAGCATGGTGCTACAATGAGTTGCACCAGAGTCCCTTTGTCGCCTGATGAGCCGGAAATGGCTCGTCTTTATTAAGTTGGTCACATGGTTGGCAACATGGGACCATTACACGAGTCCTGGGAGCTACCATGCTCCCAGGAGGGGTGGCCCAACAGTTACTGCTCTGGGTGGTAGGGGGTCCCGGGTGGGGACCAAAGGGTCGGGCGGACAATGTTCCCACAAGTAGAGCATTAGCAGCTACACCTGTGGAAGTCTCTTGGGACAGCAGGTGCAGAGTATTTACACACACGGGCAGCCCTCTGGACGGAGGCACGCACTGCAAAGTTTTTGCACAGTCATGGTGGCAGTCGCCTCCCAAGGATGTGCGTAGAGTTTCATCCCCACGTGCTCTATGGAGTGCGTCACTATGCCATCACTTTTTAGGGGTTCACTGAAATGCTGTGCAGGGGCCGGAAAGGTTTTATTTATTTTATATATCCCAAGAGGAGATGGTGCCAGCATTACTTTAAACATCCCTGGCCCCGGACTCCCTCAGCAGACTTGGATGAAGCTTCTGTTTAGGCTTGACCAGGCCGAAACCACCAGCACCTAGGGTACCAACTTGCATGCTGCCAACAAGTGGAATATTTCCCAAGGTTACAAGCGTGCCAACCAAGTTATAAATGGGCCACATACCAAAGAGCTTTATAGTTGGATACCCAATAAGACGTTGTGTATTTGACGCTCACAATGACTTGCACTAGGGGTGGGCAGAGTTGCCCACCCAACAGAGACCCTATCACAACACCAACCCCCATAGAAAGTATATCTAAAGGTTTCCCATTACCCAATCTCAACCAACCATAAGTTTTCTTAGTTTGCTACGTAGTGCGACATCAGTGATGACACATTTTTAGTATACAAGTGTTTTTATGAAGTATGTTGATCTTCCTGCCAGACATCCATTGATGTCCGTTGTACGCCCTGTTTTAGATAATTGTTATTAAAACTGACCAAGTCTTTTGCCAACATCCTGAGTCGGTTTTATTATTGATACATTTCTCCATCCCATCCACCCTCGAGTGTTAACCTCGCCTTAAATGGTGTTCCCACTTCTGGTAGTGGAACCAATGGAGCGTGGAGTTTTGCACCACCTTTGCCAGAAACCTGACGAGTAGCACAACTCTTGCAATAACCTTCTACTTGTGCCCCCATCTTAGGCCAGTAGAAGTGCATGCTTAACCTCTCCTTGGTCTTCTTGATGCCAAGATGACCTGCAAGGGGGACCCCATGCACCAGTTGCAGAAGGAAGGGTCCCACCTGAATGGGAACCACAAACCTCTTATGGTCCCCTTCAGAGGACTCTGTGGGCTCACTGTACAGGAGCCCACCTTACCAATAAATCATATGCTTCCCAGGGATTTCACCCTTCAACTTGGAGCAGGCCTGTCTGCTTAGGCCTTCAAGTAATGGGCACTCGCGTTGGCCATTACTAAACTCTTCTCTTGAGGCACCTCCTTCTGCAAGTAAACTCTGCAGTTAGGGTGTTCATGAGGATTTCTGGTAAGCCCTGAACCTAGATGAGGAAGAGGGACTATTAAACTACCTCCACCTCAACAGAAAGTGAGTTAGGAGGAATATTCTTTCCCTCTTCTTAATGTTTTTTTTTCCATTAGCCTTCGGTTTCTCCTTTTGGATTTAGACCTTTCAACAGAAGATACCGACCCTCTGGCTCCCTCTTGATGGTAATGTTTGTTAAAGGGAAGTCTCGGCTCAGCAGGATGGTGACCCCTCTCTTCTTGAGACCAGCAGAGGCAAAGTACCGTTTTGTGTAGCGTTGAAAGGCTGTGGCGCTCCTCCATACTGAGGAGGTGAGTCTCCTGCAAGCATACAATGTCGGGTGCCAGTTGGGCGAGCCTGTGCGCCACTGATTTTCTTTTCTGAGGGGCATTGAGACCCTGGACGTTCCAGGTCAGGATCGAGAGATCCCTATTCGGCCGGGCCATTTGTGGTTAGGTTGGATAGCTGAATTACCCTGAGTTGTACTATTTGCAGGGCTTGGGACCACCCCCACTCTGGTGGGACAAATTGCCATTGTTATGGTGGTTCTGTGCAAAGGGATGAGCCCCTTTTCGTCTTGCTGCCCGATTTCCCCCCTACTTCCGTCTCTCTCCTCAACTCCAGCTCCCCCTCTCACCAAGATGAACCAACAAAAAACTAGAACAGAACTTGAAACAGGAAACAGATATCGGTATCCAGACCAGCCTTCTACTAACGGGGCTGTCAGCTGGGCCGTGGCTACCAGCTGGATAGGAGACCAAGGGGGTCTCGTGCTGTACAGGTGAAAACAATGCAGTGCGAGAGAGAGCACAGTGGATTACTTATGGTTAAGAAGATTGCTAACTTGGGTTCCTTCCGGCAGGGTCCTGAGAGGCCAGATCTTTGTGTGGTTCTGGGAGGTTGGACTGTCTGGGAGCTGCAAATCAGGAAGTCCCAGGCTGCTGAATTCAGTGAGAGCAATTCTCCCAGGTGGAGACACCAGGGTATGGGCGGCTGGGGCCCTCAGCGATTGTTGTGCGCCCCCCCCCCCCCCCCCCCCCTGGAAGACGGGCAGCGCACCCTACGACGGCCCGCTACCCGGGACCAGGAGCGGAGAGACTCCCTGTTGGCCCTCTCGGGGGAGCGGTTCGAGCCCCCTTGGACCTCTTCCTCTTCCTTCATAAATAGTTCCGCTTCTCGCAGGGAATGGATTTGCTGCATTTACCCTTCCCAGGTGAAGGCGAGGCCTGAGGGAAAGCTCCAGCGGAAGGGTATCTTGCGATCGCGCAGCCAGTCCGCCATGGGTTTGAGAGCTCTTCGTTTAGCCAGGGTAGATGCTGCCAGATCTGGAGAGGGCTATCTCTGAATCCCGGAAGTGGATGTGTTCCATGGCCCTGGCCTCTTGCATTATCTCCTCCTTGAGCTTATAGAAATGGCCCCTTACTAGAACGTCAGCTGCCCCGTTAGAGTGCACAGGGCAAGACCCAGGCAGAGTCCTATCGAGCTCCGGGGGGGGGGAGACTTATCTGGAAGGGTGATGATATGACGGAGGAGATCGGATACGTATGCTGGGAGGTCTTTCTCCGGAATTGCCGTTGGAATTCCCCGGATTCTGATATTATTCCGCCTCGAGCAGTTTTCAGCATCTTCTTGTTTGGCTTTGAGAGCCTCGCACCTGCGCTCCAAGGCCCTAATTCTGTCCGCTCCTTCTCCGATCTCAAAATTCTGTTCGCATAGTGTGGTTTCGTTTTCGATTTCCCCCACTCTTTTGTCCAGGCGAGCAATTTGGCTCTTTACTTCCGTGCCCTTCTGAAATTCCCTGGTGAGGGCTGATGGGTCATGCAAGTCATCTTATGTAACCCTCTGGGATGCCCTGGTTGCCTGGTCCTCGAGGGGAGCATCTCCCATCCCACCTTCGTTGCGCTCACCCTTTTTGTCCCCCCCCCCGTCCCCCCAGCAGACATGTTTAGTAGCGCTGAGATGTCCGTTTGCTTGGTGGTTTTATTGGATTTGGTCATGGCGCTTCAGTGCGGCCCCGTGCAAGTAGGGTAGGGAGAGGGGGGGGTAAGCCCGTGCCAGTCCGGTTCTTACGACTTCTAGCGGATCCTCCTAAGGGGCTTATTCTTCGATTAAGATCCTCGACGGGGGGGTGCACGATAGCACTAAATCCCTGCTATCAGGGGATTACTTGGTGTCTGTTACGGGCACCCGGTCCAGGCAAGTCCCAGGAGGCCGCAGAGCATCCAGGGGGGAGCCGGAGCCCAGGCGGCAGCCTCTTGCAGCCCGATCGTGGGAGGATGCAGGTTACCCGGAAAGGAGTGTCCGGAGTGCGCTGCCGCTTGGAGCAATGTGAGAGGGAGAAGCGCACAGAGGGATCACTTTGCTGTAGGAGCAGTGCCTCGCTCCGATGGGCCCCCGCTGGAGGACCGCCGCCACCCGGCGGGAAGGCACAGACAAGCGGCAAGGCCGGCAGGGCCCTCAATCGGCCTGCTGCGGAAGATGACCGCCCCCCCCCCCCCCTGGAAGTTGCGTTTGACGGGGAGAGCGCCGGGGGCCTGTGCAGCAGTCTGGCCTGGTCCGGGATGCAGGCCGGGCCGTTTCGTCGTGGGCGATTCTGGGGTTCTGGTTGCCGAGCCCCCAGCTGTAGGTGCGTCCTGGGGGGGGGATGACAGCAGGGGCCAGGCTCTGGCCAGACTCTTCTCCCCCATCCCTCCCACCAGTGGACCCACGGGTCTGTAGCGTCCGGTTGCTCCCGTAGGGCAGCGGAGGCCCCCCTCACTGAGGTTCCAGGCTATGTCCGGGGCCGTTGGTTGCAGAGGCGTGCTGGTGTCGCAGCAACGGAGTGATTCCCGCTGTTAGACCCGGCAGTGGATGCCCCACGCCGGCCGTGTCCACCCGGCGGCCCTCGGAGAGTTTGTGTAGCGGGAGGGAGAGGTGGGGGAGCAGGGGGCGGGAAGAGATGAGAAAGCCAGCCGTCGGGGGGCCTCTCGCTCAGTCCGATGGAGACCGCAGCGTCTTTACCCTGTCGTGGTCTGGTCCCAGCACCTCCTCAGCCCTCCGTTTGATTAACGGGCTCCCCTCGGAAAGATCCGCCAGTGGCCGAGTAAAGCTTAGGCAGCGTCTGCCATTTTGGCCTCACTTCTCAATCGGGCTCTTCGTGGGTCTGCCTCTAACGGAACAGCCGTTAGACATAACGGAATCGAGTCGGAAGACTCTCAGGGCATGCTCCTTCGTCTGAGCCGCACTCCCAAAGCTTTTTGTCAGCTCCAAACTCAAAATTCACCGGGCATTGTGGCTGGTAACGTGGCGCCAGCCGGGAGCTCTCACGGAGCCGAACCGACCACCATGACTCGAAGCCACGCCCCCATCCTATCCACAACTTTAAAAAAATGTTCTACTTTGAGAGCTCCAATAGTGGACCTGGTAAAATGTTTCCATATTTAAAAAAAAAAAAGAGTAGGCAACTGTTATCTATCGATTAGTTTTGTAAATGGAATGCAAGTACTTCACCAGTGCAGAGCACGGGGTACCCAATGACTTCTCACTGCTGAGCACCAACTTGGATGGATTTCTAAAATCTGGCCTGGTGGCCAGATCTTAGGGCGCCCTAGTTATAGTGAACATGAACTCTGAGAGGTTGGCCAAAACCCAATCAAGGCAGCAATGGGAGAGCAGTCGAGGCTAGTCTCAGAGTATGCGTGGGGTCAGGGTTCCACAACGAGTGCACACAAATTCCATTTAGACCATGTATAAAAATACACTAATTATTCTAGGAGCTCAAACGTATACAAAAAAATGAAACGAGCAGGTGATATCGCGCAACACAACAATAAACCTACAGTCACCATAGGTTCTTAAAATGCATTCAGTGATTAAAATCAATAAAAGAAGGTAAGTGATGCGGTAAGATGTACCAAGTCACAAAAAATAGGCCCTAGCATCAGAAGTCCAATCCCTATGAAGAGTGGGGCCTTGTGCCCAAAAGCATCAATGCTTCTCGAGGGCCTTGTGCCCAAATGTTACAATGCTTCTCCCCAGAATGTATTGGATGCAGGTAAAGTACTTTTAGTGATTGTTCACGAGAAGAGATGCAACAAAGTTACTTGCAAATAAAAATGTGTTCTTCAGGTTTACCGGCCAGGTGCGATGACCAAAAAGCAGTGCAATGGAAGGATGGATACAAAGAGATTTGTTGCCAATGTCCTATGAAGGACAGAGGGAGACCAATGCTTTACATTTACTTAGCCCCCTGACTGATTTTCACAGACAACTGGATGGGTCGACTGGGTGTCGCTGGAGGTTGGTTTTCCTGTTTGTTCTGGTGAGAAGTGCCCAGGAGCTGCAGGTGCAAAGCTTCTTCTGGTCGGGTCCAGGAGCAGAATGCAACCTTTGACAATGGTGAAGTGCAGAAAGCACTAATGCAGATCTCTTCAGAACACTTCACAGGACTGGGGAAGGAGAGTTCCAGTGATGACCACCAAGTGCAGGCAACGGCAGGCGTCCTTCTGTCGTGGTTGCAAAGGACCTTCTAGAACAGGATCCCCTGAAGTTGGGAGGCTGAAATTCACCAGGAAGGTGACTTGTACCACAAGCTGGCGACCACCAAAGTTTCAGTTGCAAACGCGGACCGCAACTGTTCTAGCGATGTAGCCCATTGGAGCGCTGGTCAGGCCACTGGGTGGTCCAGGAACACTTCTGAAGGCTCAGGACAGCTGCATCCTCGAACATGTTGCAACTTGCTGGCCCCACCAGTCCAGGGGCTGAAGCAATGCACAGGGCCTTCGCAGATCAGGGAGTCCAACAGGGCTTCACCGGGCACGACCAGGGAAGGGATGCTGGGCCTCTTCAGGAGTAGTCTTCGGATCTTCAGTCGACTGTTCTACACAGGAGCCTTGGCTCCAATGCTAATCTGCAGAAATGGCTGCAGGAGTACTCTTCTTATCCAAAATCCAGCCTGAAAGCAAAACCATGCCCAGCAATGGTAAGGATGTGCACCATTCAAACAGCCACTAGTTTTCCAATTGGGGAAACTATTGGTTTCACTCATACCCCACACCTGGGTTCTCTGTCTCCAGGAATGTGGAATGGGACCAGACCATCCCTCCAGCTTTCTGAGCTTTGCACACAGACATCACTAGCTTGCGAAAGCAACAGTTTTTTCCTGGGCAAGGGCATGACCTTATATGGGATTTCCTGACTTTGCAAGCCAGGAAGGCCAAACAACAATATGGCCATTGTGGGACAGGCATGGTATCGAGAGAGACAGACTGTAAAAGGTTTGTTTGAAAACCTTTATTTACTAAGGTTGCTGGGTTGTGCCCTCCTGGTTTCTTAGTTTGAAAATCTAAAATATATTGCGTCTCCATCTGGCGTAGTTCCAGCTCACGATTTCCTCCACGTGGATTGGGTTTTATATGATAAACTCCAAAGAATCTAAAATTGTCCAATTTGCTCTGATGTTGGTCTCTGAAATGGAGTGCAGTACACTAATAAGGTGGTAAAAGGGGTGGGGGCGAAAGGGATGCCCACCTTTTCACCGCCCAGCTTTTCACTGCCTTAAAATTGACACTTTTAAGAACTTTTCACTATATATATATATATATTTCTGAGGCTTGTGGAATCTGCTTAGATCACATGCTGTGCATAGGCCGACATCTAGTGGAAGCTGCGGAGTATTACAGTTTGTTTTTCGAAGTCGAAAAATGGGCGTCGACACAGGGCGTGTCAGTAATACTATCCCTAGTGTGACGTCCCCTGTACCCATGATCCCTCACGCGTCTAGGATCCCCAGATTGTTTTTTTCCGCCATTCTGGTCGGAAGCACTTCATCGGAGTTCCCTGGCTTTGCCATAGTTTCACTCTAAACTAATTCTAATTTGCCCCGTTTGGCCAACCTTTCGTCGATCAACATCTCGACGCCGAACCGGGGAGGAGATCAACGTCGAATACCCGACGGATTGGGCCTTGAGGCTTCCGCCTCGGCTCGGGCCTGGGCCGCTGGCCTCGGCCCTACAAGTAGGGAGAGTGGGGGTGGTACACTTCCACACTCGACACCTTATTACCTACACACACTTGCCCGCTGCCCACAGGCGCGTATGGAGGGTACGCCCTTTCAGTTTTGCCCCAAGTGTAATAAGAAATACCCTTGGGTAGATAAGCACGCTACGTGCAACCTTTGCCTACCCAGAGACCACCCCGAGACGGGTTGCAGGGCCTGTAGCAGGTTTAAGGCAAAAACTCTTAAGGACCGCTCCACCAAGCGTTGGGCCCACCACGCCAAGCTAGCAGCTATGGAGGCGGAGGGTACCTTCAGCGACGGCAGCGACGCCGAACTTTCGGACGGCGAGGGCACCAAGGCGTCGAAGGACAGCCGAACGCACGTCCCCGGCCTCGGAAGGTCGTCCGTCCCGGCGACTATGGGGAAGTCCCCCGGCGACAAAAGCGTTACACATACACACGCTAAACACAAAAAATCCACCCGAGATTCGACGTCGTCGAAACCTCGGAAAGAGGCACAGAAGGAGCGGTCCGAAAGGACGTCCTCTGGGCGGTCCCGGTCGAGGTCGCCGCACGACGTCAGGCAAGCCTCCACACTTGCACAGAGTGCCTCGACCATTAATATCCCGGAAGATCAATCGTCCGAAGACGAACACGACTTCCACCCCCAGCCTGCACCCCAGGAAAAGGGTACATCACTTGGGAGTAAAGAGGGGCCAGTTTCGAAGGCTAGTTCGAAAGACAGGGATTCCACCTCCGATCCTCGACGCCAGGCGTCGAAAGATAAGGGAAAGGGGAAACACGCTTCCACCCACGGGGAAGGGGGTAAACAGCAAAGGAAACAACCCTTGCAGTCCTCCACCACAAAAGAACTGACCAAGTCTTCTCAGGGCCAATCCATAGAAAGTCCCAGCAAGGTCACCCCAAGCTCAAAACTCTGGTCATGCGAGGACATTGACAGAGTAATGTCAAGGATGTCTTCCTTGGCGAATTTTTTCGAAAGACACCCTGAACAACTCCTAGCTTTAAACCCTCAGGAAGATTCTCCCTCAGGGTCTAGGGACCCTATCCCCTCAAATAAAAGACCCCGGGTCGAGACACCATTTAGGCCTTTAGACCCCATCGAGGTCCAACCCTATTCTTACCTCTTCCCTACAGACCAAGGAAACTCTTCCCTTATAGAAGGTCAGGAAATTGACACGCCAGAAGATCCTGCAGGATCAGATTATTACGGCGAAGACTAAGACGAGGATGAGCCAGAAAATAGCCCAGATATTTTCAGAATGGACTCACCAGTCGAAAGGGAAGCCCCAGTGTCTGACTCCCCAATAGATAATCAGCCCCTCCTGAATGAACTGCTCTTTCGGGCAGCTAACCACTTCCACATAGACACACAAGGTGTCCAGGAAGAAAGGGACTTTGCGGAAGAACTAATAGGGGAAAGGAAGCCAGTAGCCCAGACCATTCCCATCCTAAAATCTGTTCAACGCAGAATAGCACCATCCCTTGTCAACCCAAACCTGACAAGACCCGTAAATCCGAGAGTGGAGAAGCTGTTTAAAGCAGCCCAGTCGGACCCCCTATATATTAGAGGTCAACTTAAGCCAGACTCTCTAGTAGTAACCAACACCCGCAAAAGAGCTGGTACACCATTATCTTCCTCTGAGGCTCCCCCCGACAAAGAAAGTAAAAAACTTTATGGTTTTGGCAGGAAAGTAGCTTCCACGGCAGCCTACCAAGCCAGAATCGCGAATTCCACCACACTGTTGGCTAGCTACAACTGTCACCAGTGGGAAGAAGTGGCAGCACTAATAGACTCTGCTCCCGAACCCCTTAAAAGCCAGCTAGCTCGCATTTGTGCGGAAGGAAGAAACGTGTCAGGCTGCACGGTAAAAGCAACTCTGGACGCCGCTGACAATGCGGGTAGACTTATAGCAGAGGGGACTGTCATCAAAAGGCATGCTTGGTTGAGGCAGTCGGGATTCAAAGCAGAAACACAAGCTGCGCTCTTAAACAAACCAGTGGAAAGTGATCTCCTGTTTGGGAAGGCAGTCGAGGACGCTCTAAAAAACGCTAAGGAAGAATTCGACACCCTCAAATCCCTTGGCCAGTTAACTACCAAACCACCTAACCAAAGAGGGAATGGCAATTTTCGTCGCCCCCGCGGCCAAAATTCCAATAGAGGAAATAGCTACTCCCACACCCAGGGTACACAGTGGAACACCAGCTCACAACAGTCTACCCAGGCGTATGGTAGGGGTAGTAAAAGAGGACGGGGTAGAGGCAGAGGCAGCCCCAGTAAAGGAGGAGGCACGCCTCCACCAAAGCAGTGACGCTCAGTTCAGGGTCCCTTCCCATGCAACCCCAGTAGGGGGACGAATATCAAGTTTCACCCAGGCATGGGAAGGGATAACATCCGACAGATGGGTGCTGTCAACAGTATCCAATGGGTACTGCATAGAACTACTGCAACGTCCCCTAAACCATCCTCCAAGACAAAAAGTCCACTCTTTACAACATCAGAAGATCCTCCTCGAGGAGATCGCCATTCTGCTAGAAAAGGACGCGATAGAACTCGTCCCGGGACACCAGGTAAACAAGGGTATCTATTCAACTTACTTCCTTGTGCCAAAGAAAGATTTAACAATGCGTCCAGTTTTAGACTTACGGCCTGCCAACAAGTATGTCAAGCCCCAAAAATTCCGTATGACCACACTACAAGAGGTAATCCCACTCCTAAAAAAGGGGGATTACATAGCAACCTTGGATATGAAAGATGCCTATTTTCATATTTCCATGCTCCCGGCGCACAGAAAATACTTGCGCTTCAAGGTGGACAGTCGCCACTACCAATTCAAGGTACTGCCCTTCGGGATAGCTTCTGCACCAAGGGTTTTCACCAAGGTACTGGCGGTGGCAGCTGCACACCTACGCAGGGAGGCAATCCCAGTGTACCCTTATCTGGACGACTGGCTCATAACGGGGGAAACCCCAGGAATCTGCAGGTCAAACATTCAGAGGACCATCGACCTCCTCCACGAATTAGGCTTCTCCATCAACGAGAAAAAGTCAAGTCTGGTGCCAAGCACCTCAAAACAGTTTCTAGGAGCTATCCTAGATACTCAGAAAGGATTGACCTTCCCTTCGGAAGAAAGAATTCGGAACATACTTCTGCAAATTCCGCATTATCAGTCAGGTCAACAGATAACAGTACGCAAAGCTATGCGGTTACTCGGCATGATGGCGTCATGCATTTACCTGGTCCCCCACGCGCGTCTGCGCATGCGTCCCATGCAGGAATGGTTGGCGAAACAGTGGTCTCAGGCAAGTGGTCAGTGGGACGATCTAGTGGTCGTTTCGCCAACACTCGTACAGAACCTACACTGGTGGACAAGAGAGAATCTCGCAAAGGGGAAACCCTTTTACGATCCCGAAGTACAGGCAGTGGTGACTACAGATGCATGCCTGACGGGGTGGGGAGCTCACCATCTCCACCACACAGCTCAGGGTCTCTGGTCTCACTCAGTAGCCAAGAACCACATCAATCTGCTAGAGCTTCTGGCAGTATTCCGAGCGCTGCAGGCGTTCGAGCCCCATCTACTAAACTTGTCGGTGCAGATCAGGACGGACAGCACGACAGCCATGTTCTATCTGAACAAGCAAGGAGGGACTCGTTCGCCAAATCTGTCCAAGCTTGCCCAGAAAATATGGATATGGGCACTCAGACGGAACATCTTCCTGTCATCGCAACATGTTCCAGGGGAGCTCAATTCCCTAGCGGATGCTCTAAGCAGAGACTCCCTCCCAGAAGAACACGAGTGGGTCCTTCACAAAGACGTAGTAGAAAATCTCTTCTCTCAGTGGGGTTTCCCCACTATAGACCTATTCGCCACAAGCGAAAACAAACAATGCCCAGGATTTGCATCCAGGTTCCCACAACCGGACTCCCAGGGGAATGCCCTGTGGATAAACTGGTCAGGGATGTTTGCGTACGCTTTCCCACCAACTCCCCTCATCAGGAAGGTGGTGTACAAGATGAACAAGGAATCGATGACGCTCATCCTAGTTGCTCCCATGTGGGCGAGACAACCATGGTTTCCACACCTACGCAGGATGGCGGTATGCGAGCCCATCAGACTCCCAGCCTGGTACAACCTTCTGTCCCAGCAACAAGGTCAAACAGTGCATCAGGAACCCAACTCTATGAACCTAGCAGCATGGCTCCTGAAGTCATAGAGTTTGGACATCTCAAATTACCACAGAGGTGTATGGACATTCTAAAAGAGTCTAGGAAACCAAATACAAGGCACTGTTACTTTGACAAGTGGAAAAGATTCGTTATCTGGTGCCAGAGTAAACAAATCAACCCGGTTGATTGCACTCCTTCCAACGTTGTAACATACATGCTCCACCTGCTGGATGCAGGGTTGGTTTTTAACTCTCTGAAAGTACACCTGGCAGCCCTCTCAGCCTACACCACATCCCATAACAAGGTTTCGTGGTGGAAAGTACCAGTGGTTAAAGCCTTCATGGAAGGAGTAAAGAGACTTCACCCTCCTATCTCGAACCCACCGCCAGGATGGGATCTCAATGTGGTGCTATCTAAGCTCATGGGGCCCCCCTTCGAACCCATGCATAAAAGTAGTCTCAAACACCTGACTTATAAAACGGCCTTCTTAGTAGCCATTACCTCCATAAGAAGGGTCAGTGAAATTCAGGCTCTGTCAGTGCAAGATCCTTTCTTTACTATCCACAAGGACAAACTGGTTTTACGCACACACCCTAGATTCTCACCAAAATTCATATCCAAGTTCCATGTAAACCAGTCCATCGAGCTTCCGGCTTTCTTCCAAAACCCACAGAGCTCAGCTGAGGTGAAACTACACACCCTAGATGTGCGTAGGGCGGTCTTATACTATGTAAATAAAACCAGACCGCTAAGGAAAACAGATCAACTGTTTGTCTCCGTAGCTACAGGCAGAGAGGGGGATCGCGTCTCTAAGGGCGCTATCTCAAAGTGGATTATCAACTGTATACAGCTGTGTTACTCTCTTTCTGAAAAAACTCTGCCTTTTACGCCAAGGGCCCACTCTACCAGAGGCATTGGGGCCACTCTGGCTTTCATTGCAAATGTTCCCCTTGACACCATTTGCAAAGCAGCTACTTGGAGCTCTATTCACACTTTTACTCAGCATTACTGCATTGACACTCATTCCAAGGCAGATACACAAGTGGGACAAGCGGTTCTAAGACACCTGTTTGCTCATGACCCTTCTCACATCCCACCTCCTTCTTCTGGTACTGCTCGCTAATCTATGCACAGCATGTGATCTAAGCAGATTCCACAAGCCTCAGAAGGGATACATTACTCACCGTAATCGTATTTCTGATGCTTGTATCTGCTTAGATTCACATGCGACCCACCCTTCCTCCCCTCCGAGAGAAGGCGCATGGTTGCTTGTAGTCTTACCTTTCTGTCTATCTGCTTGGACTATCTGTACTCACGCTACTCCTCATGCTACCTCATGTCAGGAAAAACACAATCTGGGGATCCTAGACGCGTGAGGGATCATGGGTACAGGGGACGTCACACTAGGGATAGTATTACTGACACGCCCTGTGTCGACGCCCATTTTTCGACTTCGAAAAACAAACTGTAATACTCCGCAGCTTCCACTAGATGTCGGCCTATGCACAGCATGTGAATCTAAGCAGATACAAGCATCAGAAATACGATTACGGTGAGTAATGTATCCCATATATATATATATATATATATATATATATATATATATATATATATATATATATATATATATATATATATTTTGGGCCAATTGAAATTATTGGGTTGAGGTAAAAATAGACAGATATTCGGGGAACGTTTGCCTAAAATGGCTCCAGCGGCATTCTCCTAAAATACTGCTGGTGGTATTTACTCAACCCCTGAATTGTGTGGACACCAACCTTTTAGTATTTACCAAGTAACGCAGCTTTTACCGTTGACGCCCAACTCTGAATAACCCCAAAGCCTGTGATCATTTTTCAATGACTTGTCCAACCAGAACATTCTTCTAGGACCAACAAAAGATGTATACACAAATTAACATTCACATGAATGCATCCTTCCACATATACGTTTGAGTCACAAATACACTCTTAACACATCACCAAAGTCGCACAACCTGAAACCTAAATCTACACACTGTCTTCCTTGAAACACAAATAAATATGAGCCATCACTCTTGTTCCCTCCATCATCAAATCCCAGGCATGCTTCTCTTGCAGTTGCCTCTGCTTCCATGAATTGAAACCTGCAGATGACTTTCCAACAAAGTGCATCTTGGGAGCACAATAAAGTCAAAGACCTCATGGTGCCTTTTGCTCTACTGTCCAAGCAAAGACCCATAGCCACAATTACCACAGCTTCTTGTCATGTCTGACTGAAGCTATGAGACAAATCATGTCTCATCTACATGTGAACCAGGACAATGGAAGGGAGTGAGTGAGTGATGAGAAATGAGTGACTGAGCAGTGTGGTCAAGAGAACGGATGGAGCAACAGTTCTGAAATGTAACTATAAGGAAGGGATGGGGGTTTTGGGAGGGTGGGGGTTAAAGACCATTGAGTATATGCTGCAAGGGAAAAGGAAGGGACACCAGAGGATGATGGTTAAGAAAAATAGGATAAATTAGACCTAGGTAGACATCTGGG
The DNA here is from genome assembly GCF_040938575.1 of Ambystoma mexicanum. NCBI lineage: Eukaryota > Metazoa > Chordata > Amphibia > Caudata > Ambystomatidae > Ambystoma > Ambystoma mexicanum. The sequence goes on from NC_090940.1 coordinate 439,107,016, forward strand.
AAGTGCAGGTTGAGTGACTGTTGCAGAGATCTTTGCATGACCTGCATGCCACTGCACCAGATTGTGGGACTGGCTGGACCCCTTTCTTTTTTCTCTGGGTGGATTTTCCACCCAGGCAGTGTCTGCGATAGGCTGGTGGCATAGTGATATCCTTATTTGTATATGTATTGGGTGCACTACGGTGCACCTCCTTATTTTTAATACAAGGATGCTTGTTGTCCAAAATACTAGCTAAAATGACTACTTTGTAGGCTAAACTCTGCTGGCTTTTATTGCAGTATTCCACCTATCTACAGGTAGGAATGGCCATATATGGCCCTGCCTGTTCTCTGGCTCTGCCGAGAGCCCAGGCAACGATACCTGTGTGCTTGGAACTGGTTTGGATAGGGTAGGGGTTAAGAGCCAGAATCCACATCTGGAGCATGCTTGATGCATCTGAGCGTGTTGTCCAGATTCGGTCCCTCTGTTTGAATGCTGCATATCTTCTGGTGGGTGCACTGGGATAGCCCTCAAATGAACTTGGATACTGGTTGCTCAATGTGCTTTTTGAAATGTTGTGTTCTCCCAAACTGAGGTCCTTCTGCTCCATGTTTACATCCAATGGATAGCCGCCCACATGTTTTTATCAATGGATTCCTCCTGCTCAGAGACTGTTCTCTGATTAGTTACTGAGATCTGGTGTTTGGTCCAGATAGTTGTCTAAAGTGGATCTGGGTCTTAAGGATGGAGGATCCTCTCTGTCAATGCTGTGTCCGTGTCCTATTCTAGTCCTTGTTCTATTGTGTAGTGAGTCCTCCTCCAATGCACAATGCTTTCATGCCGTGGGAAGGTGGACCTCTGTAACCAAAGTAATACAGGAGGCAAGTTTTCTTATCTTGCAGTGTCTCCCATCTTTTTGTGTTTCTGCATTTTCTATAGGTATTGTTTCTTTGGATGTAAGCAGGGGTATGAATTGCCAGATCCTGGGAGAACCCCAGGAACCGATAGCGGATAGTAGAATTTGATATCCTGTCTATTTTGGGAAGTTATTTTTGTATGCAGAAACCTTTGGCCCAAATGTCCTTGTACTGTAAACCGTGTAGCAGGAGTCTTTAAGCCCCGTTTCTTCGGTTACTCTTTAGGCAGATCAGATCCCCCTTTTAGTTATTTGATCTGTATTTACTAGTTTCTGTTTTGAGTCTAATTTTAAGGTAGTCATAGAACCAGTATGTCCAGAACCAGTAAATATGGGCATTTATTCTTTAGTCTTTTCTGGGAACTGGGATGTATAAACAAAAAGGCCTGTTCTAGACGTAAGGCCAGTGATCCAACTATGTTACAACCCCAAAAATCGGGATGAGCAACTTACAGGAAGTCATTCCCTTGTTAAAGAAGGGAGAGTACATGACCACATTGAAATATGAAATAATACATCTTTCATTTACAATGTTCCCAGGTCATTGAAAGTAGCCTCTCTTCAAAATAGATGAGGAGACTTTTTTTTTCTTTCTTTTTTTTCCTTTTTCAAAGTGCTCCTTTTTGGAATTACGTCTGCACCTCCTGTATGCACCATGTTGCTTGCAGTCATTGGAGCACATACGCCCGACAAGGCCATTCCAGCTTATCTAGACTGGCTGATAGCAGGGGAGGGTGAGGTACAGTGTGTACAAAATACATAAGATACAGATCTGCTCCACAATCTAGAATTTACAATCAATGAGAAAAAAATCCAGTTTCATACCAAGTCAAAACAATGGAATGGCTTATCCATCTCGAAAGGGAGCAAGCATTGCAGACACAGATACTATGTTACTCAGTAGGGGTGTACAATAAGTCAGGTCATGAAGCTACTAATGATGCCAATATGCATTTTTATCATCCTGCAAGTTTGTATCAATATGCGCCTGATTAAAACGGTGGTTGATGGAACAATGGTCGCAAAACATAGGTGAGTGGGACGATCTAGTGGTAGTCTTGCACGAGGTAGTAAAATGCCTACAATGGTGGTTAAAAAAGGTGCTGCAAGGAAGACACTTTGTAACCTAGCCAGTACAAGTAGCATTTAAGTCTGCATCACTGACTGGTTGCAGTCTTATTGGCAACACCTCACTGCGCTGGGACAGACGAGCTAACCACCACATACACAACTACTAGCAATGGAAATGGTCGCTTTGCTCTTTCTAGTACATTATAATGGGAAAGTACATCCTCATCAACGCAGACAATACTACAGCCATTTCTCTACATCAACAAACCAGGTGGAAAACATGCAACCGTCTGTGCTCTCACAAAACATTTGGCCTTGGTGCATCCAGGGAAACATTTACATTCAAGCGCAGCATGTTCCAGGGCAACTGTTAGGGAGATTTATCATTTCTGTGCTAATTCCCTTCTAGCTTGGAGACCCCAGCTCTTTTGCTGGACTTTAGGACTGTACATCTTTATTCTGGAGTGAGACCTTTTTCTTACTCCAAGTATTTTCATCTGATTTGGACTCTGTTTCTTTTAGTTTTGGACTCTGACAAACTCCATAGGCATCATCTTTTTTAATGTGACACGGCACCGTCAGTGCAGTGTTACAGAGAAGTCCGTTGGTTCAATACCTCCTCTTGGATAAACAAATGTTTCCAAGACTAGTAACGTGAAATTGACTTGACTTTACTCTTTTCTCTTAGCACACACCCTCTTATGTGGAGTGCTGGGGGGTTACTTATATCCCCTTTGTCTACTTTTTCATGTAACATTTGTATGTTACCTTCACTAGAATTAATGGCTGGTGGCAGTGGTTTAATTTTCCTACCATTGTGTGTTTTTACTGCAGGCTGAATCCTCAGCTGCAGTATTGCACCCACGGGTGTTAAGACGGATTTCTGAACTCTGTCCGGCGGCGCAGAAGTTCAGAAGGCCAACCTAATTACTTGGAACAGGGTAACCTCTGGACAAGCCAGACCAATCAGGGTAGCGATCGCGGCGGTCAAGACTAGGTCTCAAGAGGGGTGAGGGTGACTGTAAGCCCGCAATGAGCACACAAAGCAAGGACACTTACAAACTACTCCAAACAGGTGTTATATTAAAAATATATACACATTTATTCCAAGGCCTTTAAAACAATGACCGTAGCGAGAAATCACAATGCAACTCTAGTAAACCAACACATACCATACCAATACAATATATACACAAACACGTCTATAGCGTTAGATGCATGAAATGTGTAGCCCACCTAAAAGGGAAGGAAAACAGGCAGTGCGAAATAATGCTTATACCCAGTCCACCTTCAGAGGCACCTAACTAAAAGGAAGTCTGAGCCCTACGAAGAGTGGAGCCTTGTGCTAAAAAAGTACCTGCACACGCTGGTGCCAACGGGCAAAAAGGGGAGTCTCTTCGAGGGAATCAGGCAGTTCAGTTTAGTGCACAAATGAAGAACAGGGTTCCGCGACTCAAGCGCAGCCTGCACTGTGGGCAGAAGCAGAGCGCGAGTACGGAAAGGCGTGCTGTTTTGACACAGCGGGGAAAAGCTATGGGCTCCTGCAGGAGGGCGACCAGTTCCTATCTATGCTACTCACCGGTCCCCGATGCAAGCAGACCCAGGCTTCTCCGCGTCAGTTTGTCGCTGGCAGGTTCAGGGGAGCAGGGGACGTCTCGTCGTCGGGTAGATTCTGCAGCAGCAGAGTTGAGTTAAAGATGTCCCAAACGAAGTGAACCCGCACAGATTGTTACCACAGCAGGGCAACCGAGCGGCCGTGTGTATCTCAGTCAAATGTACACTACTCACTTCAGACCTGGGAACGCCAAGTGTACGAATCGTGCGAGTGACAAGGACTAGAAATACAACACAACCTGGCGGCGGTTACAGAGCAAGACTCCTGTGTAGGCTGGTCAGTCTGCTGGATGGCCCAGAGACACTTCCGAAGGCTTACGAACAGGAGATGGTGAAGATGCCGAGAATAGCTGTTCCCGCTATTCCAAGGGTCGAAGTACCAGTACCGGCCTTCTGGTTCGATCAGAGGAAAAAAAGGGTTTCACAAGGCGACAGCAGTGCAGAGGAGCAGTCCTTCAGCGGGTCACCAGCGATTCCTCGGTTCAGCCTCGTGGTTGCAGGATACTTGGCTCCTGTATTCCTTCGTTCGTGAGAACTCGGGAGATCGACATGGTAGTGGCGTTTCCAGCCCCCCTCTTATCCACGGTTCCCTTCGCGCCAAAACGGAGGGGACCCAATGGGAGATCCGCTCATCAACACTCACACCATTCGTGGACCCATCACGGACCACGGTGGTCCCAGGCATTCACACCACCCTAGACTCTCTGGCACCCAGGATGTGTATTGGGACCAGACATCCCAGCCCACATCCTGGAGGCACACACAAGGCCTGTAGAAGCCCGCGAAAGCATCCGTGTTTCGCGGGAAAGTACATGCCCAAATAAGGAAGGCCCCGGGTCTTGACTTGGGGAAGGTGAAGGGAGCAAGCTGGTCAGCGGACAGGACAAAGGAGCCTCGTGGTCTGGCCATTTTGGGAGCCAGGCCACCATTTTGGGCTAAGCGCGAGAAACACGCTTAAAACGCCAAAAGGAGCTCAAAACACAAACGATCGCTGCCACCATTCCCGTCTGTGATTCACTTGCACCGATCAGTTCCAATCCAAAAAGAGTATCTAGGGCCTGTAGAAGGCTAGAGACCCAAGAGAGCGGCAACTTGGCTTACAGTGCCCTCTTGTGTCATGTTGCACGAAAGCCGCAACATGATAAAAGAAACTACGGAAAACAGCGTTTCCCGGCCCTGACTGTCTTAAGGGCATGTCAGTTTCCCCGTAAGAATGGAGCGAAAGCCCAGAGGAGTGGGGCAGAAGGCTGCACTTCTCTGGCAAAGTCTAGATCATGGTGAAAAACCACAGCAAAAAGTTTAGGGGTTGCCACATGGAAGGAAAATTACCCACAATTACGAAATCTTTCCTAACAACGGGTGCCCTTTTTGTCAAAATGGCCCCGGTATTCTCTTTTTGCCGTTTCTTGCATGTGAGGTCGCCCTTGGGTTTTACTCTGCGCGCAAAACCAGGTTGGTCCCTTTGTTTTGTCTTTGACAGGATTCATTGGTGAAGCCCGCTTCTGGCTCCAGCATGTCTGGCAGGGCAGGAAGCGAGGGAGGTTCCAGAAACTACTTGTGCTTAGTCTTCTTGGTTACAAGAATGCACCCAAAAGTGATTGGCTGGCTGTCCTTCGAGGAGTGAGTGACAGCTACACTGCAAATGAATGGCAGAAACCTGCATAAAAGTTGAGGTCTTTTGCAAGGAAGGCAGTCTACCACTGGACGAAGGAACCGAAGAAGAAATTGGAAGAGAAACATGCTGCACCCTCCTGACCGTTGGTTTGCCCGGTGAAGCCCTGCTGCAGTGCTGAAGCTCCAAATTTCGTATCGAATAGAGCAACCCGGAACGGACGATCTCTTCCCTTGGGTTGGTGGGACCAACTGACCCCAAAACGAACTTGACTGGAACACCTCTCCCTGCTGGCTGTACGTCTTCGCCGCTGCTGGAACCGAGTGGCAGGGGACAGGAACACCAGGAATGAGTGCATCATCTTTAATCCAGACCCGAGCTCCAGGAAGATCCCGAGTCCCCAGACGTCTTCCCTCTTGTCACCACGCCTGAGGACCAGGAACACAGGGTCTGCAGGACTGCAAGAGGAACAGTATCCAGCTGGATCCTTTTTCCTTCAGAACTAAGGTACTGTCTAACTAGGGGGTATTTACCTCTTGTTGTGTGTAGCCTGCTTGCTCTCACTGGAGACTTGCATTTGCTGCCCTTTGCAGGGTTGCTTGCATCTTTGCTTCTCACAAGCCTTCCATCTTGTGGCCCAACAGTGATTATTTTCTACAAACCCTCTATATAACCTTGTGCAAGACTTTTGTGCTATCTTCAAGAAGCACCTCAGCTCACCTAGACTTTCCTCAATTGACATTGGCTGTCCTGTCTCCCTGTAGACTCTTCTTACCCTATGACTGTGTTTCTGTCCCTCCAAAAAGTCATACATAAGTTACTTGTTTAGCTGGGAAAGGCTTAACCTATACGTCACTGGGGGAATTATAAAGTACTTACCTGTTCAGCGAACTTGTTAACCTTTGTTTCCTTAACCTTTTTCCTTTTTCCATAATCTCAATATTGCATTTAAATGTTAAAGTGATGTATCAATGTCCAGTGTCCTAGCAATTGAAGTCATTTCAGGGTGTAGGAAGTGTGTGTGTGTGTGTGATCCCAAAAGGGTATCTACTTACTTAACTGAAGTGTATTTTTAAGTATATTTTAATGCTGCATGTTGCCCTTTCTAAAGAAGGCTTATTTTAAAACTGACTTAAAGTAATACATCATTATTTTTATTTTTTTTTGAAAATCACTTTTTATTAAGTTTTATATATGTAGCACATTACATAGCATGTGTAAGCATGAGTTAAAGAAAAACAGTCGTAACACCCCACCCCCCCCGTCCCTCCCCCCGACCCCCCTACAGTTCAAGATCCCTTTAGTTGCTTGTTGCTTGTTTGACGGACTTTGCTGAGACAGATGTATCGTTACAGAATGCACTTGGCGCGCCGAAGTCCTGGGTCCGACTGGGAGAAGTTCACGATCAGGTCAGTGTACATTGGTCCAATGCCCCTGGGGAAGACCCCCGGCTCAGGCGCGGAGCGTTAAATTGATCAGCCATAGTTGTCAAAGAAGGGGAGCCAGATTTCCTCGATGTTGGACTTGGACTCATCGAGTAAGTGTGTGAGAAACTCCGTCATATATGGCCCGCACCTTGGTCACCCACGTTTTTTCCCCAGGCATTTCCATTTTTGTGCGAGGCAGCATCTGGCCGCCACCAACATGATTTGGAGCATATGGTCCTGAGTGCCCTCCTGTCTCTCCCCAATGTCGATTCCAAACAGGAGAAGCCATGGGCAGGGAGACCGCTCAACCCCGTCCACCCCTTTGATCCAGGCAAGTACCTTTTCCCAATAGTTTTGGACCACTGGGCATGTGGATGTAGTCCCCCCTCTCGGTCTTACATTTCCAGCAGTGTGGGTCATACCTTGGTTTTATCCTGGCAATCCTCTGCGGGGGGGGGGGTAATGCCATTGGTGTAGTATTTTGAGGGCTTGATGGCGATACTGGAGGGAGGCCGTGGATCGGTAGGCCCGCCTGCACATCTCCGCCCACCTCTCGTCATCAATCTCCTCTCCTAGGTCCCTACCCCATCATGTGCGCGCCGGTGGAGGATCCTTGGGGACGGAGAACAGGAAGAGTTTGTAAAGGCGAGATATTAATCCCCTTCGAGCCCCTCGCAGATAGGAGAAGCTTTTCGAACTCCGTGAGATCCCTCCTGAGGGTATCGCCCCAGGATGGCTCGGTGAGGACACCCTTGAGCTGGAGGTAGCGAAAGGGGGACAGGGTACCAATTCCCAGAGCCGCCTCAACGTCACTTAAGGGCAGAAAAGAACCCTTCACCCAAAGATGGCCGGTCCTGCTAAGGCCTGCCTCGAACCACGACTGATAGGTGCTGGTTCTGCTATTTTGGCCAGGAAGGGAGGGGCCCAAATGCAGCTCAACGGGGATGGCCACGTCGTGAGCCACCGATGGTAACCTCCCTCTCCCCACAAGGACCACAATACCTTCAAGATTGGATGATTCAGGACGCTTCTGGGGATATGCTTCCTCGGGACCAAAGCCATTCCTCTATTGTGACCGGGGCAAGGGGCCAGTTATCTATAGCAACCCATTGTTTTTTCATATCTGGGGAGAAGTGGTCAACCAAAACCCTCAGCTGAGAAGCTCTGTGGTACGTTTCTAGGTCTAGGTCAGGATAACCCAGAGGGGGGGGGGGAGTTGGCTGTGTACAGTTCCTCAAGGTAACGCGTAATCTGTACTCCCAAATACCGGAATCCCTCTTCAGTCCATCTAAAGGGGAGCCCTTTCACAAAGGCCATCTCTGGATCTGACAGGTTCCCACCCATAAACACCATTGACTTGTCCAGATTGACTTTATAACCCGATAACTCTCCATAGCGCGTGAGTCCCCCTGTAATAACCGGGGGACTGTTTGGGACGGTCTGGTGACGTAGAGTAGGGCGTTGTCCGCGAAGAGGGAGATTTTGCATTGCATGTCTCCCATCTGTACTCCCCTAATAGCCTCATCATTGCGGACTGAGATTGCCCATGGTTCCATTACTAGTGCGTAAATTAGCGGGGACATCCCTGCCTTGTACCACGTTGGAGGGGGGGGGGGGACTCTCGATTCTGTCCCGTTTGCCAGGTCGTCCGTGGCCCTTTGAATGTCTTCCTTAGACGCCAGGCGATGTTTCTCCCCCAGCCATTCAAATTCCAAACAGAAGGGGTGGCCCCAGCGGTATCGGACCCCCTTTCCCTGAAGCCATCTTGTGAGGTTTCCACATTTCCTTCTCATTGACGGGGTGAGAGCCGACCGGTCCTGAAAGATGGGCACCCTGGAGTCACCGTATTGAATATTGCCAAGGTTCCTCGCTTTCTCCAGAATTTTAGCTTTGTCCTTGTAATAGTGTAGCCGGGCCAGGACCGAACGCATGCCTCTGCCCCCTCCTCCTGCCCGATGGGCCCTGTCAAACTGAATCGCACCTTCAGCGTCCACCCCAAGACAATCCTTACGATGTCATGTACTTTGCCCTCAAGGCCTTGTATGGTTTCTCCCTCGGCCTCCACTAAACCAAAAATACGCAGGTTATTCCTTCTCTCCCTGTTCTCCATATCGTCCACCTTGAGCCGGAGTTCCTCTTCGCGTCTTTCCATGTCCCGGAATCTGATTTCCATTTGGGTCTCAAGGAGAGTAGTGGAGAGCTGATTGTTTTCGACTCCCTCCATTCGATCTTCCAAGGTGGTGACTTGAGTCGTGAGGTCCGCCAATTTGGCTCCCATGTCCGTCCTTATCCCGCGGATCTCCTCCAGAATCGTCTGAATATTATTCTGGATAGCACCCAGGTCTGGGGGTGGGGTGGAGGGGCCCCCGGTCGCCATGACGTTCTTGCTAGCCACAAATTGGTATTTCGACAGGTTTTCCTTCCAACTCATGGGGGGCTTGTTTTGGCCACCTGCTATTGGCGAGGCGGGGGGGGGGGGGGGCAGCGTGCTTTCCGCGGTCGTCTCAGTGCGTGTCTGGCCTGTCCGGACCCGTCTGTTCCTCCTGTGGTGGTGGCTTTGTGGTTAGGGGGCTCTGGATCACAAGTGGCCCTGGATGCCCCCCTCTGGTGACCGTGGGGGAGGGGTGCGTATTGGGGGGGTCGCGCTCCCGCGTCAGCCCCCCGGTTCTCGGACCCCACGGGTCGCTGTGCGACGGCGGCCTCCTGGTGGCCGGTAGGTCCGCTCAATATAGAGAGGGGGGCGGGCATCCAATTTCCAGGGCCCCGACACTGCTCTTTTTTTACTCCGCTCCGGGTCGCCGCCCGGTGGGATCGGAAGAGGGGAGGTCGGGGGGGGGGGGCGCGCTCCCGCGTATGCCCCCTGGCGATGTTGCTGCCCCGTGGGCCGGTGGCCCTCTTTTCACCTGGCTCCGGGGTCTCGGGATCACTCTGAGTCGCGGTCCGCGTCGGCCCCCCGGCGGCATTGCCGTTCCGTGGGCCGTAGGCCCTCTCCGATTCAGGCCTCTCCTGCGTTGGGTCGCGTCAGTCGCGCTCTGCCAGAACCGGGCCCAGTATCTAGGGCCGTGGCGGGAAGCCCCGATGCACTGCGGGTGTATGGCCTCGGGTTCTTCCTCCGTGCGGCGCCGCCTCCTCCTTGCATGTGGCTTCCTCACTCCATTTGAGGCCGCGTATGTGCGGCAGTTGCGGCCTCCTCTAGTGCGCTGTGCCGAGCCGCGGGGGAGGAGCCGCGGGAACTTTCAGGCCCGTAGAACTCGGCTCAGGGGTGTCGGATTGGCACCGGAGTTGGGTGTAGCGGGGGGGCCACAGGTTCCCACAGTGTATGGTGGGGGTCTCGCAGGTCATGGGAACCTCGTTCCGTGCTAGCACCGTCGTTCTCCCGGGGCTGGGTACGGAACTCGAAGCTCAGGCGACCATCTTGCCTGCGCCCCCTGGTGGCCATACATCATTATTTTAATAAGAAACCTTGAGTAGAAGTGTTATTTGAATACTTGTCACTGTGAATCTCTGTTGCACCTCAAGTTCACATTGACCCCTCTTGAGATGTCTGGCTGCTTAGTCACTCTACCAACTTGTCTAGTACAGACCTATACCAAAAGCAGAAACATCAGAAAACATAAAAATGTCCACATGTCGCATCCAGGTACCCAGATTACGGGTCCCTAGGCACTGCACTATGGCTGAATTGGTTGGGGATATTTGTATTTGCTTCCCCCTCCGACAACACTGCTCCTGAAATTAGTCCACAAACTGCACCAAGAGCACCTTAGCAATTTGATGGGGAGGATTTTCATTTTGGTGCTTAATTCCTCCCACTTTAGAGCTCCCCGCCCCCATCTCTTTTGCTGGACTTAAGACTTTTAAATTTTACCCCTGGAGTGAGCGAGACCTTTTACTCACACTCATGGGTTTTTATCTGATTTGGATTCTTGAGTTTGCACTGTTTTTGGAGTCTGACAAACTCCATAGGCATTTGCTTTTTGTATGGTGACACACTGCACCTTCAGTGCAGTGTCGGAGAATCCTTTTCGATTTCTCATAAGGTTTAACTACCTTTTTATTGTGTGAAGTACAGTTCCCAAGAATAGTAAAGTGAAATTGACTTTACTTTTCCTCTTTTTTGGTCCAGCACACACCATCATATGTGGAGTGCTGGGAGGTAGCGGGGGGGTTACCTAGTAGCCCCTTATCCTACTCTCTCATGTAAGATTTGTATGTTACCCTCACTACTTTAAATGGCTGGTGGCAGTGGTTTAATGCTTCCTACCATCGCTTTTCTACCGCCGGCTGATCCCTGATCTGCAGTACAGCATCTATGGGTGACCATTTTGTCAAAATGGGGCGTCTCTTCACCATTTTAAGTTTGTGAGGACTTTCTTGGGTTTTACTCTGTGCGTTAAGACAGGTTTGAGCCCTTTGGTAGTCTTACCTTTGGTGGCCTTCAGCCCTGAAGCCCGCTCCTGGCTACAGTGTGTCTGGAAGGACAGGATGTGAGAGAGGGTCCCGAAACTTCCCTGTCCTTTGTCTCCAGGAATGCCTGAATGCAACTATTCCTGGTTGGCCAACTCCTTGCAAGACAGCCACCCTATTGTGAATGACAGCCTAGGCTGTGCATGAATGGAAGAAACCTGCTTAAAAGGTGAGGGTTTTGGGACTACAGGCAGTCGACCACTGGGAGAAACACCTGACAAACCATGGACGAAGCTTGCTGCAACCTCCTGTACCTTTGAATTGCCCAGTGTGAAGCCCTGCTGCTGTGCTTCAACTCAACAGAGAAGCTCCGGGCGGAACGACTTCTCACCTTGGGTTAGTGGGACTAACTAACCCCGAGACGTGGTCCACTGGACCACCATCCCAGACTGACTGTGTTTCTTCGTTGCTGTGAGAGCACAATGCCAGGGGTTGAGTGTCCGTAGCAGAGTGCCGTGGAACGAATCAGACTAGAAGCTCCAAGAGACTCCTAAGGACCACCCAGAAGCAGGACCACCAGATAAAGTCCCCTCAACAGAGTTCAGGACCAAGGGAGCAAGAGTCCAACCGGTATCCAAGATCCACAACAGTGCTGTTTGCTAAGCACTGAAACCGTAAAGTACAGCTGAACCGAGAAGAGCACGTAGCTGGCGGCGACCTCACAAGTACAAACTTTCTAACTTTGCAAGACTTTAAGAAGTGCAACAGATGCATAGACTGTGTCCCAAATTACTTTGGGTGTTCTGGCTCCCTGAGGACTATTCCAGTCCATTGTCTTTGATATTTGTCCCTCATAGGGGGTAGCTTGTTATATACGGTTGCTGCTGGGAAAGGCTTTTCTAGATTTCATTGGACGATTTAGTTGTCCTCACATACTGAGAAACTGTTTAACCTCTTTCCTTCCCTAGCCTTTCCTTTCTGCAACCTCAGAATCTGCAAAGTATACTAGTGGGATATATAAATTGCATTGCTGTCCTTTAAGTCACCTCAGGGTGTAGGAATTGTGTAAGAAGCATGTCCAAAGGTTATCTGTTAACTTGTTTTCATTCTGGAAAGTAATTTGATATATATATTTACATTGTTAAAATGAATTGCCTTTTTAAAGAACCCTTATTTTAAATATTGATATTAATTAAATAAATAACTATAACTGAAGCCTTGATTGGAAGTGTTACTTGGCTACATGCATTTACGGATTTTTTTGTACAGCTCTACTGCTCACATTTACCCCTCTAGAGATGGGCCTTGCTGCTCAGTCACACTACCAACTTGTGTAGTACAGATTTGTACCAAAGGGTGGGGTTACCGAATACCAAGCAGATAAGTGTTGTGTAGACGCAGACAGTGATTGCATCAATTCTTACCCAACGCAATGATATTCAATGCTCCAGTGAGGGCCAGATAGCTGTGGTTCTCTCACCTATTGAATAAGTCTAGATGCCCACCAATTGCATTACATTCCTGCAATCTGCTCCCCCAATAACAGAGCAGATAACCCATCCAAATTCACAAACCACCAGCTTCGCACCCTAGCTCCTGGGGTCAATGAATTGCCATTTACAGTTACACCCTTGGTACAGGAAATGAAACACTAGGCATAGTTATTCAATAAATGGGAAATGTTTGTAATTTGGTGTGACCAGAAACAACCGTGTCCCATTCATTGTTCACCAGTAGATGTCATCTACCTGCTTCACATACTTGACTCTGGTCTGGTATACAACTCACTCAAAATACATATGGTGGCATTGGCAGCATACACACCTACATAACATGAAATATTGTGCCAGTAGTCAAAGCATTTATGGAGGGAGTCTTAACGCATATATCCACCAGTGGCGCATCTTCTTCACGGTTGGTATCTAGGTCCAGTACTATCCAGGTTAATGGGCCCTACCTTTGAGCCTATGCACGAAGCTCCTTTAAATTAACTTTAATGAGGTTGCTTTTCTCAGTGCTGTCACTTCAATCAGAAAATAAGGACCTTTTTAGCATTGCCAATTTCAGAAGCTTTCATCTCAATACACACACTAGTATTTAGGACACATCTACGGTTCTCGCCAAAATACATATCCAAATTTCATGTCAATCAAAATGTTGAATAGCCAGCTTTCTTACAAAATCCACAAAACCGGGGAGAAGGGGCAAGGTGTACGGTCAGCAGTCATGTATTAACTAAATAGAACAACATAATTTAAGGAAAACAGACCAGTTATTTGTGTCAATGGCAATTGGGAGAGAACAAGATCCTGTAACAAAAGCATCCATTGCAAGATTGATTGTTGGGTGTGTACAACTTTGTTAAACTATGAAAAGCAAGAATTTACCATTACCCTTGGAGCACATGAGAAACACTAGCTTTCATTGCTAATGTTCCACTAGAAGTCATTTGTAAAGTACCAACGTGAGTTCTATTCATACTTTCACATGGCGGTCTTGTGTAGACACACAAGTGAGAGCAGATTCTCTGGTCTGGGACAAGCAATTTTAAATCCTGTATTTTGCTAATGTTTCTTCAGCTCACCCTCCAACATCAGGTACTGCTTGCTAATATATACGAAGCATGTGAATCCAAGTAGATTCACAATCCTCGGAAAGGCAAACATTTATCAAGTAATAGTCTTGGTGGCTCTGCATGTAAAGTAAAACAAAAATTAAAAAAACTATCCACTACCTTACACATCATTTCAGAAAAACAATCAATCTGAGGACATAGACACATAGGGATCTTGGGTACCCGTTCTCTTAGGATAGGGATAATGCTACAGGTACACCCCAGTTTTTGAATTCCAAAAACAAAATGTAATCCTCAACACCAACCACTAGATGGCAGCCAATGCAAAGCATGTGATTTTAAGCAGATCTAATCCTCACAGACTATTACTGCATAAGTAATATTTGCCATATAGGTGAAACCCTAACTTTGCCTAAGTGCTGTTACATTTCCTGATAATCCTGTTTGGTTCTGCAGTTTTACTTACCTGCTAAAGGATTCACAAGATTGTCGAGCCATTGCTGCATTTTAAGGAGCAGATCTGGCTTTACTGGCTGGATGCTCTGTCCTGGGCTGATGTCCAGTTTGGATTTCTGTCTGCTCAAAGATCTTCCTAGACTGACCTCGTCCTGCTCCCTGGCCCTCCACATCGGCTGGGCTGAGAAATCCATGCTTCTCTGGGCTGTTTTACTGCTGTTTCACGGTTTACTGCCTTGGTCCTGTGCTTTAGGGTAGGAAGCTGCCACTATCCAGAAGGGGGTTGGGACACCAGTATCCCACCTTGTTTGGTCTGCCTCCAGTGTCCTTGTCTTGAGATTGTGCTCTGCTGCCCCATCTTGCCCTTTGAGACATCAAAATGTGCTTGAGCTGGTTCGTACGCCTTCCTTTAGCCATGCTTGCCAATGGACTTACTCTGGGAAGGTCTTTAGTTTTTCTTTTCCACCCTCTGGATGTTCGTCTGTCTGGGGTTCAAGTCCCTGGCTGTTTGCATCCTGTGAAAGAAGCATCCTACTCAGAGTTGTTTCAGTTCTCCTTAAACACTTTTTTTATAAACCATCACCTTGAGTAGTTACCATTGGTTTCTGGGTTGGTGGGTTATTAGCCATACTTGCCCTGAGAGCGCTCTTTGGTCTTTCAAGACTTATTGCAGGTGGGTCTTAACCTCATTTCCCCATTGACTTCCATTGTGAGCTGATCCTTCTGTGCTACATCTTCTTCGGCTGCTGTTTTTTTAACCTGCCTCTGTGCCTCTTCTTTAGGGTTTCCCCTGTTGTCCCCGGGTTACTTTGCAGATGTATCTGCATTTGTAGGACAGAACTGGGATATGACCACTGGTCTGCTTACAGACATTCTTGTTGCTTCCCATGGGCACTTTCCTAAACACGAAATAACTCAGACAAATGCAATTCTAAGGTACTTCTTCAACAGTGGCATGTTTTCTGGGTCCACTTAGGGTCCCTGGAGTTTTTCACCAAAGCTAGGAGTTTAAGCAACTATAGACATTTGTACATGTATGTATTACACTACTGCCTCTTGATATACAGTTTATAACTTTTAGCTACACTTTTCTTTCCTTTGAGTGTATTATGCCCTTCTTGGCATGAGGTAATGAGAGCCTAAGGTGTGTCCTGAGCTTTGGTAGCCCTTCTGGCTTAGGTGGACCATGTGTACTTTGGATTCCTTTCTCTCTGGGTTATACAACTGTTGTGGGCATATGTAGTTAGGCAACAGTACCCTGTGGGAGACTGCACCATGCGTGTCCTCTTGGTAATAGTTAACCCAACCTTTGGTATAAGCATGTACTACACAAGTTGGTAGAGTGACTGACCCCTCTTGAGATAAGCATGGCTGCTCAATGTGAGATGTAAGGTTGTAACAGTTTCACTATGACAGTTATTCAAATAAACACACACAAGGTTTCTTGATTAAACATTTATTAATGTATTTAACAGTCAGTTGAATAAGCCTTCTTTAGAAGGGATCAATCATTTAACACCAAATATTCTTCAATAAACACACCCTCTCAGTTTCACTAAATCAGTTGATACCCATTGGGGGCAACCAAGACAAGCCTCAACTGAGCGCTAGCAAGGCTACACAACAAGAGTTCATTCCTTGTAGTTTTACAGTACCTTGGGTTTGAAAAAAACTGGATCCAGCTGGCTTCTGTTCCCTTTGTAGGTCTGCAGGTCCTGTGTTCCTGGGCCTTAGTCATGGGGACAAGAGGGAGGACGTCTGGGGACTCCAGCACTACGAATGGAAGATTGGTGGCGGCAATGGGCAAACTCGAGATCAGCGGCACTTTGTGGTTCCAGCTACTACTACGGTTCTCGGATACCTTAATGGACTTTCCTCGCATCTGGGGTCCAGCACTCTGTGGAGGTGGCTCAGGCTTGGTCAGTCCTGCTTCATATGGGGGGGGGGGGGAAATCAGGATGATCTTCCTGGAGCTTGAGGTCTGCCTTAAAAGCGATGCACTCGATCTGGTGGTGGTCTCCCTGGCGATCTAGTCGAGGCGAATTTGGAGCTTCAACAATGCAGCAGGGCCTCACCGGGCAAACCAACAGTCCAGGAGTTGCAAGCGTCTCTAAGATCACCTTCGGATTCCTTTGTCCAGTGGTCGACTCTGCCTTCCAAGCAAAAAGACTTTTCTTTTTATGCAGGCTTCTCCCATTCATTTGCAGCCTAGCTGTCACTCATGCAGCAGGGTGGCTGTCCTCCAAGGACAGACAGCTGGCCAATCACCTGTGGGTGCATTCCTGTAACCAAGGGGATTAAGCACAGGGAGTTTCAGGCACCTCCCTCACTTCTTGCCCCTGCCAGACATGCTGGAGCCAGAGGCGGGCTTCACCAGTGAATCCTGCCAAAGACCAAACAAAGGGACCAAACCTGGTTTGGCACGCAGAGTAAATCTCAAGTAGGGCAGTTCCAAGAAGAATGGGCCATTTTTTACAAAATGGGCACCTATGGGTGTCTTACTGCAGCTGTAATTGCAGCCCCCGGTAAAAACACACAATAGTAGGAAAAAGTAAACCACTGCCCCCAGCCATTCATTGTAGAAAGGGTAACATACAAATTTTACATGGGGAAACTAGACAAAGGGGATACAAAGTAACCTCTCCAGCACCCTAATGTAAAATAGTGTGTGCTGGGTCTAGAAAGTTACAAAATGTAAGTAAAGTCAATTTCACTTTACTGCTCTTGGCAACAGTAGTTTCACCAAGAGCAGGTATTTAAACCTTTGGGACATAAGAGACTTCCTTGTGTCACTGCACTGAAGGGGCTGTGTGTCGCAATGTAAAGATGATGCCTATGGAGTTTGTCAGTCAAAAGAAACACAGAAAAACACACAATTAAAAGTACAAAGTCTCAAAGTTCAGCTAAAGAGATGGGGGTCTCTAAGGTGGGAGGGCACTAAACTGAACATTCTCCCTAACATGTAGTATGTATATTATCTGTGTTTAGAGCGTAGTAAGAAACCTGCCTCGTCTGCACTGTCTGCCTATTTTAAGTCTTTATGTGTAGTGTCTGCCACCAGGTATGGAATTACATTTTAGGGTCAAGAATAAGTATGGAATGTATTGACCATGTACTGTTTTTATGACTACACTATGCTCTGTCTACTTATGTTTAACCGGAGTACTTATTACAAGGTCACACATCTAGGAGGTTAACATAAATGTATATCTGAGTACAGCAGTGTGGTGTATTGTTTTGGGGTTACTATTGGGAATAACTACCTCCCTTACATTTAGGTTAGATGATTACACAGCCCTCGCCAGAAGATTGTGCAAAGATAGCCCTAGCAGTCTTGTATTGTTTCACCTGCACACCTTCAGCACATTTTGGCAATTTTTTTAATTTAGCCAGTTAATGCCCTGGTTCAGTGAAGGTGTGGGGTCAACTGCAGCAGTTCCCAGTATTCGGTTCTTAAGAGGTTTCTGAAGTGGCTGTTGGAGGTTCTTCAGTCAAACAAAAGTGCTGTGAAGCCACTGAAGGTCTCGAACTGCTTAAGGTGCAATGCAACTGACCATTCTGGTGGAGGCACAGTTTCGGTGGTCTTGGATGCAGAAGTGTTTCGCCGACTGTGGTTCAGTCCTGATACATTCTCCAGAGTGCTGAAGTTCCATTTGTGATTCTTCTGTTTAGTTTGTTGTAGTTTCTTGGGAGATTAGCAGATGTTGCTCTCAAAATGTCAGATGCCATTGCACCCGGAATTCCCTCGCTCTTGCTTCTTCGTGTTATGTCTGTGCAGGGTGACAGGATTTTGAGTGTAGTGGTAGGGTTCTGGAGGTCTTGCGACTTAGCTAGCCCTCTGGCACTATTCAACCTTCCTCTCTATGCCCCACTTGCCTGTACGTTTTGGGGGGAAAACGTTTGGTTGTTTTGCATTGACTTTTCCATTGACCACAATAACATTTCAGGACACTTTAAAGGTTTTGTCATATGCATACCCTTACCTTGGAAAACGACCAGTCAATCTCTATATTCGAACATGCGCAGTAACAGCATTCAATAAAAACCTGATTTCACTTATGAAGTGTGCATACCAACAACAATCTGTTAGGAAAACACGCTTGGAATAAGCTCTGATCAAAATTTTGCAAAGGAGCCAAATGCACATCATGACCAATAACTCGCGTAATAAAAATCCACAGAATTGCCACATAAAACGGGCACTGCAGAAAAGATCACCATTGCACACTACGAGCAAGAATAATAGACTCTGACTAATAGTCAAATGAATCTGTGTGCTACAATGGCAAGACATAAAGGATAAAATCAGTGGAAACCGTTTTTGAAAAGAGCGGAGGTTACTACCTAAACACATGTGAAAACAACCTATTTATTTGCTTTATTGAACTTGCAAACAGTTTTTGTTCCTTGCTCACCTCCTATTCAGCTGCAGACCATAGGTTTGGTTATGGATGCCAGCCAGCAATATGGACTAGCTCTGTGGTCAATAATGCTGATCTTGGTTTGGAATCCAAGTTGGGTCACTGGGACACATCTGAAATGATATGGCATTTTAGGCTATGTGTGTCTTTTGTAGTAAAATGTCCCACCCTCCTTGCCAATTAAGTCAAGTGTTTTTTTTTTTCATTATAGCCCAACATGACCTGCTACACAGAGGAGATTTTTGGCCCAGTGTTGGTGGTTCTGGAAGCTGATACATTGGATGAGGCTATTGATATAGTCAACAAGAACCCTTACGGAAACGGAACCGCAATTTTCACCACTAATGGAGCTACAGCTCGCAAATACAGCCACCTGGTGGATGTTGGGCAGGTATGGTCTTAACAAATGCTTTTTCTGTACTACAATATGGGTAAATTCTTGCCATTTCGTACATCTCGTGGTCTGTGAGGCAGTGTCTGCCTTGCTCTAGCTGTTTGATTGTTTGGGACCAAGGGGGCCATGTGTCGCTACATGCTATGTGATGGAGTGCCTGTGGCAGCAGCAGAACACCCCTGGCTACCCCACCCCAGCATGTGTGCTTGGCAGGGACACGTCACAAGGTCAGCATAGTCAATGTGGCCCCTGTAAGTAGATTAAGGCTGTTGGTAGAGTTGCAGAGAAAAGCAGAAGGAATACCTGCAGAGACACCAATGCTGCAGATCCAAGATTTTCAAGGGCACAAACTCCTGGTGGTAGCCTGTGTGCCGCACGCACATCCAACTTTTTCCCCAAGCATACACTTTCTCAAACCCAAAAGCCATGTTTGCCCATGTGTTATTGCGCACCTTGCGGAAGCTGCAGATAAAAATGTTCCTGGGCTTTCAAATGCCATATGCTTTGTAGTTACCTCTAAAACCACACCATCTGACCATTTCCCTGCTGGAAAGAAGGCTGTCTGTGTAGAGGAGGGGGCATGGCCTGAAACCAGAACCAGCAGGAAACCATGTCTCAAACGAGTAAAAAGAAAAATACAGCAAAACAGCAGCAACCATATGCCAAAGATCACATCCCTGTAGGGTTTGAGAGATAAACCCTACAGGGATGTGATCTTTTGCACTTTTCCTCCCGATCCACCCTGGCAATAGATAATTAATTCTATTGATTATGAATATAAAAATTGTCTGTCTGATGGGGACCAGTTATGAATTCCTTCTCCCCACAGGTTTTTAGCATGATTCCTTTGTCTTTTAAGCTTTTGGATGTATGTCACGGTATGTTGAGTTGGGTTTGAATGAGTGCACTATGAATGGCAAGTATGTGTGACAATGTTTTAGCCGACTTTAGGCATATGGCTGCTGCTGTTTTGCTGTATTTAAGTGATTAGTGTTTAATTATTTGTTTGACTCACCATTGTTTAAATTGTTATCCCTTTCAATAAATTTTGATACACATTTTTTCAAATTGATTTGTTTCACTGGACAATCTTCTTCTGTTGTTCTATGCAATTATAATACTCTGGTCCAGAGGCTAGAGTTTCCCTGCCCTTTTCAGATTTCTTTGACATCCTCCTGCCCTACATCTTTTTGTACTCAAGTACATGGTCCTGAGTCTCAAATAAAACCTCCAGGCCCGAGGGTGCTTCTTGAGCACCCTCTTTTGTGCTCTTGGGTGGCTGTAAAGACTGTAAAGACTGGAGGGGGTAGCTGTACGTCTGTCCTCTATGGTTGGGACAAAGGCACAGAGCAACCCCAGCCAAGGTTCTCTATATGTTAGAATGGACAAGCACCCAACACGTAAGCTCTCAGGAGGTGAAGCAATCATGTTTTTAAGTACAGCGAGTCTCCATCCCCCAACAAAGGAATGTACATACACTGTTGGATGATAACACAGCTTCTTCATCCGAGTATTACAGTTGTTTTCGAAAACTCAAAAAGGGACGTCGACTATCCTCAGCGGTCCCGATTCTCTGGTCCGCCTCCTCCATACGCCCGCATACCTTCTCGATCTGTACCGCTGATATATCCACCTTACACATGATGATGTCTATCTTGACCCCATGCGAGTCCGTGCGCCCCTTAAGTGCTAACAGGGTCTGATTCAGGGCAGCCATATCCACCTGTTCAGGAGTCTGCGTCTGAGCAGCGGCTGGCCGGGGCTTGGGCCTGGTCTGCAGGAGCGAACTGATCCATCCTCGCCTGTTTCTTCTGATTGCCCATATCTCCCTGCAGAGCCCAACTGGTCACTGACACCCCTGACTGATCTATATCCGGACAATCAACTTGTTGGGGCTGTGTCTAGGCGCACTCACCATGGCACTCCAAAATATTCCACACTGCCCTCCCTTCTGTCCAGCAGTGACATCAAACGCCCACTCGAGCCCTCCTCAATTCTGAGGACAGTTGATCCTTTTCCAATAGAGACCACTATATGGGCGCCAGTCTCGTCACCAGCAATCACCTCAGCGGCCCAACGCCAGCAGCCTGTCCATTTTATGTTGCAACATGCAGCACCACTGTCCTCCACCACTCCGAGCAGGAGGTACTGGGCACCCCAGGGAGCCGATCTCCGTGGCATGTTTCCACAGCGCTCCAGTACGTAATAGCAGAGTTCGGGTGTTATCACCCAGACGTGCACTGAACACAATTACTGCCAAAGTAAGTGCAAAAGATGAGCAGCAATGTTTCAGGATTTACAAGCTCATCCAATTACATCCTTGCTCAATGTAAAGCCTATGGAATGCGGCCCTGTTAGAGGAGGCAGTCACAAACCTTCGACCCTGCAGGCGCCCCGCACCTGCTGCCTTATCACATTAAGATTCCGCCGGCCACAGTTCCGCACTGCTAAAACGCAGCGTTCCACTGTTTATGGAGAGGCCGCCTCCAACAGCACTCCTCCGTCCACCATCTTCCAGGGGAGCACTGCCGCCCCTCACGCCAAAAGGTCCTCCCAGATCTCCGTCCGCAGCAGCGCTGCATACTCCTCACCGGCTCCGCAGCTATGTTATGCCGCCGGGCTCCCCTCGGCTTCTCCAGAGCATGTCCCAGCTGTCCTTCAACACAGGTCGGCCGCTGACGCCACACTCTCCTCGGCCCGTTGAAGCCGGGAAGACGGCCCTTGCACCCAGCCTTTCAGCACACTTCACTGAAGTTTGGGCTGTCTCAGTCATTGCGTCACACAGACACCAGACACCCGTAGCCCAGAATGTGAGTTCACTTCAGACTCCGTTTACACAGGTCCCACAACACATAGCCCCTGGGAAGGCTCCAGTCAGTCTGACAGGAGGCCGCCCCAGAGCCATATATGGTATTTCTACCCAACAGCCAGTCAGGTGGAAGGGACAGAGTCCGGGCTTCCCAGGACTTTGGGAAACAAAGTAAAAGGCAATTAAAACCAAGAGACAACAGTGGCCCTCTTGCCTTCTTTCAGGAAAATAAGCGATTCCTATGGCAGGGCCTGGGTGTCCCAAAAAATGAAGGATACTCCGAGCCACTACCAAGTCCTCATATAGCTGCCACCAGCCCAAACCCTGCTCTCTGGGCAACACACGGGTGCCCATAAACGCACATAAGGGGTACAATGGTGGACCCCCCCACCCATGGATGCCATAAGGGTAACCCATGGGTGTGGTGTGATCACCAAAAATGAAAATATGAAGAGCTGAACTGCCAGAGGTCCAGGCTGAACCTGACCTCGATGGCAGAAAACATAGAGCACACATGCAGAGAAATGGTAGGACGAGGTCCAGAAGGAATTTCCAGCATCGCATACGCACCCCAAACCCCCTCGCCAACCTCTCTCCTTTAACTGAGGTTGGGGCAACTGAACTCCCTCGAATGTTGCCCTCATTCAGACTGCCAACGTACCTTCTGGAAAGGGCATCTGCGTTGTCATGACGTTTGGCGGGCCCATGCTGTTAGGGAGAATTCTCAGAAATTTCCCAATTCTCTCCACCTAGAGACCCCCAACTTTGCTGGATTTTGGGGACTTTTGCTAGTGGAGTCTGACAAACTCCATAGGCAATATCTTTTACACTGTCACACTGCACCTTCAGTGCAGTGGCAGAGGGAAGTCTTTCAGATTTCCCAAAGGTTTAAATACCTTCTCTGGGATAAACTACTGTTTCCCAGAGCAGTAAAGTAATTTTCTAGAAACAGCACACACTCTTACAAAAGGGTGCTGGAGGGGTTACTTAGTAGCCCCGTTGCCTAGCTTCTCATGTAACATTTTTGTTATCCTTTCCTCTATGAATGGCTGGTGGCAACTACTGTGGTGTTCATTTACTGCGGACTGCTTTCGCAGCTGCAGTAAAGCACCCAAGGGTGCCATTTTTCTCAAAATGGCCCGGTTTTATTTTTTTTGCCATTTCTTTGTGGAAAGGTCCTTCAGATTTACTCTGCGCCAAACCAGGTTTGGTCCCTTTGTTCGCTTTGCCTTTGGCGGGATTCACGAGTGAAGCCCGCCTCTGGCTCCAGGGTGTCTGGGTAGGAAGGGAGTGAGGGAGGTGCCCGAAACACCCTGTGCTTAGTCTCCCAGGAGACCCAAATGCACTCTGTAGTGGTTGGCCAGCTGACTGTCCAGCAAGGACAGCCACCCTGCTGGGCGACTGACAGCTGGGCTGGAATGAATGGGAGAGAACTGAATAAAGGGCAAGTCTTTTGGCTTGGAAGGCATTCGACTACTGGAAAAAGGAACCAAAGAAGAACTTGAAGAGGACGCCTGCTGCAACTCCTGGACCGTTGGTTTGCCCAGTGAAGCCCTGCTGCTGTGCTGAAACTCCAAATTTGTATCGATGGAGCAGCCCCTGCAAGGACGACTTCTCCCCTTGAGACCAATCGACTCCAAAGTAAGCCACCTGGACATTCTCTTCGAGCTGGTTGTATTTCCAGAGTTGCTGCTGGAAACCGAATTGCCAGGGAGAGGAACACCAGATTGTGTGCGTTGGTTTTAAGTTGGCCAAGAGTGAGCCTGAGCCGCCTCAACAGAGTGGGACCCCAGAAGCAAGGAAAGTCCATCTTGACAGCCAGAAACCGGGGTGGTGCTATTTGCGATAGTCTGGAGGAGCTGAAACACTGAAGGGCCTCTTGTTGGAAAGATTGCTAGTTGCGAGTGGTGACCACCGTCCCATTGCAGTGCAGGAGTCCCGAGAAGTCCTCCTTGTCCCCACCACTGAGGCCCAGGAACAGTGAGATCTGCAGAGCTGCACAGGAACAGAAGTCATCTGCTGCACTTTTTCTTCAATACAAAGGTACTGTCAAGTCTGAGGAAAAAGTACCTCTCATTGTAGAGTTGCTTGCATCTTCTACTACTCACAAGCCTAAACAGCTTGTTGCACTACATTTGATTCTTCTTTTCTTCAAAGAGTTCTAAAGCACTGTGCAAAGACGTTTTCTACATACCTACCAGAAGTGCTTTTGCCCATTGACTTTGGCTTAACCTGTTATAACTGAATGACTGCTTAGGGGATCTAAAAGTATTTGCCTGCTTAAGAATATTTGTGATCTCTTGTTTGTTCTGATAACATTTTCCTTTAACCAATTTCTAAAAGTATTCTATTAATGTCCCCAGCACCTTAGCTATTGAAGTCACCTGAGGGTGTAGGTTGTGACTGTGGACCATCCCAAAAGGGTCTTTACTGATTTAAGAATATTAAGTGTGTGTTTTGAAATCTATTTGAGTGTTACTGTTATATTGCTCCCTTCTGAGGAAGGCTTATTCTAACTGACTGACACATTTAATAATTGTTTATTCAAGAAACCGTGTGTTTATTTGAATACTTGTCACTGTAAATCTGTAACTCCCCTGCAGCTCACATTGGACCCCCCCCCCCCGCCTCCCCTTGAGATCAGCCTGGCTGCTCAGCCACACTACCAACCTGTGTAGTACACACTTATACCAAAGGTTGGGTTCCTATTGCCAGGAGGTCAAGGTTATTGTAGTGTACCCAAAGGGTACTGCATACAATTGTGCCTAACACATGCTCAATGGTGAAGTCTAGCCCTTGAAGGTTAATGGAGACGTCATTGTTTTCACCCTTCATCTGCATAAGCTACTTTAAGAGCTTATGGTAAGTGTGGACCTTAAATGCAGACCCTGAAAGGTCTAAAACTTCCCTCGAGTAGTCTACTGATGAAAATGATGGGGTGTCCTCTCCCTTTGTCATCTAACTGAAACGACCGCTCCAATTCCAGTGTCGCAGGAATCAGTTTGCACACAAGAGTTTGCTCTAGTCAACGGCACACAAGACGGGTGCCCTGCACAGACTTTCATTCAAGACACACAGAATGCCCTTTGACAGTCTTCCCTCCAATGAACCTTCTTGGGCTGTTTGGGTGATGTTAGAGCAGTCGGATGGGCAGCTATGGTGCCATAGTCTGCCATGATTTTTCTGTAGTACCCAGTGAGGCCCAAGCTCTCATTTGGGTTTCAGTAGATGAACCCCCCCCCCCCCCCGCGCGCCCTACCTCATGACCAAGGTAGGTACCCTTGCTATGTGGCACTTGGTTGCCTTGATAGTGAGGTTGGCCTTTTTCATGGCCTGCAACACCTTATCCAAGTGGGTCAAATTCTTCCCAGGTGGAACTGTAGGCAGCAATGTCATCCAGGTATGCCACACTTGAGGCCTCCGGCCCACTGAGCGCATTGACTAACCTTTGAAAGGTGGCGTGGCAGGGGCATTCTTCAACCGAAAAGGCATAACCCTAAACTGGTAGAGCCCTTCTGATCAGTCAAAGCTATTTGCCAATAGCCTGATGTGAAGTCAAAGGTGCTCACAAACTTGGCATCACATACCTTGCACACCCATTGCCCTGGGCTGATGTGCTAGTGGACATCCTACTTTTACATCCCGTCCCCTTTCCCTTCCAAGGGACGGGAAACGGAATCTTTTTCACCAGAAAAAACGTTCTTCCCCTTTAATTTTAGAGGCGTGCGGGGGTGGGGGGGGTGGCCATGGGAGCATGCACTGCCCTGACTCCGCCCTCCGGTGCCACACCTCAGTCCCCTTTTCCACATTGACGGGAACTGGCTGAATTCACCAGCGCTCCTGCTTTTGGCTTTGGCCATGTAATTCCACGCGCTGATACTTCTATCTTTTTTGTCTTTGATCATGCAGGTACTCGGTCCTCGGGTGTCGTGCTCCTCCCCGGCGCATGTCGACTTCCACAGGGTTCACCAGGTGTCATCCTGCGACGGGCTCTTCCCCCAACTTCAGACCCCCATGCCCTCCGCCTACGGTGCCTTGGCCCAGACCACGGTTGGCAAGCTTGTACAGCGTGCAAAGCTGTCAAGGTCTCTGAAAACAGGCTAGCAAGTTGGAGGGAGCTGTTCCAGATGTCGCCTCCAGAGGACCTCAAGGACCTCGTTCAACATTGATCCAGGCCCAAGGTAGGGCCTCTATGCTCATCGCACCTCCCAAGGGAGACTCCTTCCCCAAGGACTCTCCCGCGCTGGAGGGACCGCTCCAGTTTTTGTACCGGGACGTGCACCGAGGCTGCTTCAGCTACTGGCCGCCAGGCCGAGGGTTCCTCGGATCCTCCAAGTGACAGTGTTGAGGGACCAAAAGGTTCTTGTACCTGGTCTTCACCCGAGGGGCCACACCATAATACTATGGGGCGCCTAAACGCACCTCTACCAGCCCCTACCAGGTCTAGGCCCAAGGAGCAGGGCAAGCCTCGCAATCCACACTCTTGGAGGAGGCTGGGCCCAGCGAGCTGAGCAACACAACGCAGGCACGTGACCGGCAGCTGGACAAAATGGCCGCTGTGCCAGACATCAGTCCGTCCGACGCCTTTCCAGGAATTCGGCGAGGAACGAATGTCTGGTGGGTCTGGCCTCAACCAGGTATGTGGCCTACAGCCTATCGCTCATTTGCGCAGGGCAGGTTCCTGCTGCGTCCATACGGGCAGGGCATGCAGCAGCTCCAGCAGCCTCCCGCTACCCGTCTATATCCCCTACCACTCCTCCAGCCTGTGAAGACCGGTTCTTTGAGAGGCTCCTCAGGCTCATGAAGTCTCCTCGGATGGGGGTTATCCTCAGAGGTGCCATCAGGGATGTGCTCCCGCCAATGCTTCTGGCACCTCAGGCCCCTTCGCCAGTGCCCCGGCGCAGCCCTTGCCTCTGGTCTCCCCAGCCAATTCCTCAGACTGTTCCGTACCCGCCTCCTCCACAGCCACTGGTCCTGGTACCGCAGCTCCCGCTACTGCTCCACCGACGCAGGATCCTCCTGACCAACAGAACACGGGCAAGGAAGAAGACCCTGACACGCCCCCGTCAGCCAAGGCCTACCACGATTGTCTTGCAGGGCTGGTGGAGTACCTGGGCCTGCCTCAACTTGATTTCAGGCAACCAGCAGAGGGGGTCCTCGCTGAAGTCCTCACACAACGCCCATCTGCCAAAACGGAATTCCACTGCAGACTGATGTAGTCTCCCTGGCCAAAAAGGGTTGGCTCAAGCCCCACTCTCCCCAGCCGGTCAGTCGACACCTGGATGCCAAGTACAGGCAGATGGAGGGGGATACACTCTTGCTATCGGCCCATCCTCAGCCCCACTCCTCGGTGATCGCTGCAGCATCATTATACTCCAAGCCTCAGTCATCCTCAGCCTCCTCCTCTGCGGCGCTGCTAGGCAAGGAGAAGATCTTGGAGGCATACGGGATGAAGCTGTATTCCAACGCATCCTTGCATCTTCGCTAGGCCAATGCCATACTGGCGGCCGCTAACCAAAGGTTATGGCGGGAAATCGCGAACTCCCTACGCAAAGCCAATCACATTTTAAGGTGGGACTGGCCGAGGCCAAGCTTGAGGCACAGGATCTCATGGAGTCCACTGTGGCCCACATTGACACCTCTGGCCGTGCCATCTGTATCGCCACGGACATGAGGACAGCCTGGCTCTGTGCACTGAAATTCAACCCAGATGTCCAGGAACACATATTAGACCTGCCGTTCGGGGGGTGGGAGGGGGAGGAGCTGGACAAAGAGAAAAACAGCTCACATACGGCCAAGTCTTTATCCATCCTGACAAGACCATGCCCAAATTGTACACCCAGTCACAGCAGCGCTTCGACGAGGGGGGTATACGTACAAAGGGTTCCGCGGCTTCCAAGAACGGAGGTCCAGGCAGCCAGACTACTCAGACTCCAAATCGGCGCAAGCAACAAAAAGGGGGGTGGAGGGTAGTAAGGGTTTTATCCAGTCCCCCTCCTCCGCATCAGCCTCTGAGGGAAAGAAGGCATGACACGTCCCTCTGGGTCCACATGTCTCCAGTGGGGTTGAAGCTTGCTCTCCACGCACATTTCTTGCACCAGAATTTTGTGGACCCCTAGACTCGTCTCTGTAGTATCCACGGGGTACCGCCTACCCATCCCATCCCAGCCTCTCGTCTCCACCCCTCCACTCCCTCAAGTTGGGACAGCCACTCTTCTTGCAGAAGTCCGCTCGCTCGTAGAGAGCCAGACAGTGGAGGAAGTCCCAGCCTCCCAGGATTTTCGCAATTCAGAAAAAGGACCAGGCGGACCCGAGTTGTCATGGCCACTGGTCCAGGGCCACTACCTTTATGCCCTACAGGGTCCCTATGGACCCAGTCCTGGCGTCTTTGGCACCCAGCTCATGTGAAAGTGTGCCTAAGGCACGTGCATCTAGGCCGGGTGTGGCCTTACGAAGGCATTGGAAGCACGTGCAGAAGTCTGGGTGAGTGGTTAGGTGGGGGCCACAAGGTGGGGTTTAAAGGGAGTGGCTGGGGCCAGGCTATATAAGCCAGCCGAACCTGCATGCTGGTGCTTCGCATTAGTCTGCTGGAGCAGCGTAACGCTTACCGCCGTCTACAGCTCCTTACCTGTTTTCTTCTCTTCAGTCTCTGGAGCTCCATCTTCAACATGCACCTACCTGATTCCAACTCTGAAGCTACTGCGCGCATCTTAGCGGAGACCAGCCAGGCCATCGCTCGAAGCACTGCTTACCTGATTCCAACTCTGTAGCGTCCATGCACATTTTACTTGTCTCTGCAAATTCACCACCCGCAGCGCCTCGCATCCTTACCTGTCCCGAACACCCAGCAACACGGGAGACCTCTTCCGGGTCAGCATCTTCACTGATCCATCTATCTGGCTGCCGACAGGTGCTCTGATAACCGCTCGCCATCAAGCGCCGTCTGGCCGAACCTGCAAGGGAGACAGAAAGCACAAGGTTAGCAACTGCATAAACTTTTAATGCTTCGTTGCGCAACTCGCAAACCTTGCGTACCATCGGGGAAACCCAACTTACCTTCTAGTGGGGTCTTCTAAATCCTCTCAGGCACTGTTTGAACTCTCGTCCATCACTGCGACCTTGTGGGCCATCTCCATACCTATAGGGGAAAGAAAGGACATTACAACATTACGGACAAAGACACGGACAATAATCATTGCTGCAAAAACGCACCTTCAAGGTGGATTGGTTGCAGCCGGCCCGGGCCACCACGGACAAGTGATGCAACTCGGTCCTTCAACGGCGCCCCTGCTGAGAGAAAGCAAGACGGAGAGCTCATTGTTACAAAACACCAGATGAGGTCATATGGGAAAACGCATGCTCATCCCATTCTGGAACGAATGGTTCGAGGGGGATTGCAATTCCACCGCAGCATTCTCATTGCCTCTTAACTTCTCCCAAGGGCATTACCAGCAACCAGAGCAGTCCATACTACCGCAGATGAGGGTAGAGCCTGAACCAGAGAGTCCAGTCCAGGGAGGGCCAACCATGCCCCAACACCCCTGCAGAGATCAGGTGAGCGTAACATTGTGCTGGACCTTTCCACCCACAACCTCTCCATACCTGTACAAAAATTCAAGATGGTTACGCCAGCTCTTATAGCGGAGACATTGTGCAAGGGAGACTGGATGTGCTCCCTGGATCTGAAGGACGTGTACCTGCATGTCCCGATTCAGCAGCCCTATCGTTCGTTCCTACGGTTCAGGATCCTGGGCTACCATTTCCAATACAAGGTCCTTCCTTTTGGCCTCAACTCTGCTACCAGGGTCTTTACCAGACTCATGAATTCTGTGGCTGCCCTCCTCAGAGCTCATGGCCTCCATCTACCCATACCTCGACGACTGGCTCGTCGGGGCTACATCTCTGGAAGTGGATCACCACTCTTCCCATGCTCTTAAGAACACACTGCACGATCTGGGATTTTCGCTCAATCTCAAGAAGTCGCAGCTGCAGCCCACGCAGAATCTGACATTCTTGGGCCTCATCTGGGACATGTGATCTGAGAAAGTGTTTCCGTCTGAGGACAAGATCCCAGCCATCAAGAGGGCCACCACTCGCTTCCTCAGCCGAGAAGTGACCTTGGCCTGGTGGTACCAGCATCTCCTGGGTCTCTTGGCAGCAGTCGTCCTAGCTGTCCCACACATGAGATTAAGGATGAGGAGGATTCAGCTGCACTTTGCGGCATCATGGAACCAGGAGTGGGGCTCTCAATCCGAGATGATCAACGTTCCTCCATCTCCATGGTGGTCCAGGGACTACAACTTACGGACCGGCAAGCCCGTCCGGCCTCCCACCCCGCAGGTCACTATCACCACAGACTCCTCGCTCAAGGGCTGGGGAGCCACCCTGGACGATCTCAGTCCACAGCACTTGGACTCGACAGGAGCAGGAGTACCACATCAACTGGTCGGAGCTGAACGCCATCTGGCTAACGCTCGGAGCATTCCTTCCACTTTTCGGGGGCAAGGTTGTCCTCATCCAGACAACTCGACCAGCATGTACTATGTCAACAAGCAGGGAGGCACCAGATCCCCCTCCACTGTGCAGACTGGCAATCGGCATGTGGGAATGGGCCCTGGAAAAAGACATCTACCTCACGGCACTCCACCTTCCGGGGGATTCCAACTTGGAGGCGGACAGGCTCTGCAGGTTGGGAGCAGACCATTACGAGTGGCAGCTAAACAACCTCATTATTCAGGAGATCTTCAGCAGATGAGGCCTCCCGCAGGTGGATCTCTTTGCCACCTGGCACAAGAAGTACCTTGAAACACAAGGGTGATCCTGAACAAACTCAAGTAAAGGTATCATTTACATTAGCTATCAGTATTTATTCAACTGATAGCCTAAACAGCACAATACGTCAAATTGTCAGTGTTTGATTTTCTGGTATCTCACCAATCAAAGTAAACCTATAAGAAGGGAATAGGTACACTAATTTGAAAATACAATTTCTGTTTTATTATTTGGAACAAGAATAAACCAATTTAATAAATGGAAAATAGAGCAACAAACACACATGAAGGATAAAATTTACAGAAAAAAACAAATATTTGGTTGATTAGGTTAATGGAAACAAAGTCATACATGAATAAAATTAACAGGAGTAGGAGTACAACCCCACAACGGATTGTACATATGCAAACAACATATGGACACTAACAAAAAAAAGGGTCAATGATGACCAATAACGATAATTATTCATAGAGTGTAACTAAGTATAGCAAAAGTGTGAAAATTATTTAATGTAAACAAAAAATTCAGAGATAGCCAATGAGAGTTGAACTATCCCTAGCTGACCCTTACTGTCTAAGGGATAAAATTAATCCATACATTCGTGGCGAGTCTCCTTGTTAAAAGAGACGGCATCAGTGACACAAATCATACAACAAACAATAGATGCTGTGTATAGGGCCTAATTTCGGCTAAAGAAAACAGCAACATAAACAATATCACACAAAATGTTGTGTATTGAGCCTAATTTTAGCTAAAAAGAACAGCAACATAAACAAAATATACAATTGCTTTTTAGTTGAACAGTTGAATAAGTAATAATTACACAAGCTGACGTGAATTATGTCACAAGCTGAAAGGGGTGTACTACGCCTACAAGGCAGGAGCACACAGCGCCTGCAAATGTCACATGGGACTACGTGGCGTTTCGGTGGTGTAGTAGCGGATGCAAACCACCTTCCTCAGGTATTAGGATCTTCAAATTCAGCCCTTATGAAAGCAATGTAATAAGATGTCCACCTAAAATAGTAATTACAGGGGACATATTAAACTCAGAAGTTTTGCTAGACATGGGAGATAGACCAAGTAGGATACCAATGTATGGTGAAAAGCATAAGGCCTCAATAACCCAACACCTGGCAGGCAATGACCCATAAATAGACATAAAAATATGAAGTAGCCCTAGTGGTACAGGGAGCTAGAAGAACCCTCGTGAAAGAATAAAGTATATGTGCCATTTAAGAAACAAGTGAAGATACAAAAAGAGGAACCAGAAGGAAAGTAGGCACATAGATATAATCGTACGGAGTCATACCTCAGATGGCGCTTCGAATGCTCGCCAAAGGAAAAGATGTGTCTCGCAGTCAGTACATTGCGGTGACGTGACAGCGTGAATATAATCGCATCTCAATATGAGGCAGAACTGCAAAAACACAAATATTGCAAGCATATATGTACAGAACTGGCACAAGTTATGGACCGAACGAAAATCGGGCAAAAAATACATGGACCCACCGTGCTTATTAGAGAAAGCGCGTTGCACAAGTTCAGCGCCGGGGGAGCGAAGAGTCGGAGCATATATCGGCTTCCGTCAAGCCATGAGTCAGGAAATATGAAGTGCGCCGTGACTGTAACGAAAGACGCGGAATGCTTAAAGTAATCAAACGAAAGAATGAAGCATGACGTGCATGGCAACATGTGCAGCACGAAACTTACTTCTTGGCGCCTCCTCCGAAAACGTGCAGGATAGCCTATGCTGCACAGAGCTTACTTCTGGAGCCTCCTACAAGTTTCAGCAAGTTGCCGACAGTGTGCGTGCGGCGCCGGTATAGAAACGTAACGTTCTTCCGGGGGGGCGTAGACCACATTCAGAGATTCATGTGCATAGAGAGCGGACTCAGACTAACGGTGCTCTGGCAGGAAAAATGTATGCTCAGGCATATGTTACTATGTTTATACAAACTCAAGTCATGGATGAGAAATAATGCAAGAGGTGAACAGAAATTAAACAGAATGTTTGAATAATAAAACTGGAAACGTGGGGACATAATAAAAATTGATAAAACGAAGCACTTTAGCGCCAAAATGGAGATGCCTCATTTAAACCGTTGGCGATCGTGTCCAATTGAAAAATCCATCGAGCCTCCTTATTAGATAAAGCATGAGGGGGATTGGGGGAATTTTTAACAATGTCAATCACTCACCATCGTAAGTCCTCCGTAGTATGGCTATGTTCCATAAAGTGGCTCACTAACAGTGAGTTGATTGACTTGCAGTGAATCCTGGAACGATGTTCCGTGATTCTAGTATGGACTGGTCGTGTAGTTTTTCCTATATACTTGAGCCCACAGGGGCACTCAATACAGTAAATAGCCCACGCGGTTTTACAGTTAAAGTAATGTCGTAGCTCCCATGGTTTGCCATGCACAGAAAATGTTTTGGTCCTAACTGCAAATTTGCAGATAGAACATGACCCACAGGGAAAATGTCCCGTCAATAGGCGGAGATCCCAACTTGTAGTAGAAGATCTCGCAACTTTTTGTGAGGAAGATGCATGGACCAATTGGTCCTTTAGGTTCTTTTGTCTCTTCATTGCGAAGATCAGTAGTGGTTCTGCTGGTAAAGATAATTGAGCCACCGACCAATGCTTCTTGATGGCTTTTTTGATGAGAAAAGTATGGGGACTGTACGTGAGAGCACATACTCATTTGTCATGTGGCTCAGTATCTTTAGGCAATAATAGAGTATCCCAGGGGGTAAATCTAGCTCGTTTATGAGTTAGTAACCAATTTCTTGGGATAACCTCGCTGTCGGAATTTAGTGGTCAGATTGATAGCATGTTGGTCATAGTCTGCTATAGATGTGCAGTTTCGTCTTATGTGCAAAAATTGGGAGTAAGCTAAGTTTTCTTTTAAAGTACGTGAGTGGTAACTGTCATAGTGCAATAAAGTATTACGGTCTGTGGGCTTAGTGAAAAGAGAGCAGACTAATTGATTAGCCTTAAGTAAGTCAAGAAAAGGAATTTGGATATTAATCATGACATGAGTGAATTTGATCGTACGGTGGCAGGAATTCAACCAAAGTAAAAATTAGTCAAGTTCTTGAGAGGAACTATGCCAGATGAAAATGTCATCGATATAGCGCCTCCAACTCTCAATGTGTTGGCGGGATGGATTGAGATCAGAAAAAATGAATTTAGACTCAAAATCAGCCATAAAGTTAATAGCAAGACTAGGGGCAAAGGCTGCACCCATTGCCGTTCCTTGGGTTTGCTCATAGAACTGGTTTTGGTACTTAAAATAGTTCTTAGTGAGTGCCAGGGAGAGTAGTTCCGTAATAAATTCAAAGGGGGCTTTAAATCTCAGTGTGGAATGAGTCAGATTGTTTCTTATACAGTCCATGGCCTTGTCATGTGGGATATTGGTGTAGAGCGCTGTAATGCCAAGTGTGACCAGTAGGCTGGTAGACGGGTCGAAGGCTTTACCTTCAAATAGAGAGATCACTGCAGTACTGTCTCTAAGGTATGTCTCCGTTTGTTGACTAATGGGCTGTAGATACTTATCAATAAATTGAGACTGGTTCCAAAATGGTGCCACAACCTGCCAATATAGGTCTTCCAGGTGGTTTTACCAAATCTTTGTGAATTTTAGGAATTGCAAAAATTTAGGAGCGGAACAATCAGGTTTGTTAAGAAATTGCGCTTCTTTTGGGGTAATCCAAGAGTGTTGTAAGGCATAGTTTGTAATTTCTGAGATGGTCTTCTGGATATCTTTTATTGGATCTTTACGAAGACGGTAACTGCCTGGTACATTAAGGAGGTCTAGGACCATAGTGTGATATTGAGACTGATTCAGTATTACTATGCCACCGCCCTTGTCCGCAGGCTTGATAACAATATGAGGATTGTTACTGAGAGATTTTAAAGCTTGTCTGTCTAATTATGACAGATTGTAACGGGTAGACCTATGTTGTTTTTGTAGATTTTTAAGGTCTCTTAGAATGCATTTCTCAAATGTAAGGAGTTCAGCCGGCATAGTATTATCTTCCGGAGTGAATGTTGATGGAGGGTGCAAACCCGTTTCACTTTCATCAAGTTTATCTGAGAAGAAGATCTTAAGTATTACTGATCTAAAGAATCTTCTAATCTCAGAATGCACACTGAACCAATCAGTGGGATGAGTAGGGATGAATGAGAGTCCTTTGGAGAGGACTTGTAATTCCATCACTGTAAGCAGAATTTGAGATAAATTGAATACAGGTAAAGTTACTGACTGTGGGTCGGTTGCTCCTCCTGCGGTATCGGGGCAGTCTCTGGGTTTGTCCCCATGGTTGAAATTGGGGAGGGAACCAACCTGGACCGGGTCCTCGCGAAGGACCTACCCCTAAAAAAGGTTGGGGGTGGGGGGGGGGGGGGCTTGAAAGGGATTATAGAAGTGGCGGTAGTAAAAATCGCTATCTGACCCTGATGAGCTACTACTGCCTGAGAAAGTTACTCGGCGTCTTTGTTGTGCAGCACCCGTTTGGTTCCTTTGGCTTGCAGTAATGGATGTAAAGTTTGGGTCAAGATATGGGTAGATCACCTCAGCTTTGAATTCTGAAATGTCTTTGGCCAATTTCTTTGTTTTTTTTGGCCAAAGTGGTATCTTTGAAGTCCTGAAAGGTTTTGTTAATTTCAGCTAGTTTATCTTTAGCATTTGTAATTGAAGTATCGTTAACAAACAATTGTTCCGGTGTATCTAGTTCCTGTTGGACAGTGTCGCCTAGTCAACAAGAAGTACCCTCAGTTCGCCTCCTGGCAGGGACAGGACCCCGGCTCCCTGGGCGACTTATTTCAGATTCAGTGGAACGGCATGACCGCGTACGCCTTTCCGTCCAATCTGCTGATTCACAGTGATTGGCAAGATCAAGGAGTCTCGCCAGCTCAACATCATTCTAATAGCTCCATGGTAGCCGGCCAGGCCATGGTTCCCGGAGCTGCTCAGCCTATCGGATATGCCACCTATTCACCTTCCAACAGGCCCAGCACATCTTTTGGCGCAGCAGGGGGGCAGGGTCATCCACCCTGCGCCACAAACTAGCCCTCACAGCGTGGTTCCTGAGCCAGTTACGCTGGGGCACCTCAACCTCTCCCAGGCTAATTTGGAGATCATACAGGGCGCCAGGAGCAAGGCTACCAGGGCATAGTATAAAAGTAAATGCACCAGGTTCTGCCACTGGGCATACTCCAAGGAAATCGACCCCCTGGCATGTACTCTGGACGACGTGCTCAGCGCACCTCGCCCACTCGGGCATGCAGGTGGACACCTGCCGCACTTACCTCTCAGCCATCAGGGCTTACAGGAACACTGAGGAGGAGGTCTTCTCCTCCAATCCGATTGTCAAACATTTGGTGGGGCTCGCAAGGCTCTACCATCCCATCAAGAGGCCACATCCCGTGTGGGACCTGAACATAGTCTTGGGGCACCCTGGCGCACAAACAGTTTGAGCCAATGGCGTCCGCTGACAGGCTGGTCACAATCAAGACGGCCTTACTGGTAGGCCTCTCCTCGGCGCGAAGACTCGGCAAGATCCAGGCGCTGGGCGCCTCAGAACCATATACTACCTTTCAAAGGGACAAAGTAGTCTGCGGATGTGACCAGCATTTATGCCCAAGGTGCCGTCCTCGTTCCATTTGAACGAGGAAATAGTTCTTCCTATGTTCTTTGCCGATCCTAAGGATGAGGCACAGAGTTCTGCATTGCCTGGATGTCAGGAGTGCCCTGAAATTCTACCTTGACCGGACCAAGGGCTTTCGCAAGTCAGATGTCCTGTTTGTGCAAGATCAGGCCACCAAGGCCTCCATAGCATGCTGGATGGACTCTGCCATCAAAGAAGCATACAAGGGGCAGCACAAGCCGCTGCCGGCCAACTTGCACGCCCACGCAGTTGGGGCCAAGGCAACGGCCATCGCATTCCAGCGCCATGTCCCTTGGCAAGTCATAAGCAGGGCAGCCACTTTGGCCACTACCTCGGCTTTCTGCAAGCATTACTGTTTGGATGCCGGCTCTAGATCTGATGCGGCTTTCGGACAGGCGGTTCTCAGGAACCCATTTGCTTAAGGAGGGTCTCCTCTCCACCCTGGGGCTACATTCAGTTGTAATCGCCCATGCAGTATGGAGGAAAGCGGACGGGACGTAAGAGTAATTATAAGTTACTCACCGTAGTGACTAACGTACTTAGTCCATAGTCCCCTTTCCTCCATACGTCCTACTATCCTCCACCCCCTGCCCCCTAGTAATACTGGTGTCCTTAGGCAATGTTAAATCTATTGTCGATGCGTCAATGGGGACTGAGGTGTGGTGCTGGAGGGCGGAGTCAGGCCAGCGCATGCTCCCAGGGCCGCACCACCTCCAAATTTAAAGGGGAAGAAGGATTTTTCTGGTGAAAAAGGTTGTCTCCCATCCCTTGGATGGGACGCCCATGCAGTATGGAGGAAAGGACTATGGAATAAGAGTATGTTACTCACTAGGTGAGTAACTTATAATTTATTGGTGACTGCATTGACTCCTCTGTAGTCCACATAGAACTTCCAATCCTTGGTACCATCCCTGGTACCTGCCTGGGAACTTGCCTTAAGGACATGGGCTGGACCATGGGCTGGACCATGGGCTGGACCATGGGCTGGACCATGGGCTGGACCATGGGCTGGACCATGGGCTGGACCATGGGCTGGACCATGGGCTGGACCATGGGCTGGACCATGGGCTGGACCATGGGCTGGACCAGGGTTCAATAACACCCAAGTCCAATATTTTGGCAACCTCTGCCTGGATGTGGTTCTTAACAGTGTCTGACATCCTGTAGCATCTATTTTTAGTGGGTACACTGTCACCAGTGTCCATATCAGTCCTACACCATGGGATGAGGCCTGGTGTCAGTGAGAAAAGAGGGGTATACTGCCGGAGCAAAGCCCTGCAGGCCCTCTGCTGCTCTGGTGTCAGATCTGGAGAGTTGCACTCTGTCCACTGAGCCATCCTGAGGGTTGCTATGCAGCAAATATGGAAGGGGCTCACTCTCCTTGCTCTGAAGCTAGCAAGAAGCATGATACTTTTTCTCTCCTGTGGAAAGGCTCGATGTTGACATGGAAGACTTGAGGGGCAACCCCAGGAACACCCATGTCAACCAGATAGTTGACCACGCTCATCTTGGAGATTATTCTGAAGGGTCCAGTCCACAAAGCTCTGGTCTTGGTATGCTCCATCACAAGGATCTCCTGACCAGGAGTCCAGTCCACTTGTCAGACCTTAAGGTCATCCCAGTACTTGTTCAAAGGCTTGTCCTAAGATGTGCTGTTGCCAGACCCATCATCTGTGCCATCCTCCTTCTGAGGCATAACACATAGTGCCCCCACTTGCTTGGCAGGACCTGGAGGGGTGGCTTCCAAATCTGCATGTACTAAGGCAAGGTGCCACCTCACTGGATGTCCAAAGAGGAGCTCGAAGTGGCTAAAACCAACACACTCTTGAGGCACCTCCCTTCTTGTCCATTTTGTTTTTGGTGCTTTCTTTGTTCAGGGAAAATCGCAGCCTGGCCTAAAATGGCCCTTCTGCATACCTCTCAACCCGCATGCTTTTGACGGTTGACACCTGCCCTGTAATCACTTTACTCACACGCCGAGCCCCATACATGGCCATGCACTTAAAGAGCTCTCGCCCACCAAAAACAAAATTTGGTATTTACCCTGCTCTGGGGACACAAGGTTGAGGACTATGCCTTCTGCCAAGGGGTGAGAGGGTCCTTTTATGAGCTCAAGATGGATCCTGTTTTATACCAGTTCCTGGTCCTAGACAGGCCTCTACACTTCTGTGGGGGTGGGCCAGGGTGTTTGGCAATTTGAGAATTACCCGATTGACTGGCTGCCAGAATGATTCTTGAAATCCCCTAATGGGATTGGTGGGATGTCGGAACCAGCCTTTGTGAGCGAAGGTTCATGTAGAGGAAACTGTTCCTGTTTGCTGCTGTGCCAGCCAAGCTTGCTAATATGCAGGGGTGTGCCGTGTGCAGATTCTGCCATCCATCGGGAGCTATCTTTGTCACTAATGATCGCTGATTCTGCTTCTGGGTGGTGTCCAACTCGTTTAATGAACAGTTCTTTTTTTTGGGCTGTAGGTGTTGTACGAGTTTGTGACGCCTTCTGGTTGTTTGGGGAGTTTTCTTAGTCTACCTACAAGTGAGTCTATTCAACTATCCCTTGGTATACAGGCCACAACTCTTAGTGTAAGTCTGTACCCCCCAAAGGATTGGTAGAATGGCAGCGCAGCCAGGCTTGGCTTATGAGGAGAAAGTGAGCTGTAGGTCAGTACAATGAACTCTGGCAATACATAGGCCCAAAGAAACTCACACACTTGTAGTTCTAGTAACATAGACATTTACTTTATATACACAAGGCAAAGTTATATTCAGGTGTGTAAGTACTGTTTAAACTAATCAATGCAATAGAAAATTCAGCAACCCTTTTTCAGGTGAGTAAGCACATAGCAATGAAGCGTACATTGTTCCCAAGAATAGTAAAGTGAAATTGGCTTTACTTACCTTTTCGCTTTGTAGGTACAGCACACACCATCTTATGTGGCGTGAAGGGGGTTACTTAGAAGCCCCTTATCCTACCTACTTATGTAACATATTTTGTTACCCTCACTACTTTAAATGGCTGGTGGCAGTGGTTTCATTTTCCTACTATTGTGCTTTTCTACTGCAGACTGAATCCTCGGCTGCAGTACAGCACCCATGGGTGACCATTTTGTCAAAATGGCCCTGGTCGTCTTTTTTTGCCATTTTCAGTTTGTGAGGTGTTTCTTGGGTTTTACTTTGCGCGCCAAGCCAGGTTTGAGCCCCTTTGTTAGTTTTGCCTTTGGCGGGCTTCAGTACTGAAACCCGCCTCTGGCGCCAGTGTCTGGAAGGACAGGAAGTGAGGGAGGTTCCCGAAACTCCCGTCCTTTGTCTCTAGGAGTGCCTGAATGCACCCAGTCCTGATTGGCTGGCCTTTAAGGGCAGCCACCCTGCTGTTTGAGTAATTAATCCGAGAAATCTGCTTAAAAAGTGGGGCTATTGGGACTGAAGACGGTTGACCACTGGGAAGAACAACCCAACAAAGAAACTGTGAATGAAGCTTGCTGCATCCTCCTGGACCTTTGAATCGCCTGGTGAAGCCCTGCTGCTGTGTTGAAACTCCTTTTTCTAATCGACAAGAGAAGCTCTGGAAGGGATGACTTCTTCCCTTGGGTTAGTGGGACCAACTAACCCTGAGACGAACTCCACTGGACCATCTTCCCTGACTGGCTGTACTACTTTGCTGCTGCTTGAACCGAGTTCCAGGGGTCGAGGAATCCAAAGTCGCGTGCAACATCTGCAGTCTGTCCAGAAGCTCCGGGAGTCTCCCCAGGCCACTCCAGAAGCAGGACAACCAGAGCTTGAGTCCCCTCACCAGAGTGCAGGACTCAAGGAGTGAATGTAATCATTCAATAACCAGATGCCTTATCAAGTATGCAATATATCATACACAGTTCGGACAACCGACATCCATTAACCTGATATATCCCGTATGATGGCCAGCTGCTAGGAGAATATACCTGGCCACCCCTCAGTGCTCCAATGGTAGGGTTTGGAGCAGAGAGAGTCCGCCAGGGAAACCCTTGTGGGGGGGGGGGGGAAACGTGTGGCATGGGAGCGAAGGTTTGAGAGGTCAGATCAGCAGCCCGTTGTCCCAGATTTGTAGACCGGAGTACCAGGTGGATTCCCTTCTGCTCGGCTTATCTTTACTGGAAGGAGAATGCCTACTTTAAGTGGATGTTCTGGCACCACAACTATCTTAGAGGAAACTATATGGGGAATTGCCATGCAATATGCTCATCAGCAGTCAATGGATCCTGACTGAGTACTAACGGGGCGACCGCTTCCAAAGATGGCCCTCTGCCAGGGGATGGAATGAGATGGGAATAAGAAAAGCCCGGAGTTAGAATAAAGAAGTAAGGAAAGGATAGGGCAGGTATAGATGCAGTGTAACCTACCGGTAATTGAGCGTTGTGATAACCCAACGAAGAAGACTGTCGCAATACATGTACTGGGACTGCTGGTACGTGTAGTTTGGAAATTACGTATGTGGATTCTGAACTGCGAGAGAGACCGAGATCGGTGAGTATGTAGGTGATTGCAATACGACCTGAACCGATTGCTAGGATGGAGAGTAGTAACATACATGGAAGGACTCGCACTGCTCCGTATACGTGTTCCGGTGTTCCGGTGTTCGCAAGTGTGCAAGTGGGAAACTGAGGGAGAAACTGGGTATATGAAGAAACAGACGGACAACAGTGAGAAGCCCAACCGGTATCCAAGATCTGCAGTGGTGCTGTTTACTGAGCGCTGAAACAGCAAAGTGCTGGTGATCTGAAAAGAGCCCGTAGCTGCCTCCGAATTGCTTCCGCAGGAGTCACCAGACATCCTCTCTTGTCCCCACGACTGAGCCCCAGGAACCCAGCATCTGCATCGATTCAACCAGACAGAAGCCAGCTGTACCACTCTTCCTCTAACCAAAGGTACTGTTCTGACTTGGGGTACTTACCTCAGTGTCTTGAGCTTTGTTCTTCTCAGTTGAGACTTGCAGTAGCTACTTTGCTAGAGTTGATCTCAGCTCTACCCTCCACAAGTGTAACAGCTTGTGACCCTACAGTGATTTTTCTTCAACAAACTCTCTAACTTTGTGCAAGAGTTTACTATCTAAGAAGTGCCTCAGCTCCATAGACTGTGCTCCAATTGACGTTGGCTGTCTTGTCTACCTGCAGACTGTTCTAGTCCATTTCGCTTTGATTCTTACTCTCCCTCATAGGTGATACTTTGTTTCAACTCTCATTGCTGGGAAAGGTTTTTTATCTAGACTCCATTGGAAGATTTAAGTGCTCACATGCTCGGAGAACCTGTTTCACCTTTTTCCTTAACCTTTGCTTTCTACAAACATCAGAATCTACAAAGTGTGCTAGTGATATATAAATGCCATTGCTGTCCTAGTTAGTGAAGTCTCCTCGGGGTGTAGGAAGAAGCATCTCCAAAGAGTATCTACTAGCTTTGTGTTTATTCTGGAAAAGTATGTTAAAGTAGATTTGATTGTTGCATACATTGCCCTTTTTAAAGAATGCTTATTTAAAAACTGCTGTTACATAAATAATTAAACCACAAACCTTGAGTGGAAGTATTACCTGGCTACTTGTATTTGTGGCTTTTATTGCTACAGCTCTACAGCTCACATTTACCCCTCTTGAGATAAGGCTGGTTGTTCAGTCACACTACCTACTTGTATAGCACAGGCCTATACCAAAAGGTGGGTTACCTAATACCAGGAGGACATGGTTTGTGTCGTCTCTCACAGGGTGACTACATCAATTCTTGCATAACACACTGCTAACCGACCTTCTGGAAACAAACACTGGGAGTACTTACCTCTGGGCCATGGGTTGGGTTTTTCAAAATACTCTTCCCCCCCGACCCCCCCCCCCCCCCTCTTGTGGGGTCCACTCTGTCTGGTTCTGCAGCTGCCTTCAACTGCATTCCCCATTGGTTAACCATTGGGGTGCAGCTCTGTTTCTCTGCTCCGGGGACTGCTGGGCCTTCTACCCTCCACTGGATCTCTTCTTCTGGTTCTCCGCTTGTGTCCCCTGGGGTCGACTTTGTTCTGGGTACCTGCAGTCGGAACTAGGACTCGTAAGGCTTCTAATCATAGCCACAGGTCAGCCTACATAGTTCTGTTTCCTATGGACAACTGTCAACTGTAGACCTTAAAGTGACACTGTAAAGTACCCAACAACTGGAATGTGGCATTTATTTTTTTTCTAGGTTCCCCTGACGTGTTTTTTACCAACCCCTCGATTTTTTTTTGTTTTTTTTAATTTATTTATTATATATATATGCATGCTCCCGATTTACTTAGTAATTTTAAATGTGTATTTAAACTATGGTCCAATGCAGTGTTTCACTGTGGTGCTACTGGTGTGTGGCATGCCCTCCTGGGCTTAGAATAAACAAAATATATCCTGTGCTTTGGTAACCCTCCTTGCTTTGTTCGATATCGTTTGTTAGAGCAGTTTTTCTGAAGATCTACCAGATGTCATCAAAACCATTCAACTGAGACAGTACAAGACTCCACTCTTAGTGGAAGGCTGTACCACCTGAGTTCATGGTAGCATAGACAGAGCAGCCAGGCTTATCTTAGGAGGGAGAGAGGGCTGTAGATGGGTATACAGAATCTATAACGCACAAATGTATCACTAGAAACACAGACAACCTGAAGTATTATACAAAACACCTACCAGTAGTTCTAAGTTGAACCTTTTCAGTATAGGCTGCACCTATTCTTGGGGAGTAAAACCAATGGTTACTTTCACAATTCCACTCAGTAATGCAAGGGCGGTAGACCCTACCAGTTGTGCAGACTGTTGCAAATCACATCAGTCAACTGGACAATATACGTTTTGTAAATAGTGTAACACTTATTGTAGGTACAGTAAAAACCTATAAATACTTTTGTGATAGGTTTTACTCACCTAGTATAACTTAAGTATGTTCTATTCAAATACAGGTGCTTTTGAGATCAGTGCAACAGAATGAGATAATTAGTAACTATTGTAACTTATTTTAGGATGGGACACACTTAACTCAAGGGTAAGTAAAACCCGTATACTTTTTCAAGGACCTAATAGAAACTTGGGGTAGGTATAAACCTAAGACTGTTTTTGTGACTGTCTAATACAGAACAGGGAAAGCAAAACCCAGTACGCTTTATAAATGAGTACAGGTCCTTCTAGGTAGGTAAAGCCTAATGCAGACTTATTCTGGACAGGCGAACAGCAAGTCAAGGGGGAAGCAAGGCCCAGTTGGGGAGCACCCATTCATATATCCTAACAGGAATAGTGAAGGGAAACCAACAGCATTACTTTTGGGAAGAAGCACAAGCAAATCACAGGTGAGTAATATACCATTACATCTACTTTTTGTTAGAATGGCGAAACAGTTTCCAAGGAAAGAAAGATGCTACATATACTTTTCAGAATGGCACAGCATATCTAAGGTAAGTAATAACTTTTGTAACTGTTCACTCTGAGTTAGTTACAAACCAACTCTTTTATAAGTAAGTAACTTTTAAACATCTATTCTCTTTTCTAGGCAAAAGGCACAATCCTGTAAAGGTATTTCCCTTATTCCTGGAGCATGAATGTTTTCGGTGGCAGAAGTGGGGGGGGGGGGGTCCAGTGTCCAACAGACGGTGTCAGGATAGGTTCTTAAGTAGCAAGGGTCAGAGTTCCTAAGGAAGACTGTTCAAACAGGTGAGTATTTTTAGAGTTAGTTGAGGGTCCAGGGGCTTCACAGAAGACACCCTAGGAGGATTCCAGCAGGGGTCTGGGTGCACTGGATGAGAGGACTCCCAATCACAGAAAACGCCCCAAAACTACCCAGGAATTTCAAGAGACTTCTGGTAAGTAAATACCCAAGCCAGCACAGTACCTCAGCACAGAAGATTGTGCAGCAGAACTTCAGGATCTGAAGCTAAAAATCCAGTCGCTGTCCTTGTCGTGGTGACTGAAAACAGAACATTGGAAGGTTTTCCTTGCAGCTGGGTGGCTCTGTGAATGTTGTGCCTTTTTTCAGGAGCACAGAAGACAAAAT
The DNA here is from genome assembly GCF_040938575.1 of Ambystoma mexicanum. NCBI lineage: Eukaryota > Metazoa > Chordata > Amphibia > Caudata > Ambystomatidae > Ambystoma > Ambystoma mexicanum. The sequence goes on from NC_090940.1 coordinate 439,151,155, forward strand.
ATTGCTGGTCGGGTTCTCGTTGTTACAAAGGTCCAGCACTCTGGTGAGGGGACTTTTCAGACTTGACTCGTGTCTCTGGAGATCCAGCATGATGCCCATAAAGTTTCAGCGAAATTCGGAAGACCGTGTACCGCGCAATGGCTCAAGGTCTCATGGTATTGGGGTATGCAGGCCCGCAAGGTTGCAGCACGGCGTGGGATGGCTCAAAATGCAGGTCTTTAAGTCTATTGAGTCTCGCCAGGCTCTGGGTTGTCTTGTTCAGAGTCCCCAGGTTGATTGGAAGGAAGGGCTACAGCAGGCTCCGGTTACACAGCAGGCTCTCCACTGCTTTTGCTTCATCCTCTTTGGTTTTGGTTCTGGTTCCGGTGGTCGACTTGTCTTCAGCTTCCAGGTTCAGAGTATTTAACAGGAACTGCAGCACAACTTCTGCATTTTACAACAAGGGGCAGCCTGGTTGTCCAATCAGGACAGCCAGCCCCCCACAAGGATTTGTCCCCACTCGGGCAAGGAGGAAGACACAGGGCTAGAGTTTTGGACTCTTCCCTCACTTCCTGCCTTCAGACAGTCTGGAGCCTGGGCGGGGAGTCAGGGGACTCCTGCTGAAGATCAAAAAAGATCACACAAAGGAATTGCCCACCCTGGATGTCGGGGAAGGAAGAAGGAAAGACAAGGAACACTAAAATGGCAAGAGTGGGGCTCATTTTGGTAAAATGAGCACCCTTGGGTGGCTTTTGCTGCAGCTGTGCACACAGCCCACGGTAAAGGTGCACCAAATTAGTAAAAGGTATCGCTGCCACCAGCCATTGAAGGTAAACTTGTCCCTGTAACATAATTGTTAGTTTTAGTGTGAACATTGTATCTCCCCAGCACTCCACATAATGTGGGGTATGCTGGTTTCACCTAATATATGCTAAAAGGGATCCAAAGATCCTTTCTACCATTGGGAACTATAGTTCTTACAAGGTTAGCCAGAGAAAGTTAAAAAGGGGAGCCCAAAGGGCAACCCAGCAACAATAGGCAGCATGTGCCAAAAGTGGTCAAAGAGGATAGAATTAAGAAGGCACTATGGAGAATCTAAAAAAATGACACCCATAAAAAGAGTAAAATACTCTGTGGAAAAAGGTTCCCACTCACTGAGTTGTAAGGAAAAATCCACCAGTAAAGCAAAAAGTCCTGGGGTTGACACAGGTCAGGAAGATTTATCATTACTTTAAAAATCATACCTAACAGTGTTCCACTTTGCTCTACCTCGAAGTGCTAGAATTGTAGTATATGTATCCTACTTTTAAGAAAGCTATAACAAAAGTTCTGTGTGGCCTCCCTGGATCCTGAACATTATGGCAATTACTGTGTGCAGATTGTATAGGGGAGAGCAGTCTTTAAGCTGCTCCTTATAGTCTATGTGTAGTGTCTCACACCAGGTACGGGACTTACATTTTAGTGTAAGGAATGAGTTGGGCCTTAATTGGCCATTTACTATTCTCTTACCTACACTATGCACTGTTATGTTCCGTTTAACTGCAGTACTTGCTTTTCCTATCATAATATTTTGTGATAGTTCCCCCGAATACCAATATGGTGTATTCTTTTGCAGTTTGTATTGGGAATAGTAGTACCTCCCGTTTTTATCCAGACTTCACTGCTAAAGCTACCATTGGAGAGTCTGGTCTTATCTTTTGGGTGATCGCTGTTCTTCCATTAGGTTGGGTGGTTCTGCCGGAGGTTGTGCAGGATGTGGATAGTGCGCAAAGATCCCCCTGCACCCCTAAGATTAAGGCCTGCATAGAGGTTAAATAAGAACGTTGTGGAAGACCGCAACTCTGACAGTTGGAGACGGAAAGGGAAGCTTCTGCCGAGGTACCCTATGTCTCGCAGACCAGTCATGGAGCGTAGGAGGTGCTGGCACCCCACAAAGCATCTAGGTGATACCAGGAGTTAAAGGGAAGGAAGGAGATGGTAGTGAAAGGAAAGAGCAAGCTGAGGTCAGGACACTGGCACGGATTCCAAACCTAATTAGCCAGAAGAGGAGCTAGGAATTGGCAAGCAAACCCCAGATTCGAAGGCACAAGTCCCTCACTCTGACACCATTGCTAGCCTACAGAAACTGGGCAGCTTGTACTTAGTTACCATAGCACTCCTAGCAGTGGTCACCCCGATTTGGAAAGTAACTAGGAGTGGCCCTTAGACCCTTCTCATCTGGAGTAAGGAAGAAGACCTCGCCATTGGTGAAGTTACAACCCCAAGTCAGATTGTGAAAGGACAATCATCCCTCTAGACTACCGGCCAAGGGTACCCTGTCATTTATACTATTATGCCCAAAAGGGAGTGACTTCTTACCTGCTTATTCCAACCTAAGAAGCCATCCAAACATTTTGCAACCCGAGTAGAGGACCACTTATTTCGTGACTGAATTAAATCCTTTTATTTAAAAGGTTATAAAGCATCATCAAAGTTCGTCTCAATGATTTTCTCCCCGCCCCCACCCTCTGCGTGTGTTACAGCGGAGAGCAGCTGCAAGGCCCTGTGGTTTGATTGAACGTGTGGGCCCCAGTCAGACTCTGCAGTTTCCTGACGTGTCTTATGTGTTTAACATATGGGTGTGGCTGATATTAGTGTCTCACGCATGAGTGAAAGCCCTGCGCGCCCTTGTTGAGATGAATTTTCAAAACCAGACCTGGAGGGTTTGGGGGGGGGGGGGGGTGAGAGGCCAACCCAGTTAGTTAATGTTAAAGGATATTTGTACTGGCGCTCTGGCGGCTCTGAAAAAGGGAAGGGAAGGGGTGGGGGGTAGGTTAGTGGGAATAAGCTGGAAAAGTGCAAGAGAGCAGTGATGTGCTGTCAGCCTCAGCCTGGTGGGTCCGTTGGCTGGGCTTGGGGTGTTTACGGTCGATAGTCGTCATGTGCTGTTGTGCGAGTCTGTGTTATTTTTTTATTTTTTTTTGTAGTGAAGTTTGTGCGGATTGTGCTGTTGGAGGCTTGTGGTTGTGTTTGGTTAGAGTTTGAGAGGTGTATGCAGAGGAGTGAAATTGTTAGTGGATCGGTTAATTGGCATTGCTTTCCTTGCAGTTATGTCTCTAGGTTTGATGCTTGTTATCATTCACTATTCCATCTGAGTGTGGCACTTGCTAATCTTCAATATCCCATCTAGATGCGAGGCAGGCTAGTGATCATGATTCCCTCTGAGTGTGGTAATTGGTAACATTCACAATCCTATTTAAGTGTGACGAGGGCTAAAGTTAAGCATTCCATCGAAGTGTGGTGCATGCTAACATTCATATTTCTATCTAGATGTGACATAGGCTAAAGTTAAGAACAGGGTCATTAACACTTGGGTCTAGCAAAACTCTTCTCAGGGTAGTGTAGCAGAGCAGTAAAGCAAGACTTCTGAAGATATGGGGGGGTGGTGTAATGGACCAGTGAGCCACACACACAACTCAAATTAATCAAATTGGACCATGTACAAAAATGCATTCTAAACATGCATTTGTATTTTGGATTTATTTTATGTGAGCACTGTACGCCAAATCGCTGAACAAGTATGCTGGGGGGGGTTGCATAACTAGTAACATCACAGATAAGTAATTATCGCTAAAGCAAAAATTATATACACGTAGGAACGGGATAGGATGGCGTTGTATGCAAAGAATGTGATTCTAAGCAGATACAAGGCCCCAGAAAGATTATTACTGGGTAGGTAATGTTTGATTAGTGAGCTCATCAACAATATCTATATATAGCCTCTCAGAGATTCCCCCTACAGAAACCAGTACAAATAGTTTAGCAATAAAACAGACTTGGCTGTAAAGCGAGTAAAACACAGTAGAAAAGCAATGGGGGAAAAAAACTCTGCCTTTAAAACAAGACCCCAAACACTTCAAAGGTTCTTTCCTGGTAAAGTAGGTAGGCCCTAGTTCCTCAGTCAAATGTACCAGCTGAGTACCTGTTGCAGGGAGCTGAAAGTCCAGTGAAGCACAAGTATTGTCTGAGCCAAGGAGTAGGTAAATGTTGCTGTGAAGATGAAAACGGTCTAGTTCAGTAGATTAGGGGCACTATTCTCAAGCCCCCAAACTCCACTGATCATGACCAGGCAAGGGAGAGTTAGTGTCCTTTACATATGCACAATCCCTATGGCAGAGGGGTGAAGCCAGCTATTTAGCCACCCCTTACTCCGATTCACTGAGAGACCTCCTCTAGGCTTCTTTGATTCACTGGGCCCACTCGCATCAGTCGAGGGTCCAATTTTCTAGTTTGGCTTGGAGGCGGCTCTGCGCTCCAAAGAGAATGTTCCGGATACCTTAAAGCTGGGTGATCCAGTTACCAGTGGACAGTGGCCCCCACAAGTCCCATGACAATAAAAGACCCACAGGACACAACTGAAATGGGCAGCAGCGCAGAACACACTGATCAGAATGTGCAAGCAATACTCATAGGGAGGAGGAGGAGGACACTGCTGTAGGAAGGCCCCCCCTACGTGTTGGAAAGCAGCAGCTACAGAAGAATGGGTCTTGGCCCACTAGCTGAGGACCTGCAGAATTCCAAGCCAAAATTCGGAATGGGGTTTGATCCACCCAAGACGACCCGCATAAAGCTGGTCAGCCAATTGGATGGTTCCAGGACGTTTGTTAAGTCTTATGATGGCATGAGTCTCCTGCAGGGGTCCAGACTGGTTGGTCCTACCAGCACAAGTGTCAAAGCACAGACCAGGGTCTACTGGACATGGATGCTGAGATAGGGCTTCACCCAGACTTGGCTGAAGGCAGAGCAGGATGTCTTCAAGGATTGTACTCTGTACTTCTGCAGGCTGCAACTCTTTGTAGTGGTCTTGCCTCCAAATTGCAGCTGGGATTGTCCCCAGACCGCCAATAACAAGGATCTGCACCATTGAAACTGTCAAGGCCTGTGCAGTCATTGACAAGTCTACTGCCCCAACTGCCCAGCTACAGGCATGCCCCCCCAGCTGATGTGTGGACTGGGACTTGACCTGAAAAGGCAGGCAGAAGGCCAAAAGACAGGATGGTCAAAGGACAGGGCAAAAAATACAGCTGTTTTTGAGTATATGGTACGTGAAATGGCATTATGCAGTAAAATGCAAAAGTGCACATTCTAAAAATGATAAACGCAAGAAAAATATCTGCTTCGACATCTCGTAAAAGTCATACAAATGTTACAAAAGGGATACAAGTACCCCTGCAACACTTGACTGCAAAGTGATGTGTGCTACAGTAAAATAACGTCCCCCATACACTGGTAACCTTGTGATCTGACCAAGGTCCCCCAAAAGAGATGAGCGGAGCAAGGAAGGTAAAGCAAAAATACTTTAGTTCCCTCCAAAAGACAGCATGGTTGAAGAATTAGCAAAATGTTTGGGACTTTCTAGAAGTCAATGGAGGGAAAGCTGCAAAAAGAGCTACGAAAAAGTGTTCCTAACGATTGTGTATCTGTATAATCATGTGCCATCGTACACTGTTTGTTTTTTTTTATTTTTTTTGTGTTGCATATTCGTAAGTGGTCTCTTTGCTGCTCAACACTTAGGTTTTAACACCACCAATCTCTGCGTATATACATTAGTTACACTGGCTTTGCAAGCTCTGGTCTGCTGAGAAGCTGCATTACTACACTTCATGCGCTCCGTGTTTGTGCTTGCAACATACGCTTCTCACTTTCGTGTACTGTTGTCCCATATGCATGTCCCTCGGACCTGCTGTTCAGGCATTTCCTGGAATCCTGCTCATGATGTGTTTTTACTCTTACAGGTTGGTGTGAATGTTCCAATTCCTGTCCCACTGCCAATGTTTTCTTTCACTGGATCGCGATCCTCTTTCAGGGGAGACACAAACTTCTATGGCAAACAGGTACATATTACAACATGCTTGCTTCTTAAAGATGTGATGGAAGTTAGGTCCCTGGAAACCAGTTATATGTATGCTTCTAGTAGGACTGTACATAGGCAGAGCTCAGGCTGCAAACGTAGTACTTGGTGAGTGGTTATTCCAGCCATCACTATGCAGAAGTGGAGGCAAGGTGATATGATGGGTCATTTATAATGTGCATGTAAACAAGTATTTCTAGGCGCGACAAGACCAGGAAGGGAGGACAAAGCAAACTATCTTACTAGGCCTTGTGTCATTCAGATCGTGTAAGTGCTGCCGGGGTGGCCGGCTCAAGGAAGAGGGGAGTGAGGCGAGAGGGACTCCTCCCCCCAGAAAGCCTTGTGGAAAATGCAGAGGGTCTTCAACTTGATCCTTGCAGCCAGTGGAGAGATACCATCCCTGTGCTTGTCGCCAAAGACTAGACTTGCAGAACTGTTTTGGATTAGTTGCAAAGGGTGAAGTGTAGAGGCAGGCAGATTTAGAAAGAAGTTATTGCAGTTTTCCAGCCTAGAGGCTCTGGAGACGGTCAGCTTCTGGGGGAAAGTGGCAAAAGGAAGAATACCTCTGAGGAGGTGAAGCTGGTAGTGATGTCTGAGATATGAGGAGAGGATGGAGTCGAAGAAGACACCAAGGATTTTTGCCTCCCAGGAAGAGGGCCTAAGGAGGGCGGCCAGAGTGAAAGCGGGAGCCGGTGTCCCACTGAGCATTATTTCAGTCTTACTGGCATTAAGGCAGAGATCGTTGGAGGCACACCTTTCCTGAATCGCATATAGTCAGGAATGAGCGAGAGAGGAGAGTAGACTGAGGGGAGCCTGAAGGAGACCAGGGTCATCCGCAGAACACAAAGTTAGGAGAGAAAGTGGAGATGAAGTGGGCCAGAGATGCCAAGTAAAGGTTAAAGAGCCAGGGTGAGGAGTTGGAACCCTGGGGAACACCACAAGTGGAGAGAGAGGTGGTCGGTAGAAAGGACACTAATTGGACCTGGGTGGGACGATCAGAGAGGAAGGAGGTCAACCAGATGAGTTTCCCCCCCCCCCCCCCCAATCACCACCATAGTGTTGTTGCAGTGCTTGGCCTTGTCCAAAAGGTGGCATATTGTGACCCTGACAGGGTGTCGCCAGACTTTATTCTGTGGAAAGGAAGGGGAAGTTGGGGGAGGAGGTGATGGGAAAGATAAACAAGAAAATAGGACCAAAAATAGAGGGGAAAACCAATTGGGATGAGTGGGAGGGGATATGGTTCTGCAAACTAATCTTTGCCACAGAAGCCACCTTTTCGGATGATGCTGCAGGCATAACTCCTATCCCAATGTCGGTTGGCCTCCTCATACTTTCTCCAATACTCTACTGTTTTCTTCTCCATCATAATGTCTTTAAGCAACCAGAGGCAGCAGTTCATCCCACCACGCAGATGTTGGGGGGACGGGGGTAGCTAAACTGCAAATATAATCTTTTGGTTAATTGATCAACCTCAATACTTGATCGGAAAAGTTCTTAGAAAATCACTGTCTGTGTTTAGAATGTAAATGTGTCATAAATGTCAATACAAATTCCCATTATGTACTTTTTTTTTTGTAATCTAGCCTTCTCTAGACCCCACACACCATAATGTGCTCGATCCTTGTAAGGGAGTTTTACTAAAGTCCACCTGTGCTAGGAATATCGAAGACTCATAAGTACAGTGCCCCATTTCTTAGATTTGGCCTAGGGTTTTGGTAGCAATGGATGAGCAGCCAGGCTTAGTCTAAGAGGGAGACGGGCTGTAGTTGAGTACAAAGACCTTTGAGCACACTTCTAGGCAAGGAAACACTTGCTATATGGCGTGTACAGGCACGTTATGAATAAGTGTTTAAGGCGCGACGAGGCAAAGGAGGGGGAAACGGAGGGAAGACGGACAACAATCTTACTAGGCCAGGTGACATTGAGAGCGTGCAAGTGCAGAAATATAGTTGTATACAATTTACTTATCATATATACTAGGCAATGTTGGATTCAGGTTAGTAAAAACAGTTCACACAGATATGTACACTGGATATTTGCTGTAGCAAAACTCATTTCAAACATTAGACCTGTAGATGATCCGGTATGTAAAGGAGTAGTTTCAGCTCAGAAAATCATACATTAACCAACATTTACTAAACTAGCAATACTGATAGAGTAATTAATCTATCTGGGTGATGAGATGATCAAAAGTCAGATGCGCCACTAGTGGACCACTAACCTTTGGGCGACAGAACAAAGGAAGGCGTACTCTGTCAAGAGTTGTCAAATGCACAGATTATGCTTTTCGTAGAAAGTAAAATATTTTTATTTTAAAACGGTTCAGTGGGACTGAGTAGGCCACATGAAGGTTTTTAGCCTAAAGGATGGATGTCCTAAGGCCTGGGAGAACATGGTTGGTTAATTCTCCCCAATGTGACTACAAGCTCAGAAGGAGCAAACAGCAACACAACAAAGGCCCAGGTTAGTACCCAGAAGTCACAGTACCTTGTATGTTGAAGAAAAGCAATGTCACTGGCAGGTCCCCACGGGAAGATGACGGCAGCTCCAGTTCGGGCCTCTGACCTTGGTTCCTGGAGGAAGAACTTTTGGCGGGAGCAGACAGTCCAACTCTGTCACAGGGATGCCCTGCAGATGATCTTCGTGGCAGTTGGTTGTGGAGGCTCGACACAGGGTTTGCAACAGTGACTATTGTCACCCGGCAGACTGTCTTCCTTCTCTTGGTACTCGACTCTTCTGAGGACTTCCACGATCAGAATGGAGTCTCTGTAGGCCCAGACAGATTACCACAGGTTTGCAACCAGAACCGTGCTGAACGAGACACTGCAGCAGTGCCAGAGGTCCCATGGTATTCGTGTTTTTCTGGCCTGGAATGTCGCAGCACTTCATGGGATGGCTCAAACTGTAGCTGGTGTCGAGACTGGTTAGGCCCATTAGTCCAAGGGAGGAAGTTGTCCGGTCTGGATCTTCCCTGTCCTATAAGAAGATATGACTCAAGCAGCAGCGGTCAATCAGTCGGCTTTGGCGGTCGCTGGAGGTAGCTGCAGATGTCCTCTACTTTATTCTTCAGAATGGATCTTTCAGTGGTCGACTCTGGCTTCAGTATCAAGACGCGCTCCTTTTTTTATGCAGGAACCCAGACAATCGGCATGAATGCAACATTCAAACTTTGGGTGGTGGCTGTCCCATTTAGAACTGGATCCAAGCAGACACACTGGAGACAAAGACATGGGGTGTTTTGGTGTCCTCCCAGACACACTGGCACCTCTGTGCGGGCTTCCCAATGGGAGCCCGTCGAAGACACCTGAGTGGGAAGTTCTGCTCACTCCTTTAAGTAGAGGAAGGCTGAAGAAAGGGTAAGCCATCGTGAGTTGGCGAAAAAAGAAGACGGTCACCATTTTAGGTTAATGGTGACCCATGTGTCCCCCCTACGGCAGCTGCGATAGCAGCCTGCATGTAAAAATCTCCACAGCCACTCAAACTTGCCACTGTAACTATATTACAGGAGAAGTGAGAAAAGGTATACTATGGGTTCCTCAACCCTCCACAGAAGGTGGGGTGGTCTGTTCTCACAAAAGAAAAGCATAGGTAGGATACAAAGTATCCCCCTATCCTGGTAACATTGTTGGCACAAGAAAATAAATTAAATCCAGAGAGGAAAGCTCAAGGAGCTCCCAGCAGCACTGCACTGAAGGTGCTGTGTGCTGCAGTAGTAAAATACAGATGCCGTTGGGGAAAAAGAGGGAGGAAAGCCGACTCCTTCAAAGATAACTAAAAAGTGTTCCCACAGTCACGATCGGGGTGAACTGCTCAGGACTCAAAACGCCTTTGCACCAGTCCTTCGTGCACAGGGATTTAGAGGCTGAATCAGGCTAAACCTTGGCTGCAGAATTTTAAAACCTTTTAAATGGTTACTTTTATTTGCAAAGGTCGTAAATGCATCCCAAACCTTATTCTTTTGGTTAACGGGTTGAAGGATGGCAGCATGGCTTTTTCTTGGGTATGGTAGGGAACAGGCTTATAGTGTGATAACACACTCCTGGTGGTCTGGGGAGTACATAGAAAGACCATTGAAGAACCTGGTGGTACTGTAGGTTGCAACACATTTTTCAAACTTCCTTTTGTAGTGTATCTTAATCTGTATCCTGTGTACAAATGCCCTGTTGCTAGACAGTTAGAATCTGTGGCTCACTTTCTGTGGGCGATTGGTGGATGTGGTTCTCAAAGATTGCCTAACCAACTGTTTCAATCAAGTAGGTTTCCTCCTGTATCTTTTCTACCCTATTGTAATTCTCGTGATGAGCTGTTGAGCAAGGAAGAAAATGTCAGGATAGAAGAAGGGTGATGCAAAGCAGAACGCTGAAAGGTGGCCTCCAGAATGAATGTTGCAAAGGGTAAACTAAGGCCCTAAATATAAGTGTTGGCATATGTTTCCCAGCAGACCGTGCAGGCAGTAATTCGTGTTTTTATTACCTGAAGGAATTTTAGGACTAACGAATTATGAGAATACCTCCAACACAACAGAAACCGATTTTCCAAAATGCTGCGTACATTTTCTGAAAAGGCACACACAGTAACGTTTTCACCTTTTTGTTTTGAGGATTCTGTACAGTGCCGGATCAATGCATCTGTGGACAGGGAAGCCCTAGGCTGTAAACTATTGCCATGCTGTTGCTAAGCTGAACATAGTTGCTGTGCCTCTACATGCATTAACCTTTGAGATTTCTGTCCCTTCTGCAGGGCGTGCAGTTCTACACCCACCTGAAGACCGTGATCTCCCAATGGAAAGAGGAAGATGCAACAGTTACTAGCCCTGCAGTTGTAATGCCCACTATGGGTCGCTAACCATCATGGACGGATTAATCTTTTCTACTGTGGCTGGTACAAGCCTCTCCCGGACAGTGTGTCACCTGCAATATGACTATCTCAGCTGGTCATCACTTAGTTGTGGCATCCTGTCCGTTCTCTATGCAACGCCTCATTAATTTCAGCAGCCCCTACATCATGACATCCTTAGATTGCCTATACTCTTATCTGCACTCTGGACTGGCTTGCATGTGCCAGGGCACATTGCATCAGCAAAGCAGGACTCGCACTTGGCTTTTGGGTCAGTTGGAAACCTCATTGTCCTGCTGATGTGTGTGGCTTTGCCTTGCGGACACGGTCTACTTTAGATGAAGCAATTTCAGGACCTCTACTAGAGCATCTTCCTCACTTTGATTGTGATCTGGTCTTCATGTTTGTACATCCATTGCATCTCTGAATCCTACTGGTGGTCAGACCTATATGTGATGCCAAAGCAAGCAGCCTGAGCCTTTTTTCTGGTATGTACTCTTTTGCATCATCAGGCCTACACTGTCCTTTTAGACAGTATCCAGGGTTGGGCATGAAGGGAGGTCAATGCTGCAGTAAGTTTAACTGCCATCTCATTGGAACTTCTAGCACAAGAGATTCAAAGAAGGCTGGAGCCAAAGTTCACTTGCTTCTCTGCGGACAGACTATAGATTCACATTGTGGCTGTGATCTGCCAGCGCTGCTCGAACTAAGCTGCGCAGATCTAATGCAGCTAGCTTCTGTCATTGGTTTGAAGTTGCCTGATGCTGATGGAGCATACATTGACACCAATCATGGGCCCGAATTACTTAAGCTTAACTTTTTTTAATCTCCCATCGTTTGCAGATTTCTGTAACTTGCGAAACGGCAGCCCCAGTGGAGCTCTCCCATTTCATAATACACTAATATATTCCTTTTCATACTGCGTTCTTCTCACAAATTCTGAGGCCATGAACGTACTGGAGAATCAGGAAATGTCTTTGGCAAAGATGTGTGTGTGTGTGTATATAACCAGCCTTTCTGGAGCAATCCTCTATCATGGTCTAGAGAACTTTGGCGCAGGCTCTTGGTGCAGTTTCTGCTCTGATGATTGAGGTTTAGCTGCACTGAGTCAGCCGGTTGGGTTTTCTACTTTACACTTTGAACAATAAATCACTGGTAAATCTGTATGTGCGACTAGTTCTTTCTTCTACGAGTAGCCTTGTGTAAGCTGGATGTGGACACCGAGACCTTGATTTACTAACGCATCTTTTTTACGATACAGATTGGATTGAGACTCTGTGGCATTTCCACAGATGGTCCTCTGTGAGCCATTTTAAACATGAGTGTAATTCTGCCGTATTTGATGGTTATTACTTACTAAGGAGGTCCTTCATAGGAGGGGAATGATTACTCTGGAAGAATCATCCTGTAGATTTTGCAAAATTAAAGTCATTAAGGAAACATCTAGACATTTGATTTTGCACTGTCCTTCATGTTTATGTTCTTAGGATGTTGCCTAGTGAAGTTGTTCCCCTCTGTTAATTGGATTGATAATGAATCCCTTTGGCGAAGATGCTTTTTTTTTTCCTTCGTAATAGATTTTCTGTATGACTTTTTGTATGTTTGAAATATGCTTGTTTTATGAACTGACTGGAATTTGTTCTCTTTAAAAAAAAAAAAAAAAAGAAAATCAGTTCTCTGTTGTAATAGTTTCTTTTCTATAAACTAGGCAGTTTGTGGGGGTTGCAAACCTTCTGGAACTGGGAATGAGTGGAGGCTTTTTTCCGGGGGGTTGGAAGTGAATGATAGGACCTGTGTATGGGGAGGTGTGTAGTACAGGTCCTTTTGAATTAAGTGTAAGCACTGATACTGTAGATGAAGGGAGTTTTCATACGTTCCTAACCTTGGCAAGCAAGGATGGCTGAGGTTGGAAATCATGTGACCTGGTATTGGGGAGAAGCCGCCCTCCTGCAGATGCAAGGCATGAGGTGTGATACTGTGCTGCACGAATCTCACCAATGAATAATTCGTTTTTGGTTAGAAAAGAAAATGGGTATCCTCTTTACTGTGACCCTCAAGGGTCTCCCACCTCCATAATCTCTTTCCTATTCACTGCAATGGTTCTCAAATGTTGGTGAACTATCGCCAGATGATCCATCCTTTACCACACGGGGGGCCTAAAGGCTATGTTATTGAAGTCTCTCCCTCAGGGAATTTCTAAGGGACCTAACAGATTCGGTGGTGGTTCTGTGCGTTTCCTTTCAATGGGTAACTCCATAGATTCTCCTCGCTCTTCTAGCTCGCTCTCACTCCTCATCCCCACCACTACACCTCAATTCTGTCTCTTTCATGGATACAAATGCACACACACATTTGCAGCCTGACTCGCACCTGTTCTTAACCCTCCCAATTTCTCCCCTTGCCTCCAGTCTCACTCTCAACTCAATTGGTCCCAACCTCTCAGATGCAGCACCCTACCTTCATTCTCTATATTCCAATAGTTTCCTCCACCTGTTACACCCTACTCTGTGGTCTCTTGGCTCACCTCCTATGCTCTCGACCGAACACCCTTCACCCTCCTCTGCACCGGCTTGCTTTCTATAGAACAGCCTCCCATGTTGTGAAGTTCCTATGGGCTCCCATTGACCCTTTATATCAGTTGTTCCCTTTGGCTAATCTCTGGTTTAGCTAGTCACCGGGGGGCCCCGGAGCTGGGACTCCCCAGTGCCCCCTCACCCCCCTTCAAGTATTTAAGAAGGCTTCTGTTTTGCTGCTCCCTTTTCAGTTTGCATTCTGGTGCAGCAGCCTTGTTCTTGGGGCGTTTTGTTTTTTCCCTTGGGTTCTCTTCAAGCTTTTGAGTTTTGTGTCCAAGTGGGTCTGAGAAGTCTCTCTCTCGCGCTCTCTCTCGTGTTCTTCTTTTTCGTTCTCTTTTTCTCCTGTATGCTGTGCACAACAGGAAGTACAATGATACTTGAACGTCAAACGTAACCAAAGGCCGGGTCACTACACACAGAGGTAGATGGAGCACAGCCACACCCTATGGGGTTAGAAATTAAGAGGAGCTGGGAGCTGTTTAGCTCCTGCTTGGAACCTTGACGAGCCTGGTTTGCTTGACGCCATATCATGAGCTACTTAGGCATGTTGTGCATCAGTTTGCACTGAGAGCCAATGTGACACTAAATTTGTGCTTTTGTACCAATGTACACATTAGCATGAGGGTTCATCTGTACATCATTAAAATCCTAAGGGACCCTAAATAATGGAAACAAATATTTTGTTTGCATCTTATATGGACGTTGGATTTGCAGAACGCAATGTTCTAGGCTCCTCACTGTGCAGTGGTAGCTCCTGGCCACTGGTTAATGTTGGATACCCAGGAGCTGCCTTTAGCTCTTGATTATTCAATCTTCATTTCAATCTCTGCCCTAGACTCCACCCACAGGCTCCTTCACCCCAGTCCCTTTCTCTGAATCATTCAGGTCGGATGCCTGATGCAGTTTATTTTTCTCAGTTGACTCACCCTTGTAGTGTTATAACATTATTTTTGGTATCCAATGAAAATGTAGTCCACAAAAATGTCACTAAAAACGTTGTGATGAAAATACCTCTGCAGTGAAAATAATGCCATGCAAACAGTAGTCAATTGATGCAGTTGAAAGGTAGCCCAAAATGCAGTACTACCATGGTAATTGTTAGCATTAAGGAGGGTTTAGTGGGCTTGTGATTGCCTGGTTTAGGGTTAGGGTTAGGATAGGGGTTAGGGTCAAGATGTTGGGGGTTTGGTTAGTCGGTAGGGTAGATTAGGTTTTAGGGTAGGGGGTTATGGTAAGGCTAGGGCAAATAGAGTGATGGTTTAGTTAAATGTTAAAGGGATAAGGCTGGTGATGTTGACGTAGGATAGCAGTTAGGAGTGCTTTGAACACTTGCATGTGTATAGGTGCTTTACAATACCAAATTGAATACCATACCATGAAAAACCTAGTATTTAGGGTAAAGAAAACAGGGTAAACAGTAGAGTTGCCTTTAGGTTAGGGTAAGATTAAAGTCTGTATTAGAGCAAGGGTTTGGGCAGGGGCTATGTACTTTGTGGCGAGCCGGTGATGGGTTTAGAGATGGGTTCACTGTTCATTTTCTATTTCGCTTTGTATTGAGTAGCATGCAAATGATGCTTTAGCATGCTGAAGGGTTAGCATTCTGTAAGATGAGGGTTGTAATTAGTTGGGGAAAGGTTTAGGAATGGAGTTAGGGTGATTTTTAGTTTTCGTTAGACGTTGGGTTGATATTTAAGGTTACAGCCATTTACTTTTGTGTATCTAAAAATAGCTTTTTTGGCAACCTTATCATTGGCAACATTTTCACTTTGCATTGCTTGTATTGAATGACTACATTTTTTAAAACTACTTTTCTATGACTTCATTTTGACATGACAATATTTTCCTGGGGACATTTTTTCTGATTGAACCATTTTTTTTCTCGCTTCTCCACAGTACTTCTGCTTTCTCCTTTGTAAGCTGCATAAAGTGGGTTTCTGGGTGGGTATCCGAGGTCAAAGGTATTTTTCAGCAGCAAACACTTGTGATCTCTGTTTAGAATGTTGTCACAAGGCATACATAAGGAGTTGTAGTGGGCCCAGAGAAAGCTTAGAAGCAATGGTGGGTAAGGTGGGAGATCTACCAGTTAAAGTTTTGTTTATTACTTGAATAAGTGCAACCTGCTAATTGGCCTCAGTGCACTAACAAAACGTACAACCAACACAAACATAACATGAGCCAAACGGCATGATCAGCCAATATTAAAGAAGCAAAAAATAGACATCTTTAGTTCCTACAAATTACATAAATGTCACTTCAGAATAATTCTTAGTTTTGTATGGGAAGACATATTCTGCAGACGTCAACATTGGTTCAAAAGGAGTAGGTTACTTTCAATGCATCCTAAAACAATGCAGTCTGTGTTGCCCAAAGAGTGCCATCTACTAATCTGCACCCTCCGGAGGACTCTAGGCCTGAGTTCTAATGCAGTTTTGGCCCACTTTGATGTAGCCAGGCCAAGATGTTATTTTTGAGCGCCTCCCTTAACTCCTTGGGCTTCTCGACATTGAGTATAATGTTACTGGGGTCCATAGTAAACCTCCTTAGAGTTCTTATCCAGATCACTGAAGAAGTTGAGTAGAATTTTTAATTTATTTTTTTTCTTCCCTCCCCCTCTGCACCACATCTAGGTGATTCCCTCAAGGGATTGACCAAATCAACAGTGTTCTTCAAGGGCCTGATGCAACTAGCTCTTGGCTCAAACCTGGGAAATTGGTTCAAGGGCTGCCTCTTTACTAATGGCTGTTGGGAGACCAATCCAGGATCTCAATGTGCCAGGTGAGCCCTTTATTTCTGCACCTACCAGCCAGGAAGGCTGTAGAGGAAGATTGCAGGGTTTGGATACTTCCATTGATCAGGGTCTTTGGTATCAGTGTCTCAATTGCAATATGTCTGGTAAAGCCAGCTAGTCAACCTAAGTGTGCCCTTGGGATGGGTAGGGAGAAGAGCTTGCCATTGCCTTGTAGCCTTCTGTTTTCACTGATGTGGCCTGATTGACTGTGTTTCTGAGCCGTTTTGATTTCTGCTGTCTTCAAAAGTACTCCAGTTATCAGGACCATGGTGTGAAAGGGACATATTTTTTTTGGTAAGGACACTGTGTAGCACAGGTTCACAGGGTACCTGGCAGGGAGCTGTCCTGCTGTGAAGGTGTCTGCAGTTCTTGGGGAGGGGAGGTCGGGGGGGGGGGGGGGGGGAATCCAAAGAGAAGCTTCCTGGGCATTGTCCTGCTTCGCTCTTGTGGAGACACCCGGGCCATAAAGCATGCGCCACACACTGACTCTAATATGACATCCAAATATTGGGGCTGTGTAATTGTGTGATCCTGGTAGCCACCATGTCATTACCAGACACAGCTTATATCTACAGCTTAATGTGCTTCCAGACTGCCAAGGTAATATTGTTATTCTGTTTTTGACATGAAGGTGCAGAATTAAAAAGCCCACTTAGCTGTTGGAACACAAAGTTCTAATATGCAATCTGAAATGCACATGTGACCTTTCAACCTGCCCTGTTGCTGCTGAAGGGCTGGTGTTGGAGATGCAGGCTACTGTCTTGGCAACTGTCTTGAAAACAAATCTTGTAATACTCTGCGACTTCCACTAGATGTTGGACTATGCAGAGCATGTGAATCTAAGCAGATGCACACACCAGAAATACGATTACGGTGAGTAATGTATGCCATATAGGCTTGAATACATGGCAAGTCACCCTTTGAACAAGCACAGCAAGACCCCCTCAGCGTGAAGGCCTGATTAACTACACATTTATTTAAAACGTTCTCCCGTTTCTTAAGGGCAGCAAATATAAACATAGAAACAGCATTTAATGAAAATAGTGTTGCACGTTTTTTCATAGCTGTGAGAGCCTCATGCATATTGTTGATCTCAGCTAAACTCAGTAAAGGGTTCAGCCATTTACGTCTCAGGGGTTTTGTACAATGATAAGGCCATCATAAAGTGCAGTTAGTCTTCCACCAGGGTGGGGCATACTTGGCAGAAAGCAGTTGATCCCGTTCTACAGTGTCTAGTAAATTTTGCAAGTGGGAGAATGGCTTTCAAAACTTGGTATAAAGAGATTTCTTCTTCATGCTCACCGGGTAATCCAGATAAGTCTCCATGGCTGGGTAAGATTTAAACACCAGATAGTTCGATGACAGTCAGCCAGAGCAACCGATGTATCCAATTTTGTCCCCATAGCCCATTCCTCAAATGTCCCCTTAAGTGCTGCATTGAACTGTAGATTGATGTTAGAGAGCTCGGACCACAGAGTCGAAATCCAATACTGTTATCAGATTAACCTGTTTCAACCATTTGCATAAGTAGACCTTCTGGGCAACCGTCATATTTCTGGTCTCAAAAGGGCAAGGAGGCTGTAGAGAATAGACACTGTTAAACTGGTGTCCCAGGTTCAGAAAAATAACTATATTAAATAGATATTGTGCACGCCTAATCTAGGGGGTGGATGGAAAATTCCACCAAACTAGATGTTGCTCGAATAAATCGTACAAATTGGAGGTCGCAGCACAATATGATTTTGATTTCTGAGATTGCTAGTGTCATTGTAGCACAAACCTTTTTAACTCTAGTTGTGCCGATATCTTGAATGTGCATTGAAGCTTCGTATTACATGGTGTTGATGAAACAGCATCACAAAGAGATAGAAAGGTATGCACAGAAGTATAGCGTTAGAGCAATTGTGTAGAAAAAGATTAAGGTATGAATTTAGAGTTACAAGTGACAGTGGTAAAACGAGTAAGAAAAGTTCATTTTTCTGTGTAGCGAGAATTTTGGAGGTAGGTTGCTACATTTAAGCAAAGAGATGTCTGATATAGAAATGCTTGTGATTAAAGCCCTGCTCTTTCAAAGGGGGGTTGGGAAGCCACTTATATTGAAGTATGGAAGACAGAAATTATGGAAAGAGATGCACCTGTGGGTTCAAATATTTGTGATGAAATGCACCCTTTAAATCAGTCTCTACATAAGCCATATAGGGCTACTGGAAGGAACAAAAGAACAGCATTTTAAACAGATATGCCTCTCCACAGACCTGTATTTTCACCTTCAGTTGGTTAACATGTTAGCAGACACGGATGCTCAGATTAAACCATGCCAAAGAGCAGCTCAGAAATATTCTGAGGAGCAAGTCTTAGAACAAAGAAACACTTTTTTTAAATTTTTTTTTTAGTCAACAGGACACCTACAATTAGTGTTATGGAAGCCGAAAATAAACTGCAGGGAAAATATAATGGCCAATCTGCATGTAATAATGGCCTGTTGGACAATATTATGACACTGAAACACATTCTGGGATTAAAACGTAAAAATAGCAAACTAATTCTAAAGAAGTTGAGCCCATAACTGAATTGCATCAAATTAATCATAACTTTAGTGTCATAAAAATAGGCAGATCAGCTTATGCAGGAATGTGATGCTTAAATCCATGAGAGAATGCGACTAATTCAAAAAATAAACTGGGCACATGCAAACGAGGGTAGGAGCCTAGTCTCTTCCCAAAAACTAGCCACAGTAAAATATGAAAACTTGCACCTAAAAGACCTATTGAAGCAAATGGAGAAAATTAAATGCTGCACTGACCGAAGAAAAATCCTAAATCGGTGCAATCAAATTTTGCCAGCATGAGAATGAATTTTTACAACCAGAATTGCAAACTAAAATTGACTTTTTAACTTGCCAGAGCAAAATTCTGAACGCTAATCAGGTGTGTGTGTGTTCAGAGAACAATTAGTCTACTTTAAGCAGAAAATGATCAGGATGGAAAAAATTATGCCAGGAAGTAAGGGACTGCAAGAAAGCCTTACAACCACCCAGCATTCAACCACAAATGACGGGTGCTTTGGACATTGAGAGGGGCTTAGTCTTGTGATCCAAAGGACTCGCTCCACCTACCTAAAACTTCCCATGAGCATGCTGGATGTAATGCCTGAATCCTTTTTAAAAAAAAAAAACAAGGAACTGAGGTATCTCACATCCACCTTCTCTCCCAAATATTTCTGATCAAGAAAGAGAGCATTTCTCATGAGACCTAGTTGAATTCTCGCCCTTAACAGTAAGAAGTGGGATAGGGGGCCTTCAGCATGCCAGGAGTGGACTGGAATGGAAATCAAGACATCAGGATCTGAGGAAAAATATATCGAGAGGGATTGAGGGACCTAGAACTGCAGAAAATTATTCTTCAGAAAAATCATATAGCCCTCTTAACTGAGATAGAAAGACCGAATCATCACCCCAGGAAGGGTATTTTAAAAGACTCTTCCCAACAGGGTGACTTGGAGGACTCTTCTAGGCCATCTAGTGGAAGAGACCGTCAACTCTCTTAGTAAGAAACTCGCCATTATCGGACCCATAAATGGGGATCCTCAAAAAATGACCTTGAGGATTCACAGATAAAAGAACAAAGGGGAAGAGCCAGCGTCCCGTGCATCTAGAAGGCATTCCCAAAATCAGAATAGTAGAGAGGGCCCAGACGACAACAGGGAATGGGGTTCCAGCAGTAACTCTTACTCTGAGGGAGAGTGGACTCTTGTGATCTACCTTTCCTGTGTCTTTGAACCAAAGAGTTTAATCAAAGACCCCACAAAACAAATAAAAGCCATCGGATTGTATGCCCCCCCCCCTTATCACAAAAATGTGAAATATGCGTGGGAACATCTGGAATTGTACGGACAAATGATGTCCTTATTTGGAATAAGGAATGATGTCAATAACATGGAGTATGCCAAATGGTGGTCCAGCCCTTCCCAAAAATATGTAAAACTCAGGAGAGAATGTCCAACACCACAATAAATGATCTACTTATAATACAGACATTTCAATAAGTTTGTCTACACGGAAAAACCCACAAGAGACCATAAAGCTGCATACAATATTGTGTGTGGAGAAGACCTATTTCCAAGAGAATTTGCCCAAGAGTTGAAGTGTGCATACAGATTTCTCAGTGGGTAAGCACCGACATTAGGGAGTTAATTACTATATTTCTCCAGCATTGGATCTTTCATGGATTCACATGCTGTGAATATTCCCCGTCGTCAGGCTGGGAACCTCGGTCATTTTAACTTAGCTTTTTCCTATGGAAAACTTTGAAACTTCAGTGTCTTATTAAAGGATAGTTCCGGGACTTTTTTTATTGTCCCTACGGTTCGGCCATGTGTTTTTAAGCATAAATCGGTAGATCGTAGAAAACTTTCCTATGGACCTTACCCGACTTTTCATCCATTAACACACTCGAAATCAGCCGCCATTTTCTGATAATCCTATCATTTCCCCCCATCGACCTGGCTCACCTGCTTTTGCAGCACTAAATCAAATCCCCCGCCCCTGAAACAGACTTTATCAAAACATTCATATTCCCCGCCTCTATCCGTGACGTGACTGTGCTGCGTAGGCAAACGCGCCCAGGTCTTCTACGCGACTCCACACAGAACCCGTAAACCAACACAGATCAGCTCACAACACAGCGCGCCACAATTCGGAATATGAAACTGTACTTTTAAATCAAACCGCAAGATTGTAAATTTGGTAAAGTACATTTATTTGACATCAAATGTTTAGAGAATATTCAGCGATTTGCATTTTTATTTGCTCACATTCCAAAAAGTTCGTTTTGAGGCACGCGATGTTCCTTTGCTGTACACAGGGTCTTAGATCATCTCAAAATACAGCGCCACAATTCGGAATATGAAACTGTGGTTTAAAAGCAAACGGCAAGATTGTACATTTGGAAAAGTACATTTATTGGACATCAAATGTTTAGAGAATATTCAGCGATTTGCATTTTTCTTTGCTCTCGATCCAAAATAGTTCGTCTTGAGGCAAGCGATGTTCATGTGCAGTACACAGGGTGTTGGTTTACGATAAAATAAGCTCTTCGGTCGCACTGATAATCGCATGGCTGTTCCAACAACGAGGCACTAGGCCACCATAATGGTCTGTATGTTGCATCTAGCCGTTAGTACCGCGTAAGGGCATACTTGTACTTGGCGATCGTCCCATAAAATGGTCAGGGTGGTAATGTTGTTCACGCGGAGAAGCAACTGGCGGTTGTAAAAGCCATCCGCCGGTGTCTGGTACTCGTGACACATACAATAATGAAGGATGTACCTGTTTTAAAAACATAAAAAATGAAATTAGTCTCACCATCAGATCTGTATTAAAATTATTCATTTTATATATTAGGTTGGGAAATTATTTCATAGCTAGGACAGTGCAACTGGGTATTATACGTCAAGGGGGGGGGCTGTAGGATACTGAGACAGTCCCCCAGTGCAGGGGGTTGACGGGGAGGCAGTGCAGGTGGAGAGTGGAAGGGCCCAGGACCGAGGTCGCAGACAGTGGACCAGTTGTAGCAGGGGAGAGGGAGAGAGAAAGCAGAAGCAAAGAGGAAGGTTTTGAGGTGCTTCCGTAAAAGGAGATGGTTCTCCTCAAGATAGTGCGCGGTACAAAACAATATGCCACATAGAACGAACAAGTACAACTTAACCCGTCTTTAAAGCTACTGTATAGTAATTAAATTGCGGTATAAACTCATCTAAAGAGTTACTTCCATTATATTTGCATTTTCCATTGTGTCTGTGCGTAGGGCAGCCCTGAAATACCACTCCTTCTATGCCGACGTTATTTCTTCTAATGAACGAACATTAAATGGCTTTCGTTTCTGAAATTATATTCATTATCGTTTCTTACGTTATTGCCCCACACCCCCAAAAAGAAGTCTTTCGGGATGGTCCCGGCCTGTCAAGGTCAAATAACAATAGAACCTTATACTGAGTCGTGGGCCATTCCGGCACCCGAGCAAAAAATTAAAGCAGCTGACCTTCACTTTGAACGAGCACACATTCCTAGTTAGCTACATTCAGTGTAAGGCCATCTCACAGGACTCGCAGAGCAATCACTTTTATTTACACAATACATAGCTACACATATTCAATGGGCCTGCGACATGAGGAGACTCGAGAGAACAGACAATCAAATTACAATCATTTAAACCGTGATGTGTATTTCTCAATGAGCTCTGCTTTAGGTGGACATGGAACAGAGGCAATGTTGGGTGGCAATGCAGTTGTCCCCTGCACAGGTTCGTTCACAACTCAATGTATGTGCCTATCTAGGACATCAACAGTAAGTCTCTCAATAAACTCATATTGCATATCCTCAAACACTGGTTTGATCACCCATTGTTTACTTCTTTTAGTGAAGGCCTTATTGTAGCGAAGCATCCCTAAAGTTCCGGTCGTCCTACTTTGTTGACGGCCAACATTATGGTTATGTGCCAAGACCGCTAGAAAAGTCCGATTTATCATGCCCTCCATGCCAAAATGAAATCGTTTTGGCCTGTACTTTAGGCACATATTGTGGAACACCTCCAAATCTCCTGTGTGGCAGAATTCCGTGAGTCCCCTCAAATCTCTTGTTATAGTTTTATCAAATACAATATTTTCAATGGCTTTGTGAGTGGGTGATGAAGGAATCAACCACTTCTTCTTCCGTGCCTCCTCTGTGGACAAATGGCCATGTTCACAATTGTGGAAATGTTGGTTTGTGGTCCAGCGGTGAACGTTGCTACAGTGTAGCATTACTGACCGCCATTTTTCCAGTAGAATTTCCAACGACCCTCCACATGTTTTTGAGCTCCACCAAAGATGGTTGCTGATTGACTTGGACAACTGTGAAATACCTTGCATATCTTTTTTTTTTTTACCTGCAGCCGACATTTTTTTATTGATTGTTTTTGCAAGATGCCAAACGTCAAATTGGTGATTTATATTTTTGTACTCTTCTCTCAGTGTCTTAGCCACGGACAGACACGTTTCAATTGCTATCAGGTCGATCACCATTCCCCGCGATTGTAGTTCTGGCAATGATGCTACAAAGCCAACTTTCTCCATGGCCACTGAGGATGTACTTTGTGACACCTGCACGACCACCGAACTCACAATTTTCTTACTTTCCATGTCCTGAAAGTGGTAGGTGCAGTACTTGGCTGAAAATCCTGGGCTGTCGCACTGTCCATCACCGGCTAGCCTGAACCGTTTCCCCGCGAATGTACTATCTATAGACATTTTTTCCATTCTCCAAGCTTCGCTAATGGCTGGAAATAGATAATCGGTTTGGTATTTGTAGAACTGAGTTTTCGCAATGAAATAGATTCCCACAAACTGAAAGAAAGACTCTAACTTTTTAAAACTTGAACCACTAAAAAGTGCAGCCGCTGCACAAAGTAGATTGCCTGCTGGCAGTTGCCCCAGCATGGGTTGTGCAGACCATGAGAAAGGATGATATTTTGTACAGGTGGCATGTATTTTAAGGTTAGTGCCTCGAATTGCACGAGTCACATTAATCAATGGCTCCCCACATACTTCCCCACCAACCGAATGCCCACATTTCATCCGAATAATAATATCAATCAAACAACTATCGAATACAATGAATTTGGCCTCTTTCCTTATACTGTCACTGCATCCCAGCTGGTTCGGCCTGTAACGTTGAGGACATGTCACTCACATGAAAGGTAGAATCTCTGATATCGTCTTCCGCTATGTTCAGTGATATTGATGGTGTTTCATTGTCGTCCACTTCATTCTCTTCCATTGCAACATCTGTTCCTTCTCCGGCGATGGGTGAATAAAACAATTTCTTCAACTTTCTCGCGGTCTTAGTTTTTGCGGGTGTGGATTCTGTGAATTGATCTCCGACTGCATCCGAACTACCAGGAGGACATTCACTATCAATGGCTGGTGGTGGTATAGCTCCGTTGTCGATCACTTCATATTCTTCCCATTGGCACGATGCATCTCAAGTCCCTGCCAAAAGGTTTGACAAGCAACATCTCTCGTTCGCTTCACTGTCTGTGTAGAGCTAGTTCGTACACCCACTCGCAACTAGAGGACAGATTGGAAAAGGGATGTTCAGTTTAAACACAACTTACAGTATTGAACTATTAACAGTGAAAAACAACATAATATAGTGACCAGGACACTAACCTTCTTTTGCTTTCTTTTCTTTGAAACTTTCTTGCCTCGAACTTCAACATCAGGACGCTGTTGCTCCGACTCGTGTGTGCATGTCTCCACTTCCTCTTGCGCTGCAACGACTATATTTTCATGATAAGCACATCCATCCCGCACTGACGCTCCATCGACTCCCTGAAACATAGAACTTTCATTAGTGTGTATAATAATATTGAAAACACAAAATGTACTTGGGGACCAATACCCACGTACATCTCAATAGCAAAACACGAATGAACGCTTTGTGTAGAACATTCAAACGACAATTATTCACGCATTGTTGATCTAGTTAGATGGAACTGTCAAGATCCATACCTCGGGCTCCTCATAGACTTCCATTGATGATATTATTGAAGATGATGCTTCAGTAACTCCCTGAAACACAGTAATTGCATTAGTATGGTTTTCTATTTTGTTAAAAAGAACATAAACTTTGTGCAGGCGTCAACGGCTCATCTAAATAGACCTGCACAAATGATCAGTTGTCTAAAATAAATAATGGATATCTAAATATGATTCGATTTGCTCGATCGTTGGAAGTGTCACCACCCAGAGATCTGCATCAACTACTAGGGGTGATGTTCTTGTAGAAGAAGCGCCGTCATCTCCCTGAAACATAGTACTTGCGTTAATAAAGAAGGAAGTATAGCGGATGTAATCACGTCATATGATTTCGCTTGATCGAACTGTCAGTATCCATACCTCGAAATGCATAAGAACATCAAGGGAGGGTGTAACTGCGGTGCACACTTCTGCAAGCTGTTGCGCCGACCCGTAACTGCATGCGCCCCCTTCTTCTTGGACTAATGCTCCATCGACTCCCTGAAACTGTCACGCCGCAGGGAAACTGGCGGCTTTGGAAGAAGTGGAAGCTGCGCCCGCCCTAGCGGGTTCCGTCACGTAAATTTTGAGCGTGCAGTGCAGGTCTAGTTGTCGTTGCGGCGTACCTGAACTCGGTATTTAAGCCTCTTCACTTCCGGGGTCAGGTGCGTTGCAACGTACAGTGTTTTTCGTCCTGTTCCTGCGCCGCTGTCTTTTTCCTGAGTAGCAACAGATTTCCTTTCCGTATTCTTTGTTTCACTTCTTCCTTTCTTTCGCTCTGAACTTTCATCTAGGTTTTTCTTCCCCTCCTTCTTGCCCTCTCCTCCTTGTCGGTTCCGTTCCCATCTAATCACCCTTCCTCCCTTCCGTCTTGAGTTTTTCCTTCTATTCTTTTTCCGTCTTTTCTAGTCTGCTCCCCGTTAGGATTTCTCCACTCTTGTTCCTCCTCTTATCCTCCTTCTTTTCTATCAGTGATATCCCGGAGTCGACCTCAGCCTGTCTTGTGGATTCCCTCGCCCAGCCCTTGTCTGCTAAATCTGTACCAGAGTTACCTCCTGTTGATTCCCGTGCACCGACCTC
Organism: Ambystoma mexicanum; assembly: GCF_040938575.1. NCBI lineage: Eukaryota > Metazoa > Chordata > Amphibia > Caudata > Ambystomatidae > Ambystoma > Ambystoma mexicanum. The sequence goes on from NC_090940.1 coordinate 439,176,854, forward strand.
TGCCTGCCATTTGGATTGCTTTGCCTAGCCCTCTTCTGTTTTATTGTTCTGGAACTTTCTTTGATCTGGATCTTACCCGATTCTTCCTGGAATTTCTTCGATAACTGGACCGTGTTCATCCGATTCCTCGCCTTCTACTGCAGCCTCTTCCGGGGTTTTTTGTGCCATTGGCTTTTTCCCCGAATAACTGCGCCCGAGGAGGGTTGCCACAGATCACCCAAAAGGGTGTCACTGTGGCGTCCTACCTTGGTTGTCCCTATCTTCAAAAAAAAGGGGCGAAGACTCGAACTAAGGACAATTCAACGCCAGAGACTTCAAGGTGAGGAGGAAGGGGAGTCTGGGGTATCACAGGAAGAAGAGGAGTCTACTGACCTTCCTGACAGAAACATAGGACTTTCATTAGTAATGAACACAATATTGAAAAAAGAAGACACATAGGAGGGCGACGACAGAAGGACATATCAATGGCTAAAAATGAAAGAAACATTGTGTGTAACAATCACGCTGCAAGAATGCAAGATCTGATGATCTCCATCGATGGAACTGTCCGGAAACCTACCTCGAGCATCTGAGTGACATCAACGGTTGTCGTCAATGCGTTGGACTCCTCAGCATCTCCCTGAAAGACAGTACTTGCATTATTTTGGATAACAATAATTATAACTGAAAACAAAGACTAGAGGACGAGTACAAGGGTGTACCATTATGTAAAATAATTACACGATAAATTAAAACTATTGATTTACATGCCTAAAACAAGTCAGTGGCAGAATAGCTAAGTAAGATTACCCGATAGGTGCTTGAAGTGGCTGATGACTGCAATAACGACACGGATGGAGAATCTTCCGCCTTCATATTGAGTGGATACATAAATGGGGAAATTATTGTTAGCTAATGCTACACACTACCGCAAGGCCGAGAGATAAATACGTAAACTTGACTCACCAGTGGAGGGATGTGGACGAATAGAGTGGGAATAGCGGTTGAGAGCAATTTTCGCTTCGCTCGCGGTGTGTTCTTCTTTATTAGCAATGATGTGGAGTACATGTCTGAGCTAAAGTGCCTGCTGCAGATGCGGTATCGATCACCCCTCTTGTCCGCAAAGACTTCTAGGACTCTACTTTCAAGCTCAGACGGTGGATATCCGCAATATCGGACCCATTCTCTTATCTGATCTATTGTCTTAGGGAAAACATGCATTATAGTACCTTCAGATTTTTTTATGGGTCTTCGAAGGGCAACCGCCAATGGAACAGGCAGGCATTGTGGAAAGTTCTGAAAAGTAAAGATCAACAATTCTCTATGAATACCAATGTGTTAAAAAATTAAATGACACATAAAAGGTTCAATGCAAGGTTCGTTTTGGTTCTTGGAACTATACACGTTATTCACATGCGGATAAGTATTTGAATAACTTTAAAAAAATAGAAAAATAATTTGACTAAACTCAGAACATGTGACTAGTTCCTTGCATGTACTGTCTTGAACGAAAAGAAATTGGACGCAAAATGATTATGGTACATGGCCTTACCTTGACGAACAAACAGTTAGATGCAGGGATCAGAGTAGTTTCTTGTCGTAGAACAGGGAGCAGTTCACAGGTTGCAAACTGACGAGTTTCCTCGAAGTGGTCACGGAAGTTCACAGAGACGAAGAGCAGATAACCAGCACCTTCACGGGTTGACTAGCAAAGCGCAAAGAAGTTCTCATTAGAAATATGAAGTGGGTTATAAAGAATTTGAAACAGGGGTGTGTTTGTGAATGAATGACGTGTATATGTCGTGGCATTATGCAGTTTGCAGGGGGGTGTCCAGCGTGAGGGGGGATGCTTGGCTGGAGACACGGGGTCTGGAGGTAGACATGGGAACAACGACCCATGCTCTATAGACCACTTTGAAGTGTACATGGTCTTTGGCACCTCTTGGCCTTTATCGCTCCCTGACAGCTCCACTTGCCAGCGCAAGTACCCTGGTGCGAACTGCCTTTTGATAGGGCGGGGGGGTGGATTGGGGCGGTGGTCGTGCAGACAAGACTCGTTTGCAGCAGGGCCTCATCAAGGAGAGGCCATCTAACTGCTTGTAAGAGGCAGGCTGCAGGATCTAGTACATGGAAGGCAGGGGGGTGAGTTTATAAATACCTCACCCTCCCAGGAGAATATATGGGTGCAGTTCACCCTGGAGACCCTGGCTGCCTAGGCAGTTAGTCAGTAGCAGGCTGGCCTGTGGTGGCAAGGCGGCACGGGCCAGAGGGGGTCATCTCTGTACCCGGTGCCCAAAAGGATGATTTATTATGATCAACTATATTGATTATTTACCTATAACCATGTTTTGTATCAATAAAATCCAACGGCCTTTTATTGCCAACGCTTGAACAAAGTGGTGTGGTAAGTATTTTTGGGGGAGGAGGCAAGGCCGGGAGGCTTGATGCCAACCCGCAAAATAACATATGTATGTCTGCTGCATATGGGTTCAACGGTTATGTGGTTTGAAGGTGGGCGGCCAGCGTGAGGGAGGATGCTGGCCGGAGACATGTGGTGTGACAAGACAAGGCACAGGAAGACTATTCAATGGAGACACACTAGATTCATTTAAAAAATCAAAACAACCATTGTTAAAATATATATTGGGTTTTATTTTAGATCTTAATTTCAATTGAACATAAATAATAAACATTACACATTGTAAAGTTCTGGTTGCAGCACATCCAGGGAAAATCCGCGGTATTGTCCACTGTCGCTGGGGAAATGTCTAATGGCAAGTACCGCACAGGCAGGTATTACTCTCCGAACGCGGTGTCCGAGCCTCCCGTGAAGCCACCAAGTGAAGCAACGATAGGCCACCAGCCTGTACCACCTGTGAAAAAGAAAGATGCAAACTGTATTAAAATGACAAAACTTTCTTATCACTGTCGATTCAGGTAAAAAATGTCATTCTGCTTTGAAAAATTTTCTATCTAGAAAATGCACAATATGGAACCAATTTACATGCATTCGAATGATATGTAGATGTAATTTTATATGTGGGAGACGACCATGAAATAGTAGTGGCATCACTGACATCACAACCAGAGTATACTTAGTCGTTACTCGGATTACGCGGACGAACAGTGCCGCGAAGTTCGTGCATAAGCACCATGATCATCCTCAACACGGTCCGTGAGAGGCAGGCTTCCCTGAACTCTGGCAGCTCGGTGATGCATTGCGGACTTGGCTCGCCTTCCGAAATGTAGGCCAAGCACCCGGAATTTTCACGGCAGCAGCAGTTCTCCTCCTCAGTTGGCATTAGCTCGCACCGATTGCACGTGCACCAGGTGGAGACGCCGTCCATGCGACATGGTCCAGGCTCTTCATCCGTTGACTGGTCCTCCCAACTGCCGTCCGAATCCCCATCGTTTTCGCGTGCTTGCCTTTCCAGTAGTTCTTCCTCGGTGTACTCGGGCTCGTACATATACGGCATTATTGTAGCCATTGTGTGGTAAAGAAAGTAAAATAATTTACAGAGATGCTACAGGTGTTCACAAGGCCTAGAAGCGGCGAAGGTAGCTGACCAGAGCACAGAAACGAGTCACAGAATACTCAAAGTAACACAGAGAGAGTAATGGAATCGAAAATCTGCTGCTGTGTGTTGTGAAACGGTGTGTTTATACTTATTGAGGAAAGAGGCGTCCTCGTTAGCTGAGGCGCAGCGATTGTTGACACGAAACTTGCTTTGGCGTTGGGAAATGGGCGGTACGCATCTGCTGATGTCAGGCTCAGGGGCGGGGGATTTGATTTAGTGCCGCAAAAGCAGGTGAGCCAGGTCGATGGGGGGGAAATGATAGGATTATCAGAAAATGGCGGCTGATTTCGAGTGCGTTAATGGATGAAAAGTCGGGTAAGGTCCATAGGAAAGTTTTCTACGATCTACCGATTTATGCTTAAAAACACATGGCCGAACCGTAGGGACAATTAAAAAAAAGTCCCGGAACTATCCTTTAACGTCCTTTTTGGGTGCTTTAGTCACCACCAATAGGATGTAGGGTATAAATAGCCCTGCCCCTGCGGGTTCCCTTCAGATTTCAACCGTCTCCAAAGTGTTGGGATCACCTTGTGCTTGTTGTGGTTTTTGCACGTGCTTGTGCTATTGGATTTTGCGATGTCTTTAGGAACGAAGAAATCTCTGTTCCGGCCCTGTGCGACTTGCGGACTGAAGGTGTATGAGGGGGACGGGCATATGGACTGCCTCTATTGCCTTTACCCCCATCATGCAGCTGATTCTTGTGAAATCTGTAAAGGGTTTTCGCAGAAGACGCTTAAGGACCGCAATCGGCGGTTGGTGTGTTGGCTGAATAAAGGTACCTACCCTGCCTCGGGGGTGGGGTCGGTTCGAAGCCTGTCGTCTGGGATGCCTGTTCAAGCAGCGGATCATCGCTGTGCAGTGTCGACTGGGCCTCTGGCTAAGAAGTCTTGTCCTGTCCCTGGTTCGGAGGTCTGGAAGAGTGGTCGCTCCTCTTCGAGTAAACCCCTGTCGAAGGGGGTGTCTTTATCAAAGCATGGTCGGCCGGACCATTCCCGGGGGTCTGGAGGTAGGCCCGAGAAGACTGTGTCGCAGGTGAAAGCCAAGAAAGACTTGTCAAAACACTCCTCTTCAGGGGAACATCACAGGTCGTCCTCTAGCAGGGAGTCTTCTAAGCTCTGGTCCAGTGGGGCCAGGCAGGCGGGATTGCCTGGAAAATCTACACTGCAGGTTGCGGTTCTGACGACGTCCTTGCCAACTGTTCCTCTGCCAGCTCCGATGCTGTTGACGTCGGCGGTTGTGTCATTGGCTCTGGTGACAACTGGGTTTGATAAAAGCCCGATGTTCTCATCGTCGAGGGTGGATATGGACAGCTTACTGCCGACGAGTGGTGCGTGGACGTCTTCTGCTTTTGATGCGCTTATGCCCGACACTCTTCTACATCAAGAGACTGCTGCTTTTCAGTATCATCGGAGGTGGAGGACGAACGGGAGCTGGTGTTGGGTCCGTCGGGCCTGGGCTTGCAGTGTGTTGGTCCTTCGATGGGTGTGGGGGGCTGGTCCTTCCAGTTACCCGCTGGTGAATCCGCAGGCGATGTTGTCGCTCCAGATCCTGTCCACACTGCAATCCTTGGTGGGCCAGCTGGATTCCAGGTTGCCTCCTCTGAATGTGGGTCCGGTGGGGCCTGTCGTCAACGCTGAAGGTGTTCCTCTGCGTTCAGCGGCTACGGCTGGGTTGCCGGTGCCTCTGCCGGGGAGTGAAGATCGTCCACGTCCCTATCCTGAAGAGGGTGACCTACTGGACTCTGAGTCGGACAGTGTGCCTAGGGAGACCATGTCTACTTTGTCGCCGTTGAGGGATCTGGCGTGGGATTTGGACGGTGAGGTGGCACAGCCTCTTAGTCTGGTACAACCGTCTCCTCTCGATGATGTTGGGGCGTTCCACACCATGATGGCGAAGGCGTGTGTGGAATTTGGGTTGGTGCCTGAGGAAGAGCAGGAGTGCTTCCTGTTTGACCACATGGGCAAGAGACAGAAGGCTGTGTTCTCTGTGCCTATACTGGACCACGTGTGGCAGGAGGGCCTGCGCACGATGCGACATCCCTTCTCGGAACCAGCTGTCAAACAGAGGCTGGAGAAGAAGTTTAAGGCCCCGGACTCTACAACAAAGTGCTTAGTGTCGCAGCCCACGCCTGAGTCGGCGGTGGCGGCTAGCCGGAAAGCCAGGAGTCAGCACAAATGTTACCCCTCGGACAGTGACACCAGGAGACAGGATGCCTTCGGTAAGAAGGTGTTGATCTTTGGGGCGACGATGGTGAAAGCAGCCAATTAGTTGGCGATCATGGCTCGCTATGATCGTGAGATGTGGCATCGGCTAGCGCCTCTGTTGGAACATCTGCCGGAGGAACACTGTAATGTTGCCATGCTGTTGGTACGCGAAGGGGAGGAAGCGTCCAATCATAGTATTAACATTGCCATTGACTTGGCACAGTCTGGTTTTAAACAATTAACAACGCGTTGTGCTGTGTCGACAAGCCTGTCTTAAGTGAACGGAATTTCAGCCGGAGGTGCATTATAAAGTTCTGGACATGGCCTGTGAGGGGGAGCAGCTGTAATTGGGCCCTCAAGGGCATGAAGGAGGACTCTGAGACTGCTAAGTCGTTGGAGCGTTGCAGAGTGGGCGCTCTTTTCGTCCGTTCCGTGGGGCTTTGGGGGAAATGCTTGGTTTACTTCCTCCAGAGACCGGGATTACGGTCGGTCTGGTTACTCCTCCCGGGGGTATAGGAGGTCGGCGCAGAAGAGTCTGGACTTTCATGCCTCCAGGAAGAGAGGTGCACAGTCCTCCAAGGGGAGACGGCTAAGCCACAGCAATGACTTTCTTCAGGGAACTCTGCTGGGGGCAGGGTAGCGCTGCACGTGGACGAGTGGTGCAAGATTACGTTGCATCGTTGGGTGTTGGACACGGTGTGTCTAGGCCATTCCCTGGAGTTCAAGTGTTCCCCGGTTCCCATTCCTCCAGTGTATACCGTGCAACCTCACCTTCACATCCTGCAGCAGGAGGTTATACTTATGCTATAGAATTGGTTCCGATGGCCGAGAAAGGCCAAGGGGTTTATTCCCGTTACTTTGTGGAGAAGAAACCCAACGGCAAGTGGCGACCCAGTCTGGATCTTCAGTCATTGAACAAGACTCTGCAACGCCTGAAGTTCAAGATGCTCACGCTTCAGGAAGTAATTCGGTCTGTATAGCCGGACGAGGTTCTGGTGTGGTTGGATTTACAGGACGCATATTTCCACATCCCCATCCGTCGACGGCACCGCAAGTTTCTGCAGTTTGTTGTAGAAGATCATTACCAGTTTCGGGTGCTCCCGTTCGGTTTAAAGTAGTCTCCCAGGATGTTTACGAAATGTTTGGCGGCGTGGCTCTGACTGGAGGGTCATCACGTCTACCCATACTTGGACGACTGGCTGGTATGTGGTTCGTCGCTGGGGGAGGTGCAGGGAAGTCTCGGTGCTACCATGCAGCTGTTGCAACGGCTAGGCTTCGCAGTGAACTTCGAGAAGTCCTTTCTGTCGCCCTCCAAGGACTTGGTGTTTCTGGGGGGCAGAGTTTCAGACTCATCTGGGACTTGTGAAGCCCTCGGGCGAGAGGGTTCTGAAGCTCTGGCAAAGGGCGGCAAAGTGAAGATCGGTACAAGGGTGTCAGTCCGGACCTACATGTCACTGCTCGGGGCCATGGCGTCCTGCATTCCGCTGGTGAAAAACTGTTGTCTCTTCATGAGGCCGGTACAGGAGTTCCTCGCTTACCGGTGGGCTCAGAGTCGCGGTGCGTGGTCCGACAAGGTGGTTATCGATGGCGGTCTGGTGGCAGCTCTTCGATGGTGGCGGTGCTCGGACAATCTGGTTCGGGGAATGCCGTTGCTGGAACCGGAATTTCAATTTACAATTGTGGCAGATGCCTCTGACAGGATGGAGGTGGCATCTCTAGGGCTCTCATGTTCATGGCCTGTGGTCTCTGGTGGAGTCGCGGTTCCACATCAATGTGCTTGAGTTGAGAGCGGTACATTGGGCTCTGATCGTTTCAGCCACTCATTCGTGGTTCAGTGGTGAGGGTGTTGACTGACAATACCACCAGAATGTTTTATCTCAGGAAACGGGGGCATGCATTCCAGGGTGCTGTCGAAAGAAGCACAAGAACTTTGGCATTGGGCTCTGTTGCATGACATTGGCATTGTGGTGTTTCATCTGCCGGGAGTGTTGAATGTGCGGGCAGATGCGCTCAGCAGGGATGTAGGCCAGCTCCACGAATGGCAGCTGAAGGAGCAACAGGTGTCCATGATCTTCCAGAAATAGGGCTGTCCCCCATTGGATCTCTTCGCAACAAGGGAGAACAAACGGTGCAAGGAGTTTCCCAGCAGGTGGGCTCACCCGGAGTCTCTAGGGGATGCGTTCTCGTTCACGTGGACAGACCGGTTCGCTTATGCATTTCCTCTGTTTCCGCTCATTCGATGGACCCTCCAGTGGATTCGGAGCTACCCAGGTCGTGCGATTCTAGTGGCTCCATTCTGGGCCAGGCAGCCGTGGTTCTCGGATCTCCTTCATCTGGCTGTAGCGGAGCTGATACGGTTGGAAGTGACGCCGGACCTGCTGTATCGGGACAAGGGCTTCGCCTGGCACCATGATCTGGGATCTCTCAGCCTGACGGCTTGGCTCCTGACTTCTGAGTTTGGCCTGCTAAAGCTTTCCAGTGACTGTCGGCGCATTTTGGAGGCGGCAAGAGCTCCATCCACGAATATCTCCTATGCGTGTAAATGGAAAAGATTTTGTGTGTGGTGTAAGGGCCAGCCTTGGGTGGACCCTTTTGAACGTTTCACCGGAGCAAGTTCTGGCCTACTTGTTGCAGTTGGTGGAAAAGGTTCTGGCGTTATCCTCCATAAAGGTACACTTGGCAGAAATGTCTAGATTTTCTCGGAGGCGGCATGCAGCGCCTCTGTTTAGTGATCGTCTCATCAAGCACTTCTTGAAGGGTTTCCGTATTTTCTCCAATCAAGAGGTTTCCGCCTTCGTGGAGCCTTAATGTGGTTCTGTCAGGTCTGATGAGACTGCCGTTTGAACCGATGTCGTTGACTTTGCAGTTTTTGTCTTGGAAGGTGGCTTTTCTGGTGGCTATTACTTCGGCCAAACGATGTCTGAGTTGCAAGCTTTAGTTGTGGACCCTCCATTCTTGAGGTTCTTCAAGGACAAGGTGGTGTTGGCTACTAATCTGCACTTTATCCCAAAAGTGCCAACAACATTTCATAAACTCTCTTCTATTGTGTTGGCCGCGTTCTTTGCTTCAGCCTCCACGCCTGCAGAACAGGCGTTGCATTCGCTGGATGTGAAGAGGGCATTGAAGTTTTATTTGAATCGTACTTAAGAGTTCAGACTTTCTAAACAGCTGTTGTGGTTTATGGACCGTCCGTCAAGGGACGGGGAATCTCCAAGCAAGGACTTTCTTGTTGGGTGTCATCTGCTATCTCATTCTGCCACACTAAAGCTGGGAAGCCTTTGGAGAGGAATCCGAGGGCACACTCGACGAGGTCTACGGCTTCGTCGGCGGCATTGTGGTCGGGGATTCCACTGGTGGACATTTGCCAGGCGGCCTCCTGGGCAGTGCTGCATACCTTTACTCGACATTACTGTCTGGAGCAGCAGCATGGTGAGGATGTGCAGGTCGGATGGGCGGTCCTGCAACGCCTGTTTCAATAAGGTAAGCCCCGCAGCTTCGGGGTATTTGTTTGAACTTGATCACTGGATGGGTTTCTTGTCTCATGTATGTGATTCTGTTTCTATATTGGTTTGCCTTTACACTCCGCCATGCATGATGGGTACTGCTATGTAATCTATTCACAGCATGTGAATCCATGAAAGATCCAATGCTGGAGAAGGGAGTAGTTTCTTATCCATGTCTCCAGCGTTGGTATCTTTCATGGATTCACATGCGCCCACCGGCCGCACCAGCATGCAAACCTGGTTCGGGTTGCCTCTACTTTGGATGTTAAAATCTGAAGGGAAGCTGCGGGGGTGGGGCTATTTATACCCTACGTCCTATTGGTGGTGACTAAAGCACCCAAAAAGGACGTTGATGGGACACTGAAGTGTCAAGTTTTCCATTGGAAAATACTAAGTTAAAATGACTGAGGTTCCTAGCCTGACGGGGAATATTCACAACATGTGAATCCATGAAAGATACCAACTCTGGAGAAATGGAGTTACAGATCTACTCCCTTTTTTACGCTCTTCCAAAATACATGATCACCCAATTATTGATGGACTAATGATTTGCGAACTCTCGCATGAATGATTTCTCAAGCTACAAGGGTGGGAGGTCCAAAAGCCTACAGAAAGTAAGAATAATCCCAAAACCCCAAACCACCTACAACAGGTAAAGAATGCTCCTTCTTTGGATCTGGTGCGGTAGGGTGATTCGGGGGCAGGGGGGGAATGCTTCTCTTACTACCAAACAGAATGACCAACAGAGGAGGCCCTCTGCCCAGTCTCATTCGAGCGGTGCTCCACTCTTGCTCCAAAATACAGACTCCTCGGACTCCATTACATATACATGTCCACGGTACCTGGCCCATCGTGGGCTACTGATTCCTCCACAACAGGGGGGGGGATCAAAATCAAGGAACAGTTCACCAGGAAATCCTAATAAGAATTTGTTGTGGGAAAGAAATCAACACCCCTGCCAAATCCAAATTTCCCAAATACTTAGCTTCCTAATCCAAATTTACAAATCCACTTCCTTCTACTCCCAAGACAATAGAGCATAGAAACAAGGGGAGTGGAGACCAAGCAATGAGGGTTAATGCACAATCTTTTCAATAATAGCAAAGGATAGTTACCCTTCCAATTAGCAACAAAGGTGTGACCAAATACCTTCCTACAGGTCTGAGGGAGAAGAAAAGATCTATGAACTTGAGCGACAGGTCAAGCAATTGACAGATAACATTGGACAGATGCTGAGGGCTCAACAGAACCCTCAGACTGCCAGTGTTCCCCAAAATACCTTGTCTGGGTCACGTGCCCCATTGGGTCAATGACCAGAGGAAAACCATTCCGATAAGTGTCCTAGTCGAAGAGGGAAAAGGGGATTCCTTTCGGACCAACAAAAAGGCCACTGAATTAAATGGAACAAATGCTATAAACTAGTAGCAGCAAGACTGCAAGAACAATAGTAACATTTGAAGAAAATTAAAAAATAATTTGGACACCATTCAGAGACCAGAGAACCCAGAAAATGGTCTTGTTCAGTGATAGTGTGACACTGCCAAAAGAAAAGTGGGTCAAAATGGGAGACCCTGAATGCGGCAGGCAGCAAAAGGTGTTCAAATGGCAGAATACATTTACTCCATATTTTATTTCCAAGTGCGTGTTTATTCTGACAGGTTCCCAGGGCAACTCATGTGCACTTGATCTGAAAGGATGTGCATGCAGGGTAGTGACCCAAGGTGAAGTTTACGAAATAAATGACATCAAGAAAATTCATGCTGGGCTGTCCAATAACTCACACTTTTTTTGTGAAATAGAGACTAAAGAAAGTAGATTCTATGCTATTGTTTGGATGCAAGGTCATTGGGATTTATCAGCTCTGTTGGACACGGGTGACCTTGATTTCAAATCGAGCTTTTGACCAACTCAATCTAGAAAGCTGGGACAGTCCTAAAATCCGCCTCAAGCGTCTTCTAGGAGAACTCCAAAATGTTGATAGAAAATATATTTCTGTCAATGGGATCAAAACTGGGTGGCAGTCTGAAACATCTGGTGATTGTCGTGGTACCAGAGGGCACATCCTGTTTAATGGGGCACAATTTCCTTTGGAGGCTGTCCCCTCTGATTGCGTGAACAAGGTTCTCTGGACACAAACAAATAGACCCATTCAGCTGAAGTCAGCCTGAATGGCATTTGTCACTTGATTGAACAATAGATACCGTAATCAAATTGAATTCCATTTTTAGAACAATCTGGTTCTGGAGATCACAATTATCTCAGTAGAAGAACAGAGTGATGAGGGGACCTCATCTCCCAAAATTTAACCCCCCCCCGTCCCCCTTGCAAAAAAAGGATAAGACAAAAGACTTTTACTGAAAGGGACAAACCTAAAAAGATTTGTTTTCTTCAAAAGTGCAGGCATCTGGAAACCGTGCAGTGCATGGGGATTTTCTTCTGTAATTGCTTTGTGTCACAAGAAAGCTAACGGACTGTTGGGTGCCAAAGGCCTAGTACATTCCACAGGAACAGTAGTCCTGACTGCAGTAATGATGGCTGGAGTATTGCTTCAAAACATTTGCCAGGTGGCAACGCTGTTTATTCTGCACACCACCTCAAAGGACTATTCCCTGGGCATGCAGTTGAGTGATGCAGAGATTGAACAAGCAGTGCTGCAACACCCTTTCCAGTAAGGTGAGCCTCCATCCACACCGGCCTGCTCATTGTGTACTACACGTCTCCTAACTGTATGCCCCGCTAAATAACCTATTCAATGTATGTGAACCCATGAAAGATCCAATGCTGGAGAAGAAACAAGTTACCCATCACTACAGTACTCTAGCATTGGCACCCTTCATAGATTCACATGCGATCTGCCTTTTTTGACCCACTATGAGCCTCAAATTACATGTGTTCATAGCACTCCATACCTTAAGAATCTGAACTTGGCCTTGGTGGGTGGAGGTCGGGGTCCCATTACCTCATTCCTGGAGGCAAAAGGAGGTAGATTGGGTGTAAATGGGACTGCAATTTTTCTTTATTATAGCGACTTGTGCCAACTGTAATCAATACTTCCCAGCGTGATAGGGGAGGAATATTTAAAGCAATTTAATCTATAAAGGACACCAATGCCTAAGAACAGTAGTTAAAACAAAGTAACTTTTTCCAGGTCATGATCCTGCTGGTAGTCATAAACACTTGTCTAAAACCGTTTGGGATACCTGTGATTGTGGGGATGGAACAACACCTATACGATGCCTGGATCCCTTTGGAATCCCCTTCATATACACCCCTTTTCAACCTCGATCCACGTGCAGCACTTGAGTACCATGTTGAAAGGGGGCAACCTAGAACATATGGAAGAATTAATTGGCTTACTTGAGGGACTTTGTTTGCATAGGACTCTACTGCAACAAGAAAGGTTCCAGGGCTACTAGGGAGGGGGCACATTATAGAATAAGGGCAGAGTGCAACCCTAGAGGACCGATGCCTTCCTGGTGGACTTCCTGAAAGCAAGTTAGTTGCATTAAAGAAAATGCTTCAAGGTTTGGCACCACACGTACGGGCGGGCATAGCTAGTACGGACAGCTCCATGGCAGGATAACAATAAACCATTGTACTGTTTTTGTTGTGTAGATGTTCTGCTGTGAAAAAGAATGTTACATTGTGTACAAGTATTCCTTATCTTTGAAATGTCCTGCCTGCAGACTGGTACCTAGGACATCTTTGTAGCATGCTCCTACTACGTCTAGTGATGCTACGCATACCCATGGTGCCGCAAGAGTTCCCTTGTGGCCTCCACCCGAAGTGACGGTGCCCAGAGTATAAATTGCATCTCCAAGTCCAAGATTTCCTTTCTCTCTGCCACAGGTTGCATGACATTCTGTGAGCCGTATGGCTCCACCGGTCATGCACATTTAAATTCTTATTCAATTTGTTTGGGCTTACCAAATCATTTTTACCAGAATGAGTAAGTAACCATCAGCAGAGGAGGTAGTACAAATAAGAAATGTCTGTTATTTTTTTTTCATTTAGTTAATCAGATGTATCAATGTTCTGCAATACAAAAGCAGTGACCACATTATGTGTACAGAAACACTTGTGGCGTGTTATAAATGCCATATCATGTGGTCCCTTTACAGACTGCATTTATGTTTATTTATAAAAGCGCAACGTTTGCCACCGGGGTATATTTGCGCGTGTTGACAGGATGGATAGACAGAAACGATTAGAACAGATGAGTTTTTAATGCTCGCTGGAAAGAAAGAGGATTAGACAGGCTACATAAGTCACGGGGCAGAGAGTTCCAAAGCGATGAGGCTGCCACAGAGAGTGCTATGTTGGAATGAGGGCAGCCTAACTTGAGAATCACTCCGACCATTCCTCTAGCAGACTCCTCACCAGGGTACACGTGCTTACTTTGGTTGGTTGGATTCTGTACCGCTCCTCTGAGGTGTCTGCACATGAACATTTGTCTAGTACGGGCGACCAATCAAAATACTGGTTACATTGTTTATGGCTGTCACAGTGGTAAACAATCTTACACTATACGCAGCTAGCAAACCTATGTAGGTACCAAGTAGGAGGAATGTTCAAAGGAGCCTCTGTGCTTTATATCGACAGTTACCCCTTAGACCACCATAGGAGAACTGTATGTTCAGACTATGCCTTCCAGTTTCCCCTAACAACACACGTGGCCCCCTCTCCTCTTATGGATGATTTCATCTACTCCCTTAAAAATGAAAGGAAATCAAATTGTTTAAATCCAATTTTTGTTTAATTAAATTCTGTTAATCTTAATATTTTATTTCTGTTGAAGTGCTGCCTGGCCTATTCCCATTCCTGTAGGGGAGGGTTAGATGAGATAAGTGATGGCCAATGCTTCTCTGTTGGATTCACAGTAAACTGTTGGTTGGGAGTACAGTCTATGCAGTGCTTCTTTCACCCCACAACTGGGCATCTTGCTTGGATGTCAGGAAGCAGCCCCCCATGTGATGAAGGCTCAGGTGATGGGACTCTCTGGGTGAGGAAGGTCAGGCTGGGGCTTCCCTGAGCATCGCTGAAAAGAGAAAACATAAATGATGTCCAGTATTAATTATATTTGGCAAGATGGGACAGTGCACTGTGCAAATTAAGGAAAATGTTATTTTTAACATACATGGAACGAGGCAGTGACGAAAAGTAGAAGGGTGCAATTGCGTTACTGACGAGTCAACAAAACGTGTGAAGGAGGACAAAGCGAATTGTCATTAACATCCACATCCAAAGGTTTGGAATCCCAATTGAAGGCACAATATGCAATATCCACTTGGGCAAGCCTGACAGTGGGAGACCACTATGGTGGTTAACTGCACAGTATAAACGCCTATTGCATTACATTGAACAAATAACAATTGGGTGTAGCCATGCCTTAAAGCCATTGCTGCGTGCCCCCAGTTTAATGGCAAAGAGACAACAGGAAAGCGTGGATGGAGGGCCATTTATGAAAAAAGGATTGCTGCTATCACTACCACAGCTGAAGATGGTTAAAGTGAGGGAGCCTTATGGGGCTACATCCTAGGGTACTCAAGGAGTGCAGACAGAGCAACGACAAAGGCTAACTTGCTACACAAGCTGGACACAGCACATGTTCATAATGCCTTTAGTAAAGCAGATGAGCCGCAGGGTGGGGGAAACGCGCCTGTAAACCAGACCTCACTTAACAGAGTGACCCCTCTTGAAAACATAGGTAAGTGGTGGCATTGTTGTACCCAGGGAAAGCCCTGCTTGAAGAATATAAATATTCTTTGTAATGTATAATTTGAGACTTGAGTCACAGAAGATGAATGAATATGGTCTAATTGCCTTTGAAAAACACATTTGACACTGCTTACACAGCATTCTCGTGCAGAGGCTTAGTAGCCTTGTATGTTTCTTAGGATTGTGAGTTGGATCAAGAACTAAAGTGTGCTGTTCGCTAGAACAGAGTTCTCTAGTGAGAGGAGACCAGTGGAAGGTCATAAAGATTACTTGAAGAGCCCATTAATTGAATGTCTCAACTGATGAAATTGCAATCGTACTGAAAGGGAAGGACAACGTTTTTTCAGGTAATACCCACGAGGGAGTGTATAGCATAATGATGGTTTTAAGGAAATTGGTGAATGGGTCTCTTCCAGTGACCTGCAGCATACACCCATAGTTATCGACATGCATGGTTTTCTTCTCATTTACCCTGATTCTTCAATCCTTTGGTCTCTAACGGCAACCGCAGTAGAAGGCAAATGCACCAAACTATTATTCGGTTTCCTGTGGGTACAATTAAACAAAAGAAATTGAAAAAGGCTGTAACTGGTAGGATATGCACAAACTCCTGTAGGTATCTTCGTGTCTTTTGAATCATTTGTAGAACATTTTTGCCACCCCAAAAAATGCAAAGTGTTTTAACAATGAGATTATGGCAGTAAAACTACATGTTAAGATGAAATTCAAGAATCTGGACTTTTGGACAGATTTTAGGAGGCTGCCCTAGTTATAGTGAACTGTGGAACTCCAAGAGGTAGCCAAAACCCAATCAAGGTAGCAATGGAGAGCAGTCAAGACTGTTCTCAGGAAGGTGTGAGTGGAGTCAGGGGGTCCACATTAAGTCCACACAGTGAAGCACACAATAATTCAATGTATACAGGAATGTAAAAAAAAGACCGTATTTATTCTATGCCTTAAACACACACACATTAAACAAGCAGGTGATATCGCACAACATTCAATGATAAACATATATACAGTCACCATAGTTCTTAAAACACATTCATTTATTTAAAACAACAAAGGCGGTAAGTAAAGTGATGCAGTAACATGGAACCAAGTCGCACGTGATATTCCCTAGCTTCAGCAGTCCAACCATTAAGAATGGGCCTTGTGCCCAATAGTCACAATGCTTCTCCCCAGAATGTATCCGATGCAAGTAAGTTACTTGTGTTGGTGATTGTTTAAAAGAAGAAATGCAACAAAGTTACTCGGTAAGTAATGTGTTCTTATATTTCAGGTTTTACTGCTCAGGTGCGATGACCAAGAAGCAGTGGAATGGAAGGATACAAAGAGACTTGGTTTCAACAGTATTCTATGGAGGACAAATGCATTGCGTCGAATAACCCCCCCACCCCCCATACCCCCCATCCTTCCCCACAACTGATTTTCCCAGGTGACTGGATGGGTTGACCGTGGGGGTGCTGGAGGTTCCCACTGTTGGTTCTGGTGAGAGGTGCCCAGGAGCTGTGGTTGCAAGGATTCTTCTGGTCGGGTCCAGCAGCAGAGTGCAACCCTTGGCGATGGAGAAATGTTATGTTATTTTGACTTATACTGTGCATCTATGCCACTTTTTGTGGTTTACAGGCACCCTGGCAGATTTGAAAAGGAAGGAGGGTTGGAAGGGCTTGCTTAGTCTGATGGAGAGGGAAAAGCGCAAGAGCTTTGATGTGCAGTTGTAGCTTCAGTTCAGAAAAAAACAGTCACTGTGAGCTGGTTTGTTTTAAAGCCGGTAGTCGTTTTGTGGTGTGTGTGTGTGTGTGTGTATGTATGTATGTGTGTGTGTATATATATATATATATATATATATATATATATATTTTTCTGAGGCTTGTGGAATCTGCTTAGATCACATGCTGTGCATAGGCCGACATCTAGTGGAAGCTGCGGAGTATTACAGTTTGTTTTTCGAAAGTCGAAAATGGGGCGTCGACACAGGCGTGCCAGTAATACTATCCCTAGTGTGACGTCCACTGTACCCAAGATCCCTCACGCGTGTAGGATCCTCAGATTGTTTTTTTCCGCCATACTGGTCGGAAGCATCTTGCGGAGTTCCCTGGCCTTAGCCATACTTTTGCTGTTATTATAATTATAATTCTTATTCATTCCCTTCCCCACCCCAACGTCGACGACGGCTGGAGAAGTCATCGACCGTCGACTGCTGCACGACGGATCTGGGCCTCGGAAGGCCGCTGGCCTCGGCCCGGGCCTAGTAGGCCGCTGGCCTCGGCCCTTACAAGTAGGGAGAGTGGGGGGTGGTACATACTCTTCACTCTTGATATATAGTTACATTTTATATATTCCTACACTTAGCAGCCCGCTGCCTTAAGGTGCGTATGGAGGGTACCCCTTTTCAATTCTGCCCCAAGTGCAATCGCAAATACCCTTGGGTCGACAGGCACGCCACGTGCAATCTCTGCTTGCCGAGGGATCACCCCGAAGCGAACTGCAGAGCGTGTAATAGGTTTAAACCTAAGACACTTAAGGACCGTTCGACAAAGCGTTGGGCCCACCACGCCAGGCAGGAGGCCATGGCAGCGGAGGGCGCCTTCAGCGATGGCAGCGACGCCGCACTTTCGGACGGCGAGGGCATTACGGCGTCGAAGGACAGCCGACGAGCGCAGGTCCCCGACCTCGGAAGGTCGTCCGGCAGGGCGGCTATGGGGAAGACCCCCGGCGACGCAAGCGCTACACACCTAACACACACTAAACACACTAAGACCAACCGGACCTCGACGACGTCGACTTCCCGGAAAGAGGCACAAAAAGAACGGTCCGACTCGGTGTCCTCTGGGCGCTCTCGATAGAGATCGCCTCACGACGCAAGGCAATCATCCACTCTTGCCAAGAGTGCCTCGCTACACACATTAACGGAAGTTCGATCGTCGGGAGACGAAGACGACTTCCACCCCCAGGCCGCGCTCCAAGATACCGAGACCACGGTTAACACCAGTGAGGCCCCACGCCCGAAGCACACAGATACCTCTCCAGACCCTCGGCGCCAGGCGTCGAAAGTCTCTGGGGCCTCCAAGGGACAGGGAAAACATTTTTCCACGCACGGGGAGGGGGGGAAACAGCGGAAAGCACAGCCTTCAACCCCTGTAAAGCCATCCTCTCACCCTAGGCAGACAAGCAAACACAATTCTACCCTTGAAAAGTCCCATAAATCATCACCTGCTAAAGTAATACCCTGTTCCAGGGAATGGTCCAGTGAAGACATAGACAGGGTTATGTCTAGGATGTCTTCCTTGGCTGATTTTTATGATAAGAACCCAGAACACTTTCTTTCATATAACCCTCAAGGGGCCACACCCTCAGGCTCCTCCGATCCTATCCCGCTAAGTAAAAAGCCCCGGTTCGAAAGACCTGAACCCTTCGAGGTTCAGCCTTACTCCACTCCATATTCTACTCCCCAGTTACCAGGGACAAGTTTTCCCTGAAGAGGACCAGGAGTTTAACATTATGGAAGAACAAACCGGGACAGATTACTATGCAGAGGATGAGGACCTGGAGGAGGGAGAAGATGAGCAGGAAATTTACAGAGTAGATTCCCCAGTACAAAGCGAAGCCCCAGTTACTGACTCTCCAATTGATAACCAGCCCCTCCTTAACGAGGTTCTCGCTCGAGCAGCGGAACACTTCCACATCGACACCCACGGTGTACAGGAGGAAAGGGACTTCGCGGAGGAGTTTGTAGGAGAGAGAAGACCGGTCGCTCAGACCATCCCTATCCTCAAATCCATCCAACGAAGAATAGATCCTTCCCTGGTGAATCCGAACCTCACCAGAGCTGTCAACCCCAGAATTGAAAAGATTTTCCGGGCAGCCCAGTCTGACCCTCTGTATATAAGGGGACATCTTAAACCAGATTCCCTAGTGGTTACCAACACTAGAAAAAGGGCTGGCACGCCCTTATCTTCATCAGAAGCTCCTCCCGACAAGGAGAGCAAAAAACTTTACGGGTTTGGCAGGAAGGTAGCCTCAACGTCCGCCTACCAAGCAAGGATTGCGAATTCCACCACCCTGTTGGCTAGTTACAATTGCCATCAATGGGAAGAAGTCGCGGCGCTCATTGCCTCTGCTCCAGAACCATTAAAGGGCCAGCTGGCTCGGATCTCGGCAGAGGGGAGAGCCGTGTCTGGTTGCATTTTAAAAGCAACTTTCGACGCCGCTGACAACGCAGGGAGATTGATAGCAGAAGGTACTGTTATCAAGAGACATGCGTGGTTACGGCAGTCGGGATTCAAGACAGAAACCCAGGCTTCTTTAATAGACAAGCCAGTGGAACCCGACCTATTGTTTGGGAAAGCGGTCGAAGACGCACTTAAAAATGCCAAAGATGAATATGAGACTCTCAAATCCCTTGGCCAGCTTACCAACAAACCCCCTAACCAGAGGGGGAACAGTAATTTTCGTCGCCCACGCGGCCAAAATTCACAAAGAGGCAACTATGCCCAGGGACAGGGTACACAATGGAATAACAACCAGCAGTCTACCCAGAGTTACGGCAGGGGTAACAAGAGAGGTCGTGGAAGAGGCAGAGGCAGCCCCAACAAGGGAGGTGGCACGCCTCCACCAAAAGAGTGACGCTCAGCTCAGGGTCCCTTGCCACGCAACCCCAGTAGGGGGACGCATTTCCACCTTCACCCAAGCTTGGGAAGGGATCACCTCAGACAGATGGGTGCTGTCAACAGTATCCGCAGGATATTGTATAGAACTACTGCAGCGTCCCCGGAACCATCCTCCACGACAAAGAGTGCACTCCCTAGAGCATCAAAGGATCCTTCTCGAGGAGATCGCCATTCTGCTAGAAAAGGACGCGATAGAACTCGTCCCAGGACACCAGGTAAACAAGGGTATCTATTCAACTTACTTCCTTGTGCCAAAGAAAGATTTGACAATGCGCCCAGTATTGGACTTACGGCCTGCCAACAAGTATGTCAAGCCCCAAAAATTCCGTATGACCACGCTACAAGAGGTAATCCCCCTCCTAAAAAAGGGGGATTACATGGCAAACTTGGATATGAAAGATGCTTATTTTCATATTTCCATGCTCCCAGCGCACAGGAAGTACTTGCGCTTCAAGGTGGACAGCCGCCACTACCAATTCAAGGTACTGCCCTTCGGGATAGCCTCAGCACCAAGGGTATTCACCAAGGTACTGGCGGTGGCGGCTGCACACCTACGCAGGGAAGCAATCCCGGTGTACCCTTATCTGGACGACTGGCTCATAACGGGGGAAACCCCGGGAATTTGCAGGTCAAACATTCAGAGGACTATCGACCTCCTCCACGAATTAGGCTTCTCCATCAACGAGAAAAAGTCAAGTCTGGTGCCAAGCACCTCAAAACAGTTTCTAGGAGCTATCCTAGATACTCAGAAAGGCTTGACCTTCCCTTCGGAAGAGAGAATTCGGAATATACTTCTGCAAATTCCGTATTATCAGTCAGGTCAACAGATAACAGTATGCAAAGCTATGCGGTTACTGGGCATGATGGCGTCATGCATTTACCTGGTCCCCCACGCGCGTCTGCGCATGCGTCCCATGCAGGAATGGTTGGCGAAACAGTGGTCTCAGGCAAGTGGTCATTGGGACGATCTAGTGGTCGTTTCGCCAACACTCGTACAGAGCCTACACTGGTGGACAAGAGAGAATCTCGCAAAGGGGAAACCCTTTTACGATCCCGAAGTACAAGCCGTGGTGACTACAGATGCATGCCTGACTGGGTGGGGAGCTCACCATCTCCACCACACAGCTCAGGGTCTCTGGTCTCACTCAGTAGCCAAGAACCACATCAATCTGCTAGAGCTTCTGGCAGTATTCCGAGCGCTAAAGGCGTTCGAGCCCCATCTACTGAACTTGTCGGTGCAGGTCAGGACGGACAGCACGACAGCCATGTTCTATCTGAACAAGCAAGGGGGGACTTGTTCGCCAAATCTGTCCAAGCTTGCCCAGAAAATATGGATATGGGCACTCAGACGGAACATCTTCCTGTCATCGCAACATGTTCCAGGGGAGCTCAATTCCCTAGCGGATACCCTAAGCAGACACTCCCTCCCAGAAGAACACGAATGGGTCCTTCACAGAGACGTAGTAGAAGATCTCTTCTCTCAGTGGGGTTTCCCCACTATAGACCTATTCGCCACAAGCGAAAACAAACAATGCCCAGGATTTGCATCCAGGTTCCCCCAGCCAGACTCCCAAGGGAATGCCCTGTGGATGAACTGGTCAGGGATATTTGCGTACGCTTTTCCACCAACTCCTCTCATCAGGAAGGTGGTGTACAAGATGAACAAGGAATCGATGACGCTCATCCTAGTTGCTCCCATGTGGGCGAGACAACCATGGTTTCCACACCTACGCAGGATGGCGGTGTGCGAACCCATCAGACTCCCAGCCTGGTACAACCTACTGTCCCAGCAACAGGGTCAAACAGTGCATCAGAAACCCAACTCTATGAACCTAGCAGCATGGCTCCTGAAGTCATAGAGTTTGGACATCTCAAATTACCACAGAGGTGTATGGACATTCTAAAGGAGTCCAGGAAACCAAATACAAGGCACTGTTACTTTGATAAGTGGAAAAGATTCGTTATCTGGTGCCAGAATAAACAAATCAACCCGGTTGATTGCACTCCTTCCAACGTTGTAACATACATGCTCCACCTGCTGGATGCAGGGTTGGTTTTTAACTCGCTGAAAGTACACCTGGCAGCCCTCTCGGCTTACACCACATCCCATAACAAGGTCTCGTGGTGGAAAGTACCAGTGGTTAAAGCCTTCATGGAAGGAGTAAAGAGACTTCACCCTCCTATTTCGAACCCACCGCCAGGATGGGACCTCAACGTGGTGCTAGCTAAGCTCATGGGACCCCCATTCGAACCCATGCATAAAAGTAGTCTCAAACACCTGACTTATAAAACGGCCTTCTTAGTAGCCATTACCTCCATAAGAAGGGTCAGTGAAATTCAGGCTCTGTCAGTGCAGGATCCTTTCTTTACTATCCACAAGGACAAACTGGTTTTACGCACACACCCTAGGTTCTCACCTAAATTCATATCCAAATTCCATGTAAACCAGTCCATCGAGCTTCCGGCTTTCTTCCAAAACCCGCAAAGCTCGGCTGAGGTGAAACTACACACCCTAGATGTGCGTAGGGCGGTCCTATACTATGTAAATAAAACCAGACCGCTAAGGAAAACAGATCAACTGTTTGTCTCCGTAGCTACAGGCAGAGAGGGGGATCGCGTCTCTAAGGGCGCTATCTCGAAGTGGATTATCAACTGTATACAGCTGTGTTACTCTCTTTCTGAAAAGACTCTGCCTTTTACGCCAAGGGCCCACTCTACTAGAGGCATTGGTGCCACTCTGGCTTTCATTGCAAATGTTCCCCTCGACACCATTTGCAAAGCGGCTACTTGGAGCTCTATTCACACTTTTACTCAGCATTACTGCATTGACACTCATTCCAAGACAGATACACAAGTGGGACAAGCGGTTCTAAGACACCTGTTTGCTCATGACCCTTCTCACATCCCACCTCCTTCTTCTGGTACTGCTCGCTAATCTATGCACAGCATGTGATCTAAGCAGATTCCACAAGCCTCAGAAGGGATACATTACTCACCGTAATCGTATTTCTGATGCTTGTATCTGCTTAGATTCACATGCGACCCACCCTTCCTCCCCTCCGAGAGAAGGCGCATGATTGCTTGTAGTCTTACCTTTCTGTCTATCTGCTTGGATTATCTGTACTCACGCTACTCCTCATGCTTCCTCATGTCAGAAAAAATACAATCTGAGGATCCTACACGCGTGAGGGATCTTGGGTACAGTGGACGTCACACTAGGGATAGTATTACTGGCACGCCTGTGTCGACGCCCCATTTTCGACTTTCGAAAAACAAACTGTAATACTCCGCAGCTTCCACTAGATGTCGGCCTATGCACAGCATGTGAATCTAAGCAGATACAAGCATCAGAAATACGATTACGGTGAGTAATGTATCCCATATAGATTTGTGTATGGCGTGCTTGGTTTCTTGTACAGTGTTGCATGGTGTGTGCAGTTTTTGGTGGTTTATGCTTCACTGTGGTAGAGGTGTAGTGTGTTTAGTTCTGTGTTTTAGGGTGAGTAAGCAGGATATCTGAGCGTTGTTACTGGGGCGGTGGACAGTTTAATCACATTCTGCTAAGTTCGATTTATTGGCAATCCGACATTCTTCTATTTGCAACACATTGGCTACTTTCACAATTCATCTCGGTGCAACACATAGGTTACCTTCACAATTCGTCTAAGTGTAAATCATTGGCTAACCTTCATAATTCTTCTAAGTGCAATGCTCTGGCTATCTTCATATTTCATTTTAGTGCAGTGCAATTGCTACTCTCCAATCTACTGTGTGCGGTGCATTGGCTAGCTTCACAAGTCATGTAAGTGCAACACATAGGCTACCCTAACTAACTGCATTAAGATATTCTAAATGTGCACTGATGTCAGTCAGTGGGTAAGGGCTAGATTTGTGCTTAGGTTCTCAACAGTGTTATCCTCTAGGTACAAACATAACTTTGATACAGAGGATATACATTGAACATGCACCATACATTCAACCTAGATTAAAGTTATGGGCTAAGTTGTGCCATCACCTAGATACAATGCAAGGCTAAAACACAATAGCTACCTTTTACAGTTCATCTGTGTACAAAGCATCGGCTACCTCATAAAATCATCTAGGTGTACTTTAAATATACACACACTTCAAGCACCTGACTACAGCTATGTCATTACTATTAAATAATAGTGTATATACAGAACGCACCACCTTTCAGGACAGTTCACAGGACT
Source organism: Ambystoma mexicanum (assembly GCF_040938575.1). Lineage (NCBI taxonomy): Eukaryota > Metazoa > Chordata > Amphibia > Caudata > Ambystomatidae > Ambystoma > Ambystoma mexicanum. The sequence goes on from NC_090940.1 coordinate 439,200,723, forward strand.
GGGGAAAGCGAGGGCCACTGCACACAGACGACGGTAGGCATCCTTCCAGTCACGGTTGTTGTAGTCCTTCCAGAGCAGGATCCCTTGAAGCAGGGAGGTCGAAATTCAACAGGAAGGTGCCTTATACCACACGCTGGTGACCACCAAAGTTCTGGCTGCAAATGCGGAACAGTGACGGTTCGAGTGAAGTAGCCTACTCTAGAGCTGGTCAATCTATTGGGTGGTCCAGAGACACTTTTGAAGGCTCAGGACGGCTGGATCCTTGAACATGTCAAGACTGTTTAGTCCCATCAGTCCAGCGGATTAAGTACCGTACAGGGCCTTTGCAGATCAGGTAGTCCAACAGGGCTTCACTGGGCCAGGTATAGGAAGGGATGCTAGGCCTCTTCAGGATACTTGCTTCCATGAGGGATTCTTGGCTCCAACGCTGATCTGAAGAAATGGCTGCAGGAGTCCTCTTCCTATTCAAAATCCAGTCCAAGCCTACCAATGGTCACTATCTGCAACACTCAAACAGCCAGTAGTTGTCCAATCAAAATATTTGTTTCACTCATGCCCCAGGCACAGACTCTCTGGCTCCAGACAGTTTGTTCTCTTCCTGCCCCTCCCCCCACCCCTCTGGCTAGTGCATGACTTTATATGGGATTGCATGGCCTTACGAGGCAGGAAGAAGGCCAAAGAACAAGCAAAAATCTAACGGCCTGGTCATTTTGGGGCACTAGCCATGGTTTGTAGTCATACGCAGTAAATGCGAATGTGCACCCTAGCAATAACACAAAAATATAATTGCTGTCACCAGTTTGTCTTTAGGCACATATAAAAGTAAACAAAAATCACAATTGTAAAATGTTACGGTGATACAAAAGAATCCCCATTTCACTGCATTTTAAGATAGAATTAAATAATACATGAATAGCCGTTTGATGTAGCCAATGGCGCAGATTTGTGGAGGATGCTCAGTGCATTTTCTGTAGCTCAATTATTCTTCACTCCTACAATACTTTTGTAAGTCTTTACACTGATGTGTATGTTTTTAGTCATCCAAGCCCCCAGCACTTACTATTTATATGTTAAAGAGGTCCTCTCTTCACTTGTCCATTCCACTACCATGACACCACAGAGGCTGCTCAACTCATCGCAGCCCACCTCATTACATAATGGTAGAAATTTAACCACATCACCCGAAACCTCTGGGAACCGCAACTGGCTTCACCTTCAAGCCAGCATCATCTTTAAGACGGCCTGCATCACCTACAAGGACATTTTAATAAATGGCAATGTGCGGTTTGACCTCAGAGCCGTCTCAAAGGGTGATCAAGTGGTACGGTGGCACAGAGGCGCTGCAGATAAAAGGGTGCCGCCAGCTCACACAATGTAAAGTGTCATATCAATTACCTGACACTTTACATTGTGTGAGCTGGCAGCGCCCATTATCTGCAGTGCCCCACACTTTACATGACCGTGAGTGACGGAGGCGTGGCATCAGCGCCTTTTCAAGAATCATACTCTTCCTTTGCAGTCTGGTATTTGCGTATAGTCTAGAGAGGGGGAGGGGGCAGTCGCCCAAAAATCACACACAGGGCACAGGTAAACCTGGGCCGGCACTGTCTGACCTGATGCATCATCTCCCATGGCCAGTGCAACACCAGCCACAACATTGCTGGAAGGGGGCGGGGGGGGGCAAGAAAGGAAAACCGGGAACACCGATGTATGCTGTACACTTTGACTCTTGTACAACATACACACCCGCATTAGACTGGCTCCTTCCTTCCTGCACGTCAGGAAGAAAATCAAGAGCCTACTCTTCAAAGAGCACCTTGTTGGTTGCCTACTGACCCCCGCCCCTCCCCCCACGTATGAACTGCACCACCCTCTCTCCCCTCTTTATTCTTCTCCACATGGTTGCTCTCTAGCTAGTATTGTGCTATATGCATTGCATACAAATATACACCTACATCTACTGTACTCTTAGTACTTCAGCACCTTCCGTGATGCATAGTGAATTCAACAGGGCAAAGAAGCCTGAGAGTGGATGGCTCCCCCTGCTCCCAGGCTATGACTCACCATTCCTGCATATGTCCTCTTCCTTCAATCCCGCTTTTCCCCATTTGAAAATGGAAGTATAACAATGCTGGAACATAGTGGGGTGGGGGGGGGGGGAGAAGCTGGGGGAAGTTGGTACTAGTGTGGATGGGTTAAAGCATGAGTATTTTTATGCTCCAGACCATTTCATCATACATATGGGAGAATTTTGATGCATGAATTAGGATTGTAGTAGGCGGGTCAACAGCAAACAACCTAGGTGGCTAGGTTTACCAGTATTGCCCTACTAAACTGGGATTCTGGCCTGAAACTAATATTCCACAGATAATCCTTAAGAAGTGATATGTAGTTGCCCAGGTATCTAAACTGCAGATCACTGCAAGCTGAGTGTGATTTACGGAGCTTGGTCCTGCATGAATAGGTTTGACCAACTGCTGATGTACAAATAAACTGGAGAGTATGCCTACACAATATAATCAGACAGCATATCATAACCGCCTTGCTCGGAATTTGGGACACCATATGGTACATCATCTTGGATTGGCAGAGGAATGCTTGGAGTGAGATGAAGTTAGAACTCTAATTTCTTTACAAAGACCAGAGGGTTTTCTACAGCCCAGGAAAGCGGGCCTAACAGCCCAATCTTGCCAGAGCCATGACCTAGTTCGAGGTAGTAGATAGAGGGAGCTGAGGAGGCCTCCTCCATCCTCAGGGCAATGCTCTGACTTAAATTACATGGTCTCAGACTCTGAAGAGAGAGTGCGAGAGATGCACCTTTGTTATGCGGGCAGTACACCATTTGTAGTGCTTCAATGTAGATTTAACTGAGTGCAAACCACTGCCATAGAGCTTTGGGCTTTGGCAAAGGGGTACTGAAGGAAAACCAGGCTGCCGAATTGATATTAAAGACTGTGAATGTTGAGAAACAGAGAATAGTATTTCCTAAAAGGACTTCAACTGTTCAAAACTGTGTAACAGAAGATCGTTCCTACCACAAACCAACAAAGAATATTGTGAGTGTTGACGATGTGCCTCCCTATGGTATAGTGTGCACCATGTCAGGGGTCTTTTGTCCTGGTAAGGGGGGTTTCTCGGAGTGTCTCTTATCTACTGGCCTATATCCCGGGTTAGAGTCTCAACCAGATTCTTTAGCGCACCATCCTTTCACAGAAGACATTTTCAGTACATATCAGTCTTTGTCCTGCCCAAGGGCAGTCCAGCACCGAAATGCCAGTCAATTATCATCTTTTTTAGTTTAATAATTTTTATTGAAATTAGGCACCTTAGAGCAAAACATAGTAAGATGATTACAGAAATTCATGAATAATAAAACACTTAAACATGAAAAACAAGAAAGAATAATTGTATAATTAGAGGCAGTATAAGACAACATAGCGGAGAACTAATTAATGAAGTAGGTTCAACAATGTTGCAATCCACATATTAGATATAGTTCGTGTGCCATGACTGACGGGGGAGAGAGAGACAGACCAGATACTAACACAAAAACAGAGGGGGTTGGGGGAGGGAGGTGACCATTGGCACCAACAGGAGAACAGGCACAAGCAATTACAGAATATCCTGCAGAGAGCAAGAGCGAGTTCTCAGGTTCCATGTGATGAAGCGTTAAAATGTTCCGGATAGCAAATTAAAAAAGCCCATTTGGCATTATATTTGGGAATATTATATGAGCACATGGCCATACATGACTCAATTCTATGTACATGACTGATCTTATTCCACCAGCCTTTGACCGAGAGGTTATGGAAATCTTTCCAGTTGGTGGTGATTAACTTCAGTGCAAGGGCAATAAACAAGTCGTATAGCTTGGCCAAGGAATGCAAGTCAACATTAATGACTGCAAAGCTTCCCATAACTATGTTAAAAAAGGATAATGGGACATCCACAGAGAAAATGGGTTTAAGAAGCTTCCATATTTCCTGCCAAAAACGCAAATGCATATGAGCAATCGAAGAACATGTGCTTGAAGGAGGCAGGAGCACAGCCGCAAGACCAACATTTATTTGTATTATTTTTAGATTTGGATAATTTGACTGGAGTGATAAATGCTCTGTGAATGAAGAAGTACTGATGTTGAGTTAAGTTCGCTGAGGCGGATATGCTCCTGATCCTGGAGTACATTAGGGACCATGTATGGTCTATTAAAGAACAGCTTAGGTCTGTCTCCCATATTAAGTGTGCAGGCCAGATAACAATCATAAGAGCACAAAACATTATCAAACTTAGAAGCCTTTATTTCGGAAACCATGGTTAATAACAGTCTAGCGGCATCAGGTGAAAAAATGGTATCAGACAAAAGATGGAGTGCATCCAGACATGCATTAAACACATTTATTGTGAAAACTAAGGTCTGAAACAGGGATGGAAAAAAGATTACTTAGTTGTTGGAAAGGGGAATGGAGGAGCCATTGATAATTTGCTGAATTAATCTGATTCCACTATTTAACCAGGATTTGTGACATATAATTCTGTTAATTAATAGTGATATTTTTATTATGCCAGAGCAATGGGGAAAGATGCTTGGCAGGGGATGTGGTGTGTGGAAAGAGAATACGTCTAAGGGCAAAGACAGTGATGGCCTTAACAGGATCAGACTGAGCAGAAGAAAGATGGCTGAAGACATAAATAAGATCAGCTACATCATCGGGATGAGCAAGATGTTTTTCCAAAAAATACTAGGAGGGTATATCCGGGGAATTGGAGAGGGCAAACCACCAATGGTATTGTTTAAGAAGAAATGCTGAATGGTATAATTTAAAGTCTGGGAATCTCACTCAACCCATATCGTATAGAGCTTTTAGTTTGCAATAGCGATTCTTTTACATTTACCGGAGCCCCAAAGGAAATTGAGAAGAATAGATAGAACAGATGGCTTTGAAAAATGAGGAGGAGAATGGGACCGGAAGAAGTTGTAAATAATATAAAACAATGGGAGACAGCGTCATTTTAATGGTGTCAAGTCAACCCCACCAGGAAAGGTAGAGGGGAGACCAACATTAAGGTGAGTTCACTTAGCCTGTCTAACAATATTTGCCTATTGAGTTTGATAGTGTCATACGTTGAAGAGGCAACACGAATGCCAAGATATTTGATTGATTCACTGCACCATTTAAAGCAGAAGACATCCAGATCATGCTTCTAAAAAAGGAATTGAGGGGTAAGATCTCAGACTTTTCCTTGTTAAGTTTGTATCTGACACAAGGGAAAACTGATGAAGTCTGTCGAGCAGGTGAGGAAGGTGGAGTTGGGGAGGTCTTAAATTAAGATAAGAATATCATCTGCATAAGCAGCGATTTTAGTAGTAGTTTCCACAGGGCATACCGGGAATGAGTTTGTCGGATCTAATGAGTTCAAGCAATGGTTCGAGAGAGAGCATATATTGGATACAGGAGAGGGGACAGCCTTGTCTGGTACCTCTGCGCAAAGGAAAGAAGGAAGAAGATTGGTCATTAATTATAATAGAAGACTTGGGACAAGAGTATAGAAGCTTAACTAGAGAAATAAACTGCTCCCCACATCCGTGCGACCGAAGAGATTGGAACATAAAATCCCAGTTGACATGATCGAAAGATTTCTCTGCATCAAGTGTGAGAGCAGCATAGCCATGTTGATCCTTCTTATTTTTGGAGATTAAATGAAAGGCATCAAACAGTAATCTCGCATTTGCAGAGATTTTCTGCCCCTTCACATAACCGACCAGTTCTGATTTGATCATAGCGGGAAGGGATGATTCAATCCTGTTGGCAAGGGTTTTGGCGAAGATTTTGCACTCAACATTAATGAGAGAGATTGGTCTATAGTTACAGGGAAGTGTAGGATCCTTATCAGTTTTGGAAAACAAGATGAGTATAGCTTCAGAAAAGGATCCAGAAGAAGAATGCTGGGATATGAACTAGGTAAATAAATATTTAAGTTTGGGGGTTAGGAATTGGGCCATACTATCAGAATTCTGTAGAGAGGAGCTTTTCCTCTGCCCAGACCCTTAATGGTATGTGAGATGTCTGGAAGTGAAATGTCGCAATCTAAGTGTGATAGGTCAATTTGGGGTTAGGGGTGTCTATTAATTTTAGAGACAAAAGAGTTAATGTTTTCCGATGAGACAACGGTTTCGGGAGTATATAGCTTGGAGTACAATTGATTGAAACAGTGTAAAATGTAATTCGGATGAGTAAGGGTTGTACCATTTCTGTCCTTGATATGTGAAATGTATGCTCGTTCTTTCCTGGATTTAAGATAAGAGGCTAATGATTTCCCTGCGTTGTTGGACGTCTGGTAAATCTTAGTTTTATATTGAAGTAAGGAACCAGCAGCTCATTCTGTGAGCTCTTTGTGGATTTGAAACCTTATGGCCATAACTTGATGAAGATTCAAGGTACAGGTATCACAATAGTATTGCTTTTCTGCTGTGGAGAGTTGGGCGTAGAGCTCATCAAGGTGTTTTCAGCGTAATGTCTTCTTGTTCCCAGAATATGCCATAATGTGACCTCGGAGAGTGGCTTTGAACGCATCTTGGTTATTAAGAGTGTTACTTACTGCTCCGTATGCTGATTGGAGCCTAGGTAAGACGACCTCGTGGAGGGAGGTAGGATTTAACAGGTTCGGGTTCAGCCTCCAGAATTCCAGCTCCCCTGGATTCTGTGATTCAAGCTTCCTCTAAGAGGGGCTCTTTTCTATGATGTATCTCTCTGCCGTTTGAGTAAAAACCAGCAGAGATGTCTATCGCCTAAAAGAGTGGGAGAACACATACCGCCAATAACCAGTGCTGCAAAGAAAACACAGTATGATTAGAAGCAATCAGGCAATATGGAATTATTCAGACAATCAGATATTTCTCTAAGTACCTAGACAATGGTTGAGGTGGAGTTGGACCTTAATTGATGAACCTACAAGAGAACCCAAGACTATGAGTATGCACAAGTGATAACCACAACCTCACTATGACTGATACAACACCCAGCAGACCTGATAAGTGGGATTCCTAAGGAAAAAATGGGTACCAGTTGAAAGGAAAACAACGGCAGGTACAAAACAACAAATGGGAAGGTTAGTAAGGAAGAGTATACCCGGGCGGCACGAGGGTCGTACTAGTGACGGGTTGGTGCATACACTGGAAAGCGTCACTTCTATGCACTCGGTTAAGGTGGAAAAGGCAAGAATAAATGATATAGTTCCAGGAATCCACACGTATGAGAAGGACTGATGATTTTCAGGTAATGAACAATACAGGAGAATTGGATGAGTTTTCCCTTAATTACACAAACACAGGCCAAGTTGGCGGAGTAGTCTTGTAATGTGCAGCGTGGTAATCCGCGTAGGAAGATAGCTCAAATTGCGTAGAGCAGCAAGAAAAAGGTAATCTCACCAGACAGGGCGAAAGCACAGTGGAAAATCCTGGGACAGCCCGGGGTCGGCAGCAGGGTTCACGGGTCAGGCCGGAGGAAAAAGCAAATGCAATCCAAGGACAATCTGAAGTCGGCAACATAGTTCAAATTTAGGCTGAAGGAACAGGCAATGACAATCCAAGTAGATAAAGGTGGGTCGAAGATCCAGGAAGTCAAGTAATCAAGAGGAAAAAGGGAATAAGCACCGGAACGGGATGGAACCGAAAGAACGTAATGCCACGGAAGGAACGTAATGCCACAATTAGCAGCAACAAGCCGCTGAGTCCCTTCGACTTTTACAGTGCAGGGGGGCGGGGCCTCCTTACGTGTTCTCTGCGTATGGGACGTCTCAGCTGATGTGACGCTCTCTGCTGCACGGCCAGGCGCCATGGCAACCGATACCGAAGCCACAACAAAGTTCTGGAACGCGCTTGCCCCCATATGTGTCCACCAGAAACGGGAGGTACTGCAGGACGGGGCCGATATGTAACACAGAGGTGTGACAATCGAGATTGTCAGCAAAGAATTGCTGTAGAAAACCTTGGGTTGATTGAATAAATTGTTGATCCTGCAAAAGATGAGATTCCATCTAGATGATGGCTTTTAAATGTCCTCAAAATTGAAGGAAGTGCAAACCGGGGCGTGATCAGAAATTATAATATTGGATATCATGGCATCAATGATGGTGCCTGTAAGAGATTTGGATGAGAAGATGTAGTCTAGGCGAGAAAGTGAGTTGTGTGGAGATGAGTGAAATGTATATTCTAAATGTGTTGGATGGGAAAGCCTCCATGTATCGACAAGACCATTTTTCGTAAGAAACTTCATGAAGGCTTTATGGGTTTTAGAAGTTTTGAACATGCATTTAGATTTACGATCTAAGAACGGGTCAAGAACTTGATTGACATCTCCCCATATGATGAGGTTGGAGAAATTGTTTTTAAGAATCAATCGTTCCAAAGAGCACCAAAAGCTGGGATCAGGCAGAGTAGGGCTATAGACGTTAAGGATAGAAACATGAACTGAACCTATCAAAAGTTTGACCGAAACCCATCTGCCATTGGTATCAGCCCCTTGGTCCAGTATTTTATTTGATAGCTTCTTGCTGAGGAGTATAGCTACACCATTTCTCTTACCAATAGCCGGGCTTGAAATAACTTATTTGATCCAGTGAGACTTGAGTTTCATAGCCTCTGCATTAGATAGGTGAGTTTCTTGTATGCATGCCGCTGATGGCTTGAGTCTATTAAGATGGGAGATGATCTTGTTCCTCTTTATGGGGTTGTTACACCCCTTGACATTCCATGTTATACATTTAAATATCATTGAAACAATCAAGTAGATGTAGGGACTGGATAGTAGCTTGTGATGAACAAAGCAAATGGTCAAACCAAAAAATATACCCAATGCCATAAACATATAACGTGATAGAATAATACAACCATAGAAACCGCCAATAACAGGGATCATACATAAGAGGAAAACACATAAGGGTTAAGGGTTATGAAGGGTACATCTGATCAAAGCAATTTTAAACCAAGGGCAAAAGTGAGGAAAAAGCCTCAAGAATAAGAAACATGGAAGCCACTGCATGTGTGGTGTTTGAGTAAGAGAAGATCAGACCAGGAAGTGGGGAACAAAAAGGAGAAGGAGCTTGACAAAAGCCAATGGGGTAGATGACACCGATAGAGCCGTCAAGAGGAAAAAGCAGACGACTCACAACGGGAGAGGGATACCACGCCCGTCTCACCCAAGTTATGATAAAAAGTTAGTGACGACATTGAGTAAGGTGAAGAGAACAAGAGGAGCAAGAAAATCAAGTTCCAGAAAAGGTAGGGGGAAATGCTGATGATGTGTCCATGCCTTCAGTCTTGATGGAGCAAATACAAGCTTTCAGGTCTGCAGGGTCATCAAACATGGCAGTGCGTCCTTCATGGGTGACTTTGAAGGAGGATTGATGATATAATCCATATCTAACATTGAGCTGTTTCAATGCTGGGCGGAACAATAAGAATTCTTTCCTGCGAAGGGCTGTGCTTCTCGCAACATCTTGGGAGAAATGTATGTTATTTCCGTGCCACATAACCGATTTCTTTTCTTTGATAGTTGATATTATCAACTGATATTCTACTTACTCAAATACACCAAATTTCAGAGTTCTGGGAGAGGAGCGAGGGGATGCCGAGTTTCTTAGTGGGCCAATTCTATCAGCTTGCTGAATGTTGAAAGATGTTTACAAAGGAAGGTGAAGTATTGCACGCAGCAGTTTCTGGATGAATGCAATAGGGTCAGAATCTTTGCAACCCTCAGACAGGCCAGAAATGCATAGATTATTGCGCCTAAAATGATTTTCCAGGTCCTCATTATGTTTCTGGAGATCTTTGACTGCTTTTTCAAGGTGCGCGTTCCTTGGGGAAACATCTTCAGTAAGACCTACTCTTCTTTCCACCTCCTCCATTCTGCTTTCAAAGCCCTTCCATCGATCATCTAATTGTTGAAGCTTTTGATTTGTAGTTTCAATGAAAGTCTTGAGTGCTCTAATTTCTTGCAAAATGGCCTCAATAGCTGCATCTGTTAAACACGGCGGTCGGGGCGAGTCACTTTTAGGCCTTTTGAGGTTAGTAGCGGCGGGAGTAGGGTCTTTGTTAACGGATGTTGCTTTTTGGTTGTCTTTGTTGGTAGCCATTGTGGCCACAGGCGCCGGGCTGAAAATGCCCATGTAAGAGACCACTAAACAAACAATATGACCGTTGTACAGCGAAGCAATGGGTACTAGGGAGTACACAGTGTAAAAGGGAGAGAGGAAAAAAAAGGTAAGAGGTGGAAGTGTGGGCTGCACAGTATCTTAAAAAGCAGTAAGAGATGATAGAATATAGCAAGTACTGCTATTATTCAAATGACTGGTTTGAATAAATAATTAGGGTAATGTCCAGGTATGTTTGTGGTAATCAAATTTAGTTAGTTTGAATTAATACAGCAAAGGATAAAATATGCAGTGTGCCACTTGTTCCAACAGTTAACTTCTATAATAATCCTGTAGATTGTCCTCCCCTTGTTCACTGATTCGAAAAGCAGTATTTATTATATAACAGTGGAGCGTTTAAAGGAGTAAGATTATTCTTTAGAATTCCTTTCATCCAAATACCTCAAAAGCGCAGTCAAGCAGCTTGGTTCATAATATTGCACCGTGACTGCAATAATAATATCAGCCACACGTAGAGAGGAGAGCCAGCAAATGTCAGGCAATATTAAACAACATAAAATACTCAGCTTTGTGTGAGGAATAGCAGATGTTGGGCGAGTCCCCCAAAGGTGGTGTTGTCAGCAAGGAAGAGTTTGCTCAGCCATCGCTGTGTAGTGGGCGGGGCACTGAGCGTTTCCTCACACAGCACTGCCTCTTTGGAATTAAGCAGCCGCTCGACTCAGAAGGTGTGGAGGGCCAGGTTACGGGACACAATTGTAGAATCAAGTTTTCCAAGAAACTCACAGTTTATACCTCCAGGGCATCGATACAGGATTTTGCCGTGCAGAAAAAGAAACGGAAGATGAAGGTAATGTCGAATATAAGAAGGGTGAAACAGAGCGATAGAGCTAGGCGGCCATCTTCTGTGGCGCCAGACCACGCCCCAGGCAATTCTCTTCTGAACAAGAGTACCAACAGCAGTCCCAGACATGTTTTTTGGCCTGGTTGTGCCTTGTCAGTGAGGTGGAGCTGTGCCTCTCTAAAAACAGTGAGCACGGATTGCAAGTCTGGATTACCCTAGTAACTTAGGGTGAAAACCCAAGGCTACTTAATGTGCACAAGCAAGGGGGTTCTGGGAGTGTCCATCTACTGGCCGATAACCCGGGTTAGTCTCAACCAGATTCTTTAGCTCACCATCCTTTCAGAGAAGAGAAATGTCCATTACCTATCAGGCTTTGTCCTGCCAGGTCATGTGACCGGCCAACACCACCGTGGAGAGAAGAAAACACCCACCAGGCAAGCAAGAACTAGCCATCCACCCCCTCATCTGCAGAATTGTCAGCAAGATGAGAGGAAGTCCACAGATTGCTGTTAAGCAACATTTTGCAGGAGGACCATGGAAAATGCAAGAATATAGGCCAAGCGGGCCAGCATCAGCTGACGTCAACAAGAAGTCACTCAGCAGCAATAAGAGCTATGTGGAGAAGAGCTGAGGGCAAGCAGCCGGAGAGACATCAGCTGCTGGGGCCATGCAAGACGGGATGGGAGCCCTGATGAGAGGCGGCACAGCGGAGAGTGGACCAAGAGGCCCCAAAGCCCAGGACCACATGGAAGCAATGGTTCATGCTTAGATGCCCAAAACAGCAGAGAAGCTGGGGTAAAGTCCCTGGAATAAACAGGAGGTTCTGGGGCCCCAAACATTGAGGGAGTAACCCAGTGGGGAGTCAAATGCTACATATTTGAACATCTAGTGTAAGTTTCTAGAGCACCATAAGAAAGTGAAACTGCTTTGCTGGAAATCAGAATCAATAGTCCTGAAGCATACTGAATAAGGTGAACCAACACACACTGTATCCTAGATCTGGGAGACTGAACACCAAAGCACTTTGAGCAAATACAAAAATGTAATGTTGCCAGCTGGTATATTTTGGAATTTGTAGTCTCATCAGCCAGACACAATTTAGCAAGGTTGTAGTGTTAATTCAGAGTTCATTACGAGTATTAGGGCAAAAATAATAAACAGCCCGAGTAAACTAAACTTGGCCAATAGAATAGCTGGTTCTCTTTTTCAGTACCTTTCTCATGGTTTCTTCTCTAAAACTAAAGGAGTAGCAAAATTACAATACCTTCTCCACAAGCTCCAGTAAATAATAGGTCAAACAAAGTTAATCTCTTTAGGGTCCAACAAAAAGTAAGCCAAATGAAAGTTCAGAGTTTACACAATCTCTAAAGTCTGTCCCTCTCCTGACAATCCTTGGTGGGCTTTCAGTCACTCACATTCTTAGGTGTTTAACTGCCCCCTGCTCTTCTTTCTAAAATGTGAGTTAGCCATTGTCTTCTCTTAAGCTTCTCAGTGGAATCCTGTTCCAGGGGTTACACACTGCAGACAGCCAGATCGTGATGGCCAGTTGGAGGCTGAGGTTGACCAATCCCACGGCCACCTAATGGTCTTTGTTTGACTGAATGGGTGGGTGGGAAGTTCTTAGAGCTCTGCTCTGGGGAATTCTGTGATGTCCATCTCCCCCATCTAACTACTCTCCTCCCATTCCTGACACAGTGTCATTTCTTGGGGACTATCCTCTTTTCCCACTCCTACTCAAATACTATACTGTTCCTCACTTTGAACTTGTATTGCATACATGTTCATACCCCCTACCATCCACCATGTGTGTTGTGTACCCCAGGTACCTTTCTGCTCTGCTTTAGACTACCAAGGCTATGCCTCCCTTTCTCCAGCTCTGCCATTGTAGCTAACACCACATCATGATTATTATCTACCACTTCCTCCTCCTGATATCCTAGTGCCTTTTCTTGCTGCAGTTTTACCCTCTCCTCTAAATATGTTGCTGCTTCCTCCTTTTGATCTCGTCTTCTCCTCCTGTTCTCACCCCTTTTCTACTGATAGCATTCCTGCTCCTCCTTCTGTCATCCCATAACCTTCTCTGGTTGTTTCTTCCTCCTCTTCTTGTTGTCTCACCACTTTCTCCTATTTCTTCACAACCTAATCCTGAAGTGTTCCTCCTCCTGTTGATTCACCAGCTTAGATTCTCAAGTTCTTTCACTACCTCCACTTGATAGTTTGCAAGCTTCTTTGGTTTTCTAGCCACCCCTGATACTTCACTTCCACCTCTTCCTTCCCCCACTGTTTCCAACCTTCTTTTTACCTCACACAAGTCACCTTCTCTTCTTGACTCCCAAATGCCTCCTCTCATCCTGCTCTACTGTCACTAGTACCTCCTACTGATTATGCTCAACCACATCCCCTAATATCTTACTGCCTTGCTCCATGGTGGTCTTCTCCCCTCCTCCTCTAAACATGTTATCTCCTCCTCCTGTCTCACCTTACCCTATTGTTCCTATCATCACTTGTATTAACATCATTCCTTCTCCTCCTATTGCCTCCCCACTGCTCTCCTGTTTACTCACTACTTTTACCTTTTCTTTCACCACCTCCTTTTTTCTCACTGCATACTCCTGTTCTCATTCCCTCCTCTTATTAACTTAACAGTTTCTCCTGTTCTCTCCTTACCTCCTTCTGATATATTCCCTTTACCTCCTCTTGATGACCCACCTACTTCACCGGGTCTGTGGACACATACTCCTGATACTTCTCAACATCCCCCTTTATCTCCACCTCCTCCATTCACCTACTGTTTCCAACGTCCTCCTCTTTATCTCATGTAAGTCACCTTCTCATCTTCACTCCCAAATGCCTCCACTACTCCAGCCACTTTCAAACCAATCCCCTTCTCTCCACCTCTCGCAACAAACACACACCTTCTCTGCACCGCTGCTTTCTGCGAACTCCCACACCCTTCTGCCAAACCCTACCACCTTTATAGGGTCATGTCCCCCTTTCATGGGGCCTGCCCACTCCAATATCTCTCGGGTGTATGGATCTTTCACCCCCTCTTCTTGTTACACCACTTTATTCTAATTTCTCGCATCGCCTCCTGCTATTTCACTACCCCTTTCTAATACCTTTCCTCCTACCCAATGTCTCTCGTTTTGTTTCACCGACTCTTGATATCTTTCCTTCTCATCCTCCTGTTGTCCCTCCAGCTGGCTGATCCTATTCTTTCACTACCTCTTCCTGATATGTTTCCTTTTTCTCCTCCTGTTGTCTCACCGCCTCCTCCTTATATTGTTCTTTTTCCTCCTCCTGTTGACTCACCAGCTTCTCTTGCTCTCCACCTCATCATGATACTTCAGCAGCCCCATCGCCAACTCTCCTTCAACTGCTGCTTCAAACCTCCTCCTCCTCTCCTCCAAGTCCACTTTCTCTTCTCCACTCCCATTCACCTCCTCTCCTTCTGCCACTTCCAAACGGGGCCTTTCCTCAAACACACTCCTCCTCTGCACCTCTGCTTTCTGTGGACTCTCACGCTCTTCTGCCGAACCCTGCCATCTTTATTAGGGGCTTGTCACCTCTCCCTGGACCTTCCCTCCTCAATATCTGTCACATGGTTCCCTCAATTCCTCTTCTTGTTGTCTCACCACTTTCTCAGCATCTCTCACATCGCTTCCTATTGTTTTCCTTACCCCTTCTAATACCCTTGATCCTCCCCAATGTCCACCTTTTGATATCTTTCCTTCACTTCCTTCTGTTGTTTCACCACCTCGGCCTTATAATCGCTCCTTCTCTTCTCCTGTTAACTTACCAGCTTCTCCTGCTCATGCAGATACTTCAGCACCTTCCTCCGTAATTGCCACCTCTTCCTTCACCTGCTGCTTCCAACCTCCTCTAAGACTACTTCTCTTCATCACTCCCAATCACCTCATCTCCTTCAGCCACTTCCAAGCCAACCTTAGTCTCTCCACCCCAATAGTTGTTTTTCTCTTCACCTCTGCTCTCTCTGGGCCCCACATGCTCCTGTCAATCCCTGCATCCTTTACAGAGGCCTGGCCCTGCCTCATCAATATCCTTCGGTTGTGTGACATAACCCCTAGGCAAATAGGATATATTTACTTGAATTCATGGGTGGCACTCTGTCGATGTTGTAGGCTCCTCCCTTTCCAAACATGGCTCTGCAAACTGAGCCTATATCTTGAGTTGGCGCCATTTTGGATTTGGAATTAAGTCATGCTCTCAGTACCTCTGGCTTGTGCTCTTTGTGAGCTTTCTCAGTTTGCATGTCCCAATATTCGCAAACGTGGTATGCTGCATGCACGAACACCTTCTTGTAAAGTGTCTCCCTGGCTGTCTTCTCGCCTTAAGCACTGTTCTGTGGCGGTTCCTCTTATAACCCTCCTGTGCTAGAGTCTGTTTGCATTTCAGAGGGTCCCTTAAAAGGACAGGGCTTGTTGATGGTATGATGGTGGAAGTCCTTTCTGCACGCGTTTGTAAATGGTGGGGCAGACCGGGGATCCTCCTCACACTGTTCCGGGGTCCTGCATCATTTAGCGCGTGGTGGTATCCAGCCTGTCACCCTGTCCCTTACCCATAAGGCCAGGCAGGGCAATTGGTCACAGCTTCTAAAACAAGAGAGCAGTAACAACTGCCCTCTGCGCTCGAATTACCATCCGTTTGATCACTTTAAGTATATCTTATACCATTACTATATCATTTTTTAATAATATTTTTTTGTCATTGTTTTTTTGTTCAATCTGTTAAAAAAGAGCTTTAGAAGTAGGAGGATGCAACTACACCTGACTCAGAATTCCAATTCACAAAAGCAACAAGGTTCAGAAAAAGGGGCCGGAATGGACCTATACAGTTCATATGAGTCTACTGTCCCAGCGCACTCCCTGTACTTGATTTAGATTGACATAGTTAATGATTCCAACTAACTACCAGGGGAGAACCATACCCTGATCCTGCCTAACACTAAAGAACTTCATTAATGTGGGAGCAGGCATCATAGATGAAGACTACTGAGAAATGTTGGGATCCTATTCAATTTTGGGGAATTTCCTTGGCGATACAAAGGGACGATATATCCTGCTAACACAAGCATCTAGAAGTTGAATCTCTACAGCCAATTGAAAGATGGCCCTGAGTTTTTGGTTCTGCAAGACTCGGCAACCAAACTGATTTCCAACCGGTTAAAGGTGCAAGTGAGACCTCTGCAGGGCAAGTGCTACCCATCTCCTGTGACTTTGCAACAGCTCAGTGGAAAGGCCGCTTCTTAGGACTCCATTTTGAGCAGAGTACCAGGTGGAACCAGATTCAATTCACCAAAACGTTATTAACCCTGTTGTCCATACAACTTGTCTTTATCTATAATGAGTCTATACCAAAGTATGTAACTCATGATAAAAAGTTATAAATGAAGAAGTCCTTTTAATTTGCTTGAGATATTTACAATGAGATTTTTAATCGGAATCTGAACAAAAATGCACTAGAGGACTAGTTCTGTCCCAATAAAAGTGTTTGAAGAGATGATTAACATCAACTAGTGCAAAATGAATATTTCAATAAAACGAGAAGATAGATTCTACACGGCTGTGTTTACTTATTATCATTTGATTACCCTGGTAAAATATTCTAAGGCCCTGAAGAATCTCCCAAATTGAGGGACACTTGTGTGGGCCTAATATTGTGATTGCACATGTATGCAATGATCAATTAAATTAATTTTAAAAATTACAAATCTTTTATGATATTACTGAACTCAATAAGAATTATTTTTGTAATCTTAAACTATTGGATATTCACTTGTAGATGGAAAACATCAACCTCAAAGAGTTAACTCTGGTGTATGCGCCATAAGTAGATGCAATGTATTCCCGTCACATGACACTGGGGGTATCATGTGCCAATTTTTGGAATTTGCAGCAAACTGCACTTTAGACTTCATTTGAAGGGAGACAATGTTGTCTTTAAAATTAGCCCACCATTAAAACCAACGTTTAAAACGGAGGTAATGACTGGAGATGGGTGGTCTATGAAGATGAACAGCTCAGAGCTTTCTGATGGTTGCTTGTTATTGAAATCTAAATCGATGGATAGGGTTTTTGTTGTTCCCAGAGGCTGGTCGGGTCCATTTGAGTTGGTCTTTTTTCTTAAACTTTCTTTTCTAAATTTCATTTTTGTATTTTTATTTTTAGAATAATTGCAATACAGATAACGGTCATCTCAACGTTGAAACATGATGTACAATAAACAACATAATAGCATTTCTCTTTCTTTACTTAAAGCATACTGGATCACATTCCTTTTGAAAATAATCTCAACCTAAAGTTGAACCCTAAGGAAATGTTTAACTGCTTTTTAAAAGGGTTACATCAACTAGATGATATATGTAAATTCATATAGGACTTCCAAAAGCTCCTTGTTTTACAACAACCTATTAACCCAATCAAAGTCCCAGATTTACTAACTACAAACATCTGAAAATCTTTTAGTATACTCCCATCCTCTAATCAACAGGTTGGTCATGCCAATTCTGTGTGGATTTCCAAGCCACCCCCCGTGTGTGAACCCATGCATATTTCATCAATAACAGCTACTCCGGTTTTCGCTTCAGATAGCTCATTCATATTAGAACTCCCCTTCATACACGGAGCTTTACAACCTCAGAACATTCTTCTATGTTGGGCTATATTCCTTCCAAAATGGATATCATTAGATGGAGCACTGAGTTAGGTTGTCCATTTGATATGTCTCGTGCTTTGTTGATCCATTCCAAATTTCTTGGTTATTGAGGCTTCTCCCAACTTGTTGCTAGGCAGGTTCTGACACTCTTATTATAATGTAGCCAATAGGCTTTTTATACAAAACAATACTCTTTTAGATCATGTCACGACCCTTGCCCAAAACCTATTGGCCAGGTGGAGTCAGGACTTGGGCCCTCTAGAGCCTGGCATCCTCTTCAAAAGCCCTCATGGGGCCAGTCCTGGCACCTATGGCGCCAGGCTCATACATTGTCAGCCAACATGGAGGCATCCACATAGCTTGGTTCCTAAGAACCAAGCTATGCGGTCTAGTGTTTTTTTAGGGACTACTTTACCTGGACTATTTTGTTGGGGCTATTTAAACCACACCCGAGCAAGACAACACGCTTCGCGTTACTTATAGCTTGCAACGTGACGCTCACAGTGTCCAGCTATTCCCTCGAACCTCGGAGAAGCGGAACCTGCAAGGAGACAAAAGGAACATCATTAGCAGCAGCATCTTACCTGCAGTCTTCATCTTTAAACACTTGCAGCTACTGAGAACAGCTTCCTCGAATCTGCACGCCTCCCGGACAGAACGACCTGAAAGAGGAAGATAGAGGCAACATTAAAGAAAGCAGTAGAGACATTTACAAATTACGAACTGCTCAAAAGGCTTACCTGGCTGGTCGCCTCTTGGCTGGCACCACTCCGGACATTCCACTCGCGCTGAAGAACACTGCGACCTACAAGGAAGACAAACACAGATTAGCAAAGGCAAGACTTTGCAGCGCTGCGCATAGCGCTTACTTACCGCATCATAACGCTCTTAATGCGCCATCATTTACCAGCAGGGCTCAACCAAGCCATTTCGCTGCGCTGAAGCTCCGCATACCTAAGGGAGAAAAAAAGAGACATTTTAAATAAAGAAAGGCATGCAGGATAGCAACAAAACTAAATAACAGCAATAAGACCTATCTGAACAATATCAAACGGGCCGGCGTCAGTGAAGTAACTGGACCGCACTCGCCCAAGAAAGACAACGCGCCCCTCCAAAGAAGGCAGGACGGAGAGCACGCCTAATTCTACCACAAGGCAGAACCTTCCCCGCAGACCACATCAGGGCAAAGCTAAGAAGCATACCAGCGAGTAACCCGGCTGGGTGGCATCCCTGTGGATACCAGGTGAGCGTAACATATCAATAAAATAGATTGGTGCTGTTCCAAAATGAGATCACTGACAATAAAACATAAAAGCAGAAGGACAAGCACAGTATGTCCAATATAGTTTCAATTTCACAGGGGGCTTTTGTTTAGAATGTTTTCTCTTTGAGCAACCTTTGCTCCATATTTTATGGACCCCCCCAAACATGTTGCTTTTTGTTTTTACACCTTGTCCTGACTTTTTACAGTGAGTTTAAGCCTTCAGCTTCATGCCAATGGCCTTCTGCTCATTGGTTATGGGGAAACTGACTAGTCCTTCAGACAGACAGTAATGGGAAACTGTTTCCTTTTTGTCTTTTTACTTTATCTGGTTGGGTAACTTTTTCATATTGCACAAATCATCTTCCAGCCAGTGCAGTGGGGATATGTTTGTATCACCTCTGAGGTTGGCATCATGGAAGGAGACACAGACAACAGATTCAAAGTTTAACAATAATATTTTATTAAGAAAATGTCAGGATGGAGTAAGGCCTATCTTGCCCGAAACTACAGTAGGATTTCCCTACCTAAAGAAACGTCTGTATCAGAATTTTCAACTGAAAAGCTTGTGTGTACAAAACCTATGCTTGCCCTCACAACTAATACAAAACAATGTGTAGGGATGTCAACCATAAACTAAGCAGTGATTCAAACAAACAAAGTTCTGAGTGGTTTTCCAGCTAGAGTTCAATTTTAAGAAATGCAACACAAAATGAAGCCCGTGGGGAAAGGGCGCGGGGTGTTTGCGTCCCGCAGGGGGACTTTTGGTTTGGCCCAGGAGGGCCTCCGTACTTCGGCCACGCCCCGTCCACTACTTCTCCTGGACATCAATACCCGTCTGGTGAAGCCCGCGGGGAAAGGGCGCGGGGTGTTTGCGGGCCGCAGAAGGGAAGCGTTGCACCCCATGTACGCCTGCCAAGATGACACGCCAACATTGAACAGTGGGAGGTTGGAGTTTGAAGCCGCTGCACACCGTATGGTAGCTGCTGCTGTATGCTGTCTGCAAAGGAGGTAACCTAGGTGTCATATCCCTCCTGGCGTCATTTCTGCCCTATTTTTGAAACCATTTTCTGGGGTCTTTATGCCGGACCACCCTGTTCAAGACACTGGGGGGACCCCAACCCCTGTACCCCTTGTGTTTTTTGGACCTGAGCTCGGACCGGGTCCCCCTCCCGGTGCCATGAGGAAAATCAGACAGTTAAAGAGGAATCTGAAAGCGGGTCCCACAGCTGCTTTGACAACACATTGTGTACCAGATACCACCCATGAGGTCACAGCACCCATAGTTGATCAACGAGATCAGTCATTTTCTGGGTAGTCCAAGGGTAGAGCCCTCCCCTTACCCGCATGGAGCATGGCTGTTTGGCCCCCCAGGCCCCGGCTGGACAATCCCATTTGCTTAACTCCTGTTGGCCCCATTACACAATCTGTACAATCTGCACAGCCTCTGGAAGGGCCCCTCCCTGCTCAAAGGGGCAATTCCTCCTCAAGCTCCCACAATAGTTCGTGGAGCGATATACCCTTGCCTACAAGTTCAGGGGCTAGCCCCCCCTTTGGTGTGTCCCCACTTCGGTCGGTCGAGGTCATTAACCAAAACCAAACATCTGCTGTTAGTAACCATAAGCCCAACTTGACCTCTGACCGACACATCGAGAAAGCGCCCTTGCATAGGGGGTGTGGGTATACCCAAGTTCTGGCGGAACTGGCCATCATTAAGGATCTGTTATTTACCCTGGTAGAGGCCCAAAGGAAGGGAGGCAGAATTGTTCAAGAGGAGGAGCCCATGATCGCCACCCCAGCAGATGAAGGGCACAAGTGCCCACCCCTGGAAAGTCCCTTGGAATGTCTACCTGTAGAGGTCCCCCTGGCATTGACCACCCCCAAAGGGACTGCTGTTGACCAAAATCAGGTACAGGCCTCTGCCCCCATAGACTCCGACTGCACCGAATCCAAAGCCCAGGGTTCATGGAAGTCGGGGGTTCAGCACAAGCTGCCGGATCCAGGAAAACCCAATTGCACAACAGTCTTTCTCCAGGGGGTGCCCAAACTGGCAGTAGACAAGCCAGAGCCAAGGGACGCTCTACTCAACAAATGCCTATTCTGGCTGAAAACCACTGGAGGTTGCCCGTTTGTATGTAGAGAGGCTTTGGCGGGGTGCAGCAGAATTACCAGTATGGGCAAAAACTCCCTGGACAGCATCAAATTGTCATTCTGGGACCGTAGTACAGCGCACAGGGTTTTGGGAGGTCGTGGACGGGCAGGCCAGTCATCGAAGAGTGGGATTTCAATCAGTATGCCCTCCTTTCTCAGCTCTGCCGCCCCTGTTAGATCTGCCATAGTAAAGATCGGGGTCTTTCCTAGCAACAGCCTCCTTTCAGGTGCAAATTTGACTGCCTTAGGCCCGAGGCGCCATGGGTGTTGGAGGAGGCAAGGGGATGGTGGGACCTGACTATGGGCCCAAAGATCTGTTTAGGGTTTCCATTGGAGGTGGTGGATTGTTTGTACCGGTCTGTAGTTTTCCTTGCTGCTTATTCTTTGCAACTCGGTTTCAGAACTGTATTCTTATTATTTTTAGAAATGTTTTTGTAGGATGCACTTTGATGGTCTTTTTTTGGCCGAATAAAGTTGTTTGACCTTGACCTTCTTTCACCACAGCAAACTTCCTTGTTAACCTTCTAGGGGTTCCCTTTCAGTAGTTCTTGCTTCACCATATATTAGTTCTCTGGTCTTAGCGCAGTTTCAGACCTCACAGTCCACCCACTACAGGTCACGCAACCATGAACTTCCAGGTTTCTTATAAAGTTTAATAGTTTGATCAACAGGCAGTTCCTTAAGCCACAGCTTCACCATGTTATCACATCTGTTGTTTCTTATTCTGGATTCTGCTTTATTCAGAGTTTCCTGCATTCAGATAAGTGGTTCAGTTTGCCAAAGATGTTGCTTTCACTTGTAAATGTGCCTTTTCCTTAATAAAGTATACCTTTGCTTGTTTCTTTCACTTCTGTATTCAATAAAGGTTACTGTTGCTTAATTGAATACCTCCTTGCGTGTTTCATTCAATGCAGTAAATTACTTTCACTTATTTCTCTCATTCCGGTATTCAATAGAAGTAACTTGGTTTACTTCACTTGCTCCCATATCCCGCTTACTGTGTTCATAGGTTTTCTGAGTGAGTAAAGTATCCCTGACACTTACCTGGGCATTGCCGCTCCACCATACAGCTTCACCCCCTCTGTGTGAAAGCCTGCTTGCTGGGAGATCTTCACAACACTCTCTGGCGGTTGTGCTGAGCCTAGCCGACGTGGTTTGACAGCTCTGGCTGTTCGCCTTTTCTCCAGGGGCTTCTCCAACCTGCACTATTTCTCTGACAGGCTCCCCATGGACTCAGCAGGCGTTCCGATGTCTTGGCTTCTCCTGCCCCAGCAAGGCTCCTTCTTCCACTGCTCTCCTCTTCCAACACTCCCTTTTCAGATTCATAGTTGCACCTTTTATACACCTGTGCTCTAATAATGTACTGCAGGCGTGTCCCACCAAGTAGTGTTGCCTGGCTCTCAGTAGTTCATGCCTGACCTTCATGCATCGTCTTCGTCCCAGTACCAAACTGGCGAGAGGAGGTCATCTTTACTACTCTGCTTCTTCATCTCAATACTTTAATGTTTTTTAAATGGGGGATGAAGTGGAACACTTTTATAATGGCCCATAAAGGTCGGGGGAAGGTTAGATTGGTTATCATGGGGATACGGGGGATACCATGATTTCTTACAAACTATCTTATCCCTACTCATTCTCTTCCTCTGGTTAACATGTCTGCTTTGATAATGTCTTTTACCCTCCTCGGAAACCAGGGAACCAGATGAACAATATCCCATAACCACTTCTGTAATAGGGGCTGAGGCGTTGCTAGGGGGATCTGAGGGGGCTATAGCCCTGGGTCTTTTGGTTGTAACCCCGGATAGAAGCTCAGGGGTGACAATCAAAAAGACTAGCTAGCCCCCAGTCCCGACAGTCCCAAAATTAGCATATCTTTTACAGACCTAGCAACACCCCTGGGTAGGGGTTTCTTTCTGAAAGGAGGATGGAGAATACTGTGTCTCACCCATGGGTGTCACACTTCCAATCCCCAAGGACCCTCCATCCAGGTGATCCTCCCTCGCTTGTCCGCCTCCAGGGGCAGGATGTAAAAGTGATGGCCTTTCCCAAGCCACCTGAATAGAGGATACAGAAAGTGAGAAGACCCTCAGGTTTCTCGCACACCCTAGACCTATGCTCAAAGGATCTTTGGTTACTTTTAAATGCGCCTAAAGACCAGCTGGTGGCAGCAGTTATATTTGTAACATTTGTGCTATATTTTTGGTTTTCTCACGTTTACTGCATTTGGCTACTAACTGTGGCTAGTGTCCTAACATGGCCGTGCCACAAGGTTTTTTTTTTCTTTGCATGTTCTTTGGCCATTTTGTTCTTTGGCCTTCCCAGGTCACGAATTTCCTTTTATGGTCATGAATTTGCCTGGGAAAGCAGTGTTTTTTCAGTTTGGTACAGGCCATGTGTGTTGGAAGTCTGGCAGTGGGTTGGGACATAATGGTCCCAATCCACATACTGGTTTCGGTGTGTCTGGAGTGTATGCATGAGTTTCTCCCCCCCCCCCCAACCCCCCAGTGGTCCCCAATTTGACCACTGCTGGTGCATGGGTGAGGGACAGATCTTTCTATTGGGGGGCACTCAGGAATTTAGGCTAAGAGGAGTCCTGCAGCCATTCCAGCAGATCATAAGAGGAGTGAAGTATCCTGTGAAGCTGTGCAGATGACAGAAGACCCGAGGAAGAATCCTTAAGAGGCCTGGTGACCGATTCTCGCTGCTGTCTTGGTGGAGCCCTGTCTGGCTACAGATCTCGAAAGACCCTTGCTGGTGCTATGACTCTTAGGACTGGTGGGAACATCTTCTCGTGTCCCTGCAGCCTGGAGTCTTCAGAAGCGTCCGTGGGCCAACCAGTGGGCTGGGAAAATCCATTTTGGGCTACCGTGCCAGAAGTGGCATTGTTCTCTGTTTTCGCCCGTAACCTTGGTGGTTGCCAGCTAGTCACATAAGTGGCCTTCCAGCAAAGATTCAACGTCCCAGCATTAACGGGACTGAAACTTCAAGGGTTTCTTTGACCACGATTACTGAGATGCCTGCTGTCGTGTGCTTGAGTGGCTGTTGCTGGAACCAGCCTCCCCCATCTGGTCGAGTGTTTTGAAGTAAGCTGCATTGGTGCCTGCTGCATTTCTACACTGGAAAGTTTTACACTCCGCTCCTGGACTTGACCAGAACTTGGCTTGCACCCGCAGCTCCTGAGCACCCTTGACCAGAACCGATGGTGGGGAAAAACTCCCTCCAGCGACTATGCCACCCCATTCCCTCCCCCCTTCGACCTGCCAAGTCTGGGGAAAAAATGGGAGAACGGGTGATGAGCAGTCGCCATCCTCACTGGTGCCCCCATCGCCTCCATTCTTTAGCTTGTGAAGGACTTTGATTTGTTTTAAACTACTTTGCTTTGGCAACACTTGTTGCAAAAGCCCTCCAAACGATAGAAAAGTACTTTACACACCAGTAAACTCCTTGGAAAGTCTTCTGGACTGATCTTCACATACACTGAAACATTTCCCTAACTAATTCCCAACTTGCAAACATACTTGAACTTTTGGGCACAAGCCCACATTCAACTTAGGGTTGGACTTTACAAGTTGGGGTTCCTATTCCTGTGGACCCTTGGTGCAATTTTTAACTACTTGTCTTCCCTTCCCTTTCAGGTTTTGGGGGGCTGACTTGTACACTTTTCTCTAATTGTGACTGTATATATGTTTTATAATTTTAGTATTGTGTGATATTACCTGTTTTATTCATATTCCTAGTGTGATTTTTGGGTCTATAATAAATATGGTATTTTTATACTTACTAAGTTGAATCATTGTGTGCTCAGTGTGTCGACTCATTGAGAACCCCCCTGACCCCACTCACCTCATCTGACCACTCTCCATGCTACCTTGATAGGTTTCGCTATACTACCAGACAGGGGAGTTGCTACGTCTGGAAAAGACCTGGGGCTACGCTGATGTTGGAACTGTTGGGACTGGGGGCTAGCTAGTCTTTTGGCTGTAGCTCCTGAGATTCTATCCGGGGCTACAACCAAAAGATCAGGGACTATAGACCCCCTAGCCCCCCCTAGCAACACCCCTGCTCCCAGAGTTTCCCCCGTTTACTATAACTAGGGTGGCCTTGTAAACTCTTTCCACCATGCCAGAGTATAGAAATCCATCTGAACATCTTTACCCAGACTTCGCTCCTTATGTTTTTATGCTCCACAAGCTGGCCTTTAATTACTACACAAACTGTTGTTAAATGATAAATAAGAGGGATGGCATTCCCTTCTAAATACAAATGCCATAATTCGGTCGGATCATTATTATAAATATTCGCACATCCCACTGCTCTCAGAATTTTCATCTGCTCAGTATGCATGCTTGGACAGTAACATAAAAGCTGTTTCACTGTCTCCAAGGAGCTATAGCCACATACACCTTGATCTATTTTCATCCTAGGTTATAAGACTGCATGCGTGTTTCCGACATTAAACTGCAACCTCAAATATTCCATTCTAAGGTAGGAATTAGGAAAAGATTTTATACATTTTCCAGGTTGAGGGAATAAGTCATCCATTAATATTCTCCACGGTTTGCCTTAGTGGAGAGGTCTACCCAAAGTTGAACTTTCTCAAGTTCTGCAAGATATCTTTTTTATTAACATCTTACAATTCCATAGAGTGCCCTGGGAGATATCAAGTCCCAAGATGTGTTCCCACTCTTTGCCCACTTCCCAAAGTTCTGTGCAAATTGACATTTTCATTTTTTAAAAAAATTTTTATAGGCTATCATTTTTCAAGCTCTGTCTGTAAAGCATTCTGCCATAGCTTATTACCTGGGTTGGCTAAGTTCCAATTGTACTGGGCTTAATGCATCCCTGCTGTCATCCTGGCAATTTTAATGTCCAGCTCACACATTGGATATTCTAACAAGAAGGGAGGTTCAATAAAGATTGAATGCATCCCCTCTACCAGCGTAATCTTTTTCTCACTTCTTCCCCCAGACTACTGCCCCGCATGTGAGTTTAGGGATGATTTTCATTTCATATACCTTTATCAAAGCTGAGAGGGAGAAACCGGCAGATCCTCTGGAAAAACGTTTAATTGCACCTTGTTGCTGTTTAATCTCTAGATCAGTTTTTCCAGATGAGGTCCCCACTTGCATTTGGAGTCCATAGTAACTCCCATATCGTTATAGCATTGCACCCTATTCAAGAACGCTTCCTTGTAACCACCAACTGTAATTCTTTGCTGGATTCTTAATACTATTAAACCCCATTATTTTAGTTTCGGAGAGGTTTATTTTCAAATCATGAAGTTCAACAAAGGTAGACAGTTGTGTTAGTAGTACTTGGAAGCTCTTGGGAGTATAGTTCATCAAGATCAAGTCCTCAGCATAGCTAAGCCAGAAGATCTTCGTATTTTCCAGTTTCGGTGGGCAAGTTTCCACTACGTTTAAATAGTTAGACAAATCGGCCAAATAAAGATTAAATGAAAGTGTGGGCAAAATGCAGCCTTGTTTCAATCCTATCGTGGTTGTGATAGGATCAGTTAAGTCACCCCTCATGTTTATTCTGACATATACAGACGCATCTTGATACAGCTTGCACACCACATCAAGAAGCCCCTGAGGAATTCCCCATGCTTCCAGTTTCCTCCATAGAATAGAGCGATTTACTGTGTCAAATGCAGCAGTAGAATCGACAAAAGCCATATATAAAGTGGTTGCTGTCTAAAGCACCACGTACTCTCAATGATGGTAGTCCGTATCATAATGTTGTTTATGGTGGAGCATGATTTCCGGAAGCTAAGTTACCTGATTAATTTCTAGCCAAGTTTTTATTTCATCTAGAAGAACTCCAGAAAATATTTTATCTGGCACATCGAGCATAACTTATATGCAGTAGCTCTTTGGGCAATTAATGGGACCTCTCTTATATACTGGTACCACAATACTGTGTCCAAGATTCTGGTAATCTTTTAGTGGTACCAATTGACTGAAACAATAGGTGCACAACTGCACCCCATTTAGATGGATTTAATGTCATTAGGGTGCTACAGACCCTATCTGAACCTTTGCTGTGTTTGATGATCAAAATAATGTGGATCATTACGAGTTTGGTGGTATCTGGGTGGTAAATACAACCAGATATCACCAAACTTTATTGCTGTTACCACCACTTGGGCTGGCAGTATTGCAGGTGGATTACATGTAGCGGTTAAGTCCCCATTTTTTGGGAGTACATAGGACTCTATGGGGGATTCATCAGCAATTCCGTGACGGTAATTCCACCGAATTTTGGCAGAAAGCTCTGGCAGATTTACCTACAGCTCATAGCTGGTTGTGAATCCACCAACTTTAGGCCAAACTCATAGTTGGGCGGTGCAGTAATGTGGTGGTATACAGTAACACTGCTGCATTTTTGTACCAGCACTACCCAACTTGTAATGAGGTAACATGTGCAAGATTATATTTAAGTTGCCATTCATCATAATCGCCATTTAGTGGAGCTCATATGGGCTAATGCTCTATTTTCTCTGCTCAGGGAACAATCCAAACAGAATCAGAGTTAAATGGTCTGGATAGGATGTTAGATCCATCTCCTTTACCCATGCTAGTACCTCTGCCAAGTAAGGCTGGATGTGCCTAAAACCCACTTACATGTACCAAAAATTACCCACATCTCTGTATCTCCTTGTATCCTAGCTAATCTTACTGGTGTTAGATGGCACCAGTGTATGAGCTTGATTTTATGCACCCAGAACTTGTCTGTTACTTGCTGGCCCAAACCGACCTCCTTCTTGCAAGTAGGGAAGCCAGGGCTTTTGACCGCAATTATTGACCTATGTGTGGCCAATATTAATACTTTATTTTCAGGGATGTTGATCCAGCATTTTTTAAAGGGATTTAACTCTAATAATATGAGGTTTCCACTTTGCCTGAGACGTTGCACCATTCAGCTGGTGGCCTGCTTTTTTCAAACCTGCTTCATACCATCCTTTGAATCTGTCAGTATCCATGATGTCTTCAGGAAGTCGGGCAGCCCAAATGCAGCTCAGTGGTGAGGGCCACAAAGATAATTTACTGAACAGGCCAGCATTTTGGCATCATTTCCTTACAATGGATGTTCAATTACTGTTCTAAGAATAGAAGATCTAGGAACCCAAAGCCATTTGGTAACCATCATACGTAATTGTGCTGCTAGGTAGTATCCTTCCAAATCTGCGTTACCCACTTCTCCTATTTCTATAGGTGTTATCAAATGTCCACAATAATTCTTCAATACTTTTAGCATGCCATTAAAATATTAGTATTACAATTCTTACTTCCCCAATTAAATTATTTATGCACCAGGACCTGCAACACTGAAGTGAAACAGTATTCTTGATACAGCTTCTTCCGTTCATCAATAATCCCTACTCAAAGATATCTGATTTTCAATTTACAAAGTTAAACATGAGAACCACTTTTCACAGATGGCCTTAAGAATACAGCAACTCTCGAATCCAAGGGTTTTTATTAGGAGAATCGTAAAGGAGCTGGCTAAGGGCCGTACCGCTCTATCTCATCTATTGTGGGTCATTCTCTCCCTAGCCCAGGCTTCATTCAACCCAGGTTGGCCTAAATAGATTGGTAACCCTCCCCCCCCCCCCCTCCTACTGTCTAAGATCCTACATGTCTGGAGATGATTGCCTATGGGCAAACACTAACCAGTTATTCCAAAATGGGGTATTAAAGAAGAGTGTCACAGCGCTGTGGGTTCTGGTTTATATAGAATAAGCCCTTCGCGCCTGGAATTACCTACAAGTTACACCCCTACACTTCTGAAATTAAGTAAAGTCAGATTGATGTTTGCAATGAATGCGGAGCACAAAAATCCAATTTTTTTTTCTCCAGGTTTTATTATTTTTCACAATAGTTTCAAAGGTGTCCCTATTTTTCACAATAGTTCTAGATGAAATCTAAAGGTGTCCATTGGTTTAAACATGTTTCCGACCCTTGGACATTCGAAAGTAAGTTCTTGCATAAATAAAGTGTATACACTTTATTTATGTAAGAACTTAAAGGAGGCAAGTACAGGCACCGTAGGCAGTACGAGAGGACTGGCGAGGGTGCCAGGGACCTATGAGACTCTGAGGTGCACCCGGCAGCCTGTCAGCAAGCTGTGTGGAAAGGAGGGATAGAGCGGAGAGAGAGAGGTTAGCAGGGAGAGAGAGAAGGAAGAGGAGAAGAGGAAAGTCGTAAGGAGTTTCCGGAACTTAAGGGGATCAGGCTCAAGACGGAGGGCGGGAGGGAGGATATTCCAGAGGGAGGCCCCTGCTGAGGATAATGATCTCCCTCCAAATCTCTGCTTGGAGAAGCGGCTCACTCGGAGAAGGTTGGAGGTAGATGAGAGTAGGGCTCGGGAAGGACAGTATTTAGGTAGGCATCATTGCAGATAGGTAGGTCACAGGCCCCAGAAAGTCTAGTGGACAAAGCAGAGCGTCTTGAACTTGATCCTTGCAGCTGCGGGGAGCCAGTGGAAGGATTTCAGCGCCAGAGAGATGCAGTCCCTGGGTTTGAGGCCAAGGATAAGTCTTGCGGTTCTGTTCTGGATGAGTTGCAGAGGGTGCAAAGCAGAGGCAGGGAGGTTGAGCAAGGCGCTGTTGCAGTAGCCCAGCCTTGTGAGAACCAGGGCTTTGGCGACAATGAGCCACTGGGGGAAGGTGAGAAAATCAAGGAAAAGTACATCTGAGGAGGTGCAGCTGGTAGTTGTACTTTTTAGAAATGTCCGAGATGTGAGTGGAGAAGGAGAGAGTGGAGTCGAAGATGACCCCAACGTTTATTTGTCTCGCATGTGGGTGCGGGCACAGGGCCAAGTGAGGCCCGCCAGAGGGAGAATGGGAAAGCGAGAGCAGGAGTCCCAATGCAAACGATCTCAGTCTTGCTGGTGTTGAGGCAGAGGTCATTTGCAGCACACCATGACTGAATTGCTGACAGTCAGAAATGAGTGAGGTAGAGGAGGTGGCTGAGGGTAACCCGAAGGAGAGTTGCGTGTCATCCGCATAACACTGGAAGTTAGAGATGAAAGTGGCAATCACACGTGCCAGGGCAGCCATGTAGACATTGAAGAACCAGGGGGATAGGTTAGAACCCTGGGGAACGCCACAGGGTGAAAGAGTGATAGTAGAGAGAAAGGACCCAAGTTCCACCTGGGAAGGGCAGTCAGAAAGGAAGGAGGTTAACCATGCCAGAGCCTGACCTGTGATTCCCAGGGTGTCAGAGAAGTGTGATCAGGATGTTGTGGTTTACTGTGTCGAAGGCAGAGGAGCAGTAAAGTAGAATGAGGACAGAGGGAGCGTTGGTGTCAAGATTTGAGAGCAGGTCTTCATGGGTGTTCAGAAGAGCATTTTCCGTGCCTCTGGATGCTCTAAAGCCAGACCGATGGTAGTGGAGGCAACTAGCAGATTCAGTGTGGAGGGTGAGCTGAGAGATAGCCAGCTTCTCCAGGAGTTTGTCCAGGAAAGGGCTGATAGAGAGGGGGCGGTAGTTTGCCGGAATGGAGGGGTCGGCAGAGGGTTTCTTAAGCAGAGGTTGCACAAGGGAGTGCTTAAGAGAAGGATGCTAAGGATTGATGCCTTCCAGGCACTCGGCACACTTTGTCAATTTTTACAAATTGTTATTTTTTTTCTATTTCAGAATTTTTACAATTTTTCAAAATTGAAGATATTATTCTTTTTAATCTTTACACCATTAGAAGACTCCATGCAGTATTTTTGTTAGGTAACCTTTCACCTATACCTGTGCTGGTGAAACACTGAGTTTATTCTGATCCCGAGTTTTGGCACAGCACATATCAGCCTGTGCTGCCCCACATATTTCTTTTGGCAGGATAATTAATCCATTAGAGCAAGGAAGATGGAAGAGAGGACTTAAAATGCTTTACCTGCATTTTCTTACGCCATGACTTTAGATTGCATCTATATTGTTCTTACTTAATTTCCCTTAGAAGCCATGGACTTTGACAGAGTTGTGTAACCCTTTCCATGTAAGTGTTGGTATGTATAAGCCCCCCCATCCCCCAGTATAGGTTGTTTTAAAAGTGAATAGAAGAGCAGGATGCTGGGACTTTAACTACGTTATTGCTAATATTGGGAACTGCACATTGTTTGACTATATTGTATATATTTTTTTTTACAAATGCTTAAAAAGAAAGCAAGTGCATTCTTAATGTTCTTTTATTTATAAGTATAAAGGGCAGCATACTGGAAAGTGCAAATACTTGCTGGTTTAGTGTTCAACTATGAAATGAAGATATTGATAGCACACAATGGTTAACGCATACAGCTGGGTAATGAGAACTGGTTCCTAGATACAGATAGGCCCATGACAATATTGCTGTCCGGGGATAACCCTGTTTGTCTTGCACTAAACGCAGAGGTCTCCCTCCTTCCAGAACCTTGCATCACATACAGTACTGTTCTCTGCCACAGCCCCCGGTGGGCATTTGGACCACGTTTGGTGTACAGGTTAGACTCTGGCATGCAGGCTATTATCAAAATCATGACCCTAATTTTACTGACATTTGCAATTGCATTTATTGTAAGTGCACAGACAAGGCTCTTGTTCTATGCATGTGGTCTCGAGCAGAAGGGATGTGACCTAACCGGTCAGGCTGGACTGCTGCTTTTAGGATGGTACCAAGCTTGTAACTATGGGTATTTATATAGCGCTTACGGATGAGGCATCAAAGCGCTGTGTCGGGAATGGAAGGGAGTGAAACGTGAAGGAGTTAAATGAACTGGAAGGTTCCTTTCTGGAAGTCCGAAGGTTACTTATGCCCCGCAGATTTGGGGGTAATACCTTCAAGAATTCAGCTGCAAACGACTTGAAACGATCTCCCCATAGCTCTCGACCGCCTGAAACGTTGTTCAGTGAGAAGGCTTGCATGTGGGGATTGTAAATTGCATGAAGCGGAATGCCACTTAAATGTGCTGACAAATCGAGCAATCCCGGTAAGGTGGATTGAGGAGAATCAGCGGATAGAAATCAGCCTGTAATTACCGGCCTCTGATGGATCTAGGGAATTCTTCTTCTTGAGGAGCGGTGTGAACCACATCTTTTAAAAATCTTTGGGAATAAACACCTTCTGATAGGGACCGCTAATGAAATGTGTGAAAAGTGGAGTGATGGTAGTGTTACACTGGTTTAAGGATGTTAGAGGTAAAGGGGTCACCTGGACAGGTGGTCAGAATCATAGAGGTGATGACTCCTGACACCTGTTCAGAGGTGACGGGTTTGACGTAAACATTTTTGGAATAGAACCCTTATCTATGCATTTGAAATGGGGATAGTTGTCGAGGTTAACGCAGATTGTGGCAAGCTTCTTAGCTATGGTATTGCGTATGTGTTTGTTTTATTATGAAAGGCTAAGGCTAGGGCCTCCCGCCATTCCGTGGACCCAGGTGTCGCTTTAGTGCAGTCCTTAGGGTTACACAGTTGCTGTAATACTTGAAATCATTTCTTGGGTGCATTAGCAGGACTGTCAATTTGATTACCCTAGAATTTCTGTTTGCCCTCAAATAGCCGTTTTATATGAATTTCGTTTGATTGTCAGGGAATATTATTAGCTGGTGATGGGTCCGTCCGCTCTAGGGCTCTGATGGTGGTTTTGATGGATTTGAGGTGTGGATCATACCATTTCTTGTTCCTGATTTGCATATGGTCTTTTCTCCACTTTGTAATGGTTTGGCAGGCTGCACATCGATGGTCTGGACGGTTGCCCAGAGCTATGCCCCTGGTTATGATTGATTCAAAACCTTCCAGCCATCACCTTTTGGTTTTGCTTAAGTCAGAGAGGGATGGGTTTGCCCAGATATTGTCCTGAGCCTGCTGGGACGATAGCAGGGGTGTTGCTGGGTCTGCAAAAGCTCTGGGGGGGGTGGGGGGGGGTATGCTAATGTTGGGACTGTCAGGACTCTGGGCTAGTTGGCTTTTATCCGGGGCTGCAACAAAAAGACCCCCTCAGCTACGCCTCTGGATAAGAGACCCAAGTGGCCCTAAAACATGTTTGGGGATGCTTATGGCCTGTGCAGAAGGGATGTGACCTAGCAGTTCACGCTGGACTGATCCTTTTGCGGTGGGACCAAGCCTGATTTGCATATGGTCTTTCACCTTCTGGAATGGCTTGGCAGGCTTAAAAGCCATGGATTGGAGGGTTGCACAGTGCTGTGCCCATGGTTGTAATTGATTCAAAATCTTCGAGCCATCACCTTTTGATTTTGCTCTTGTTCCAAGCGCATACTTTCTCTCAGGGCCAAGCTTGGCAGCCCGACCTGTCTCGCCGGAAAATGATCTGGTAAAAGGATGGACCCAATCCAGATAAAAGCCTTCTCTTTTCAATGTGCAGCTTGAGCACGCTTTGGGCCTATCATGCATCCAATGGCTTTGGGTCTCAACAGGTTTTACAAGCAAAATGACAGTCATTCTACCAGCTGTTTTCACAACAGATAGCCATGGCCTTCTTCAAGTGCGGACACATGGCCTTCCAGCGGCTCTACCTGCACCAAAACGAACACAAACATGTGCCTTCATGGCTACATCAGCCCTCCCAATGTTTGTCAAAACTATACCCGTCTTCGTGCCCCTTTTTGTTATCCCCACTCCTCTAAGGTCTGGTCATCCCTGGTGGAGACTCAATACACCTAGTTCCCAGATAAGCCCTCCACATCCACTCTTAAACGACTACGGTGGGGATTTGGTGCAGTAAGTAAAGCTATTGTGACGGTTTGCAGTATTCACATTTCACCCAAAGCCACATATCTCTTGCCATCAGTACAGTATAGCTGTCCTTTACTATTCCGAGACAGATTGTCTCATGTAAATGTGTTAACTCGCACATTATTACCTAATTTTCTCTCCATTCATCTTGGCGAACAGCAGCCTCAGGACCTTCTCCTTCTGCTCCCATGTCAGGTCACTGATGTCCACCATGCCAGACTGGAGATTTGTCCTAGAAGGCAAAGGATGATAAAATAACTCAATGTCCTGGCACATAGAATACAGTTTTTTTTAGAGTGAACTTTCCTAGTTTGATTCATGGAGAACACTTGTTCTACGGAATGGCGCTGTATTTTCGTGGGAAAAAAAAGAACGCAGAGTCTGCCGAAGGGTCTTTTGGTGAAGACTCTATTCTCAGCTGACCCAGCATCTGTGAGGAAGTGTGTAGGAGCATAGTCCTCTTTCTGTTTCATCATATATGAACTGCTTGGAGCCATGGAGCGGCCGCATAATCTGCCGAAGAGTCTTTTGGTGGAGACTCTATCCTCAGCTGACCCAGCATCTGTGAGGAAGTGTGCAGGAGCATAGTCCTCTTTCTATTTCATCATATATAAACTGCTTGGAGCCGCGGAGCAGCCACTGAGTCTGCCGAAGAGTCTTTTGACGTGCGGCACGTGTGCCCATTGAAATTGGACCTGAACTTCTAAAACTTGAACGGTAGACCTTTAGAAGCTTGCAGAGGGCAGAGAAATACGAGGAGCTGCCCTCGAAAGAACAAGTAATCGGAGGTGATGTGCGTGGCTGTGAAGGGGTGAGGAGGTGCTTGAGGATACTGGGCGTGTGAACGCAGTGGATACATGAGCAAGAAAGTCCATCCTCCCCCATCCCTCCCCTCCTGCCAAATCCTCACCGTTTGGTAATACGGCTGAATTAATTGTCACAGACTGTCACAACTGTTACAGAACTTATTAGTCCTAGACCTGACCCGACCTGCTGCTGTCGCTTGTAGCCCAGAGCTTTTTGAAGTGTGTAAAGCAGAGCTCCTTCACAGCGGGGGGGGGGGGGGTTCGGGTTTACATCAGGTGGTAGCTGTCTGTAAGCGCGACCTCTGGAGGTGCTCATACATCCCGATCATACCTATGTTTTGCCACCCTCACTACTCAGCGCCCCGAGTATACGGACTGTAGAAACTGATGATCTATTTCAGTTAATGCCCCGGAGTTGCATTCAATAGTTGCCACTGGAAAGGCCATCACAGGAAGTGCAAACATTATACAATCCGCGTATTAAGTGCCTGAGCCTATAGAGAATTTAAAACTGTCAAAATGGGCCTGTCCAGGGCAGAACTTTGTGCAAGTTCATGCGCTTCATCCACACAGAACAGAGGCCGCCTCAAAAATAGTGAAATCATGGAAAAGGAGCCTAGAATATACGACCACAACAAATAGAATTAAAAGCAAGATCGACGACCACTTTGGTAAAAAAAGAACCAGGAGTCTAAACAACCTAGAGGGAAAAGATAACCAAAATGTTAACAGAGAGCCCGCAGCCCGCCACCATTCAAGAAGTACTAGCCTAAGAACAAACAAGGGAAGGTCTGAATGAGACCACTGCCCAAGGAGCAAGAGAGAACCTAGACTTCAGCACCCCGAGAGAGGAGCTTCCTCCTAGGCAGGAACAACATGGATCTGAGCAGCCAAATAGGGTGGCTTTTGGAAATGAGTTGAAGAGCCCACCAATGGCACTGGTACAGATGGACACTCAACATTCAAATGCAGCCACCTAGCCAGCACTGAATTTTGCTACTCCTGGTCACTGTTTTTGAGCATCTGAAAACGGAGTTGCAATCTCAAGCTGGGCTTTTGCTTGAATTAACCATAGAAACAGCAAATATTGATTGCTTAATAGTTGGAATAACTAACACAATTAATTCAATAGTGATTCCGACCCTCAAAGACTCAAGGCTGGAGATAGTTAAACAGGGGCTACATCTTTCTGCTATTCAAGTGTCCATGAGGGAAAAGGAAAAAGGAGAAGAGCCCACTACATTTTAGCTCAGGATCTTTTATCGCAGTTAAAAACTTTAAAACCGCAAAGGAGTGAGAGAGGGGCAGGTAGAAGAGCATGAAGATCCATCAAACCTCTTCGATGATACCCTCCTCTCCGAGTCTACTATGGAGGAGTTTAGAAGGTTGACGTTAGTAATCGAGGGGGAGGTTGAGACAGGAGATCATCCCCCTCAAACTACCATAGAAGCACCCCCTCGAGAAAATGAAGTCTCCCCTCAAGAGTGGACAGAGGAGGTTCAACAACATTCTCGAGGTAGGAGGAAAGCCAAGAAAAGAGCTGCAAGAAAGAAGCGTTCAATGGCCTTTCCGATTCCTCTTAGGAAGAAAAAATAAAAAACAGGAAAATACTAAAATAAAAAAACAGACATGAGCTTCTTCCCCAAATCCTCTTTATGTTTACACCAAGAGGGCAAAACAAAGTTAGAAGAAAGGGGGGGCTTAGGAGAAGAAACTAGGGGGCACCCATCAGTCACCACCCCAATACGCAACCAATTAGGCAACCTGAGTAAGAAGAAAAAGCTTGGGAAGGGAACAATCGGGGGCGACAAGTCACAGGTACCATGAAAGTCTTGCATTAAATCCTGCCTGGACAGCAAGAGGAGCCAATATGGATCATAAAGTGCTGAATGGGGGCCATTACAAGGGGCAGGGAGGAAGCAGCAACCCTCCCCACAGATTTTTGGGCCGCCCTTGGCCCCGATATTCCTAAAGAAAAAACAGAGTCCTGCATTATCAACAATAGCCAATGCTGAAAGAGACACCTTGAGCCTGAAAAGAGCCCCAATTTTCCTGAAACACCAGAAACCAGATCAATCTAAAATCGTAATGGTTACAGGAAGCTTTCCTGGCCAGGGTAAGACTCTGGTTCTTCAGGAGAATGTAAATGGCTTTAGGAAATAGATAACATTAAAGTCACCAGCACCAGACACATCCAATTCAAATGTATCTGGGGGAAACGCATTACGCCCACTGAGCATTTGGAGACAGGAGCCTCCGCATTTGCAGTAGCGAGAGTTTGGCTTAGACTAATGGGGAAGAACCTATATCACAGCACCATGTGTAGAAGTGCGATCTTATCATTTTACAAGAGAGTACCAAATCTTTATCTTCTGGGAACAGAGAAGGTGGAATTTGTGAAATTCCGGGATAAAAGCTATCCTGACTCAGTAGAAGTGGGCCTTAATCAGGAAACGCTCCGCTAGCCATACTGAATGCAAAAGAAGAACTGGAGAGACATTGTTTAATTGTCTCCCCCTTAGCTGGATCAGAGAGGTTTAATGATCACTGGAGAAATCAGTGCCACACGAGCAGACCTCTGCTTGAACCCAAAATAAATTTGAGAGTCACAGACATCTCTGGGGGAAGGGAGGGATGGTTATCAAAACAACAAAACCAACACGATTATGTTATTGCCAGAAATTATTTCGCAAGTGCTGCAGAAACTGCGACTGGGGACACAACATCTTTAGTCAAACCAACCTAAATTTGATAAGCTGAAATACGTGGGGTCCCAAGAATTTTGTAACAATTAATGAGAGAACGCCTGTTTTGTAATGTAGACATTGTAATTCTCCAGGAAACCTGGTTAGTAAACCCCATTGGGATCAAGGGTCATTTGGTTTTCACCCTACCTGCTCAACAAAAGGTAGACCATCAGGATGCCTGTTGATGGCCCTTAGAGACGCAACTTGGAGGGTTATAGCCCTGATTTTCAATAATACTCGGGGCATCCAGGCATGTAAATTTGTATTAAGATCCACACAAGATGACATCCAGGTGTTAGTTATAAACATATATTGGAACCCCGCCTGTACCAGCCTTCAGACCTTTCTCAGCACTCTGTCAATACTTTTTGAAAAGATCAAACTCCTTTATGGGGGGGGCATATTTAATTCTGGCCGGAGACTTAAATGCACAATGCTTACATCTTCCAAAACAAAGGGAGGGACCGAGAAGTGTTGGAATTTCAAAGAAAGGAATTCACTGGCTGGAATTTTTGGACTTGTGGGGAATGAAAATGTTAAACGGGGTGGTACCGGGTGACATTCCACCGGCAAAGACCTGGAGGTGAGGAAAGTGCTCCTCCGATCTGGATTATTTCTTCATGTCAGAGGGTTTATTATCACACAGTCGCTCCCTGAAGATTAATCCAGAGGGAGGGAGTGACCACTCATGGCTAAGGCCATCAATTGCAGACATTGAGAATTGTCTGGTTGACAGACACTGGCAGGAATTCGACATGACTATGAAAAGTGCACGCCTCGTAAAGTATAGGCGAGAGGGTAGAACATTAAACAATAAACTCAAGGCTGTATTTGTAACGGAACAGCTAGAAAACTGTCAGCCTGGCAAGTTAAAACAGTTCATTTGGCCCGTTAGCCCACCCTGTATAGGGGAAATGGAGAAACATTCAATCCACTGTCACACTTTCGACAAGGGCACCTGGTTACAGAAAAAAACACAGACAGAAGTTAAGGAAGTTAAAACAATCAACACTCGGTATAGAGCTATACAGAGTGGAAGTTAAGAGATTGACATCTGAATATAAGCGTTGGACACGGGATAGAAAGATGATGCATCTTCAAAAAGACGGCAAAACAATGTTAAAGGCGCTAGGTAAAGATAACACCAGAAACTTCTTGTCACTCATTAACCAATCAGAAAGAAATGTTAATAGTGTCCAATGCAATTTAGTTCCCGAATGCAAATGGGTAGAATACCACACTAAAAAATGTTCAAATCGAGCTAACATCATAGAGGCCCCGATTAAAGAGACCCAGTGGTATCTGCCCATAGAAGAACAGGACATAGCAGAGCTAATTCTTAAATCTTCTTCCTCAAAAGCAGCAGGCCCAAATGGGCTGACCTATCGGGTCCTAAAAGACAACAAAGGTTTGGGCAAGACTACTCTGTAGGCTCTTCGAGGAGATCCTAGAGAAAAAGACCTTTCCCGCCTCTTGGAAAACAGCAACGATCATTCCCTTTTTTAAGGGGGGGCCGATCGTTTACAGCCCGAAAGTTATCGGCCGATCGCCCTCCTTGATATCGAAAGTAAAATCTTTATGAACATTTTGTTGAGTGAGTTGAATAAATGGGCGGAGGAGACACAAGTTCTCTCTAAGTTCCAAATGGGGTTTAGGAGGGGTCTGTCAACGGCCCTGAATGGGCTGGTTCTTAGTCTAATTAGTGAAAAGACCAAGGAAAAGGGCAAATGTCAACGTTATGGCGCATGCGTAGATTTCTCAAAGGCGTTTGATAATGCCATCAGGGAGCGCCTTTGGATGAAAATGAGGAAGTGGGGGGTCACAGAAGGACTAGTGTCCATGTTAACAGAGTTACACAGGGACACTAATGTGAGAGTCCGTTTGGACGAGGAGGGACACCTATCAGACGCCATTAGAGTGGAGAAGGTAGTCAGACAAGGTTGCCTGGGTGCGCCATTTGTTTTTTTAACCTATATCTGGTTGATTTGGGCCCCTGCCTACAGTCATCGGCACTCGCCAGCCCTAAGATCAACCTGTCAAAGGTACACTGGCTGGCCTATGCCAATGACATTGTCTTAGTGGACAACACAGCCGTGGGACTTCAGTGTCTCTTAAATAGGCTGAGTGATTATGCAAAAGAAAATGGGCTCACAATAAAACCCAAAAAATCCAAGGTGGTGGCTTTTAGGCACCAACAGAAGCATGTTAATTACTCATAATGGATCTTGAGTGATCAGATTATACCAAGAGTGGAAGAATTAACTTACCTGGGATATAAATCTATGCCTCTCCATCCATATTTACGGTGGAAAAGATGTACAAAAAAAAGGATCAACTGCTTCCGCAAATGAAAAAGATTATTTTCAAATTTTACAAATTCTCACTCCTACCTCTAATTAAATTCTACTCAGCGAAAGTCAACCCAGTTCTGCTGTATGGCCTGGAAGCTAAGCCCCATTTGTGGGACACATACTGGCAAAAGATAGAGGGTTCTCTGCCTCCCCATGAGTCTTCCAAAGGCCATATTTAGATTTGAATTGGGACTGAAATCTTTGACAACTCTGGCAGTTTTATTTATCTATTTATTTTATTTATTTTATTTGTTACACACCCAGACCCTCGGGTGTCACGGCGTGGTTGTAAGACAACTTTGAAATTAATAGAAACATCATTACATTGATTATATTACATCATTAGTGGACAGTTGGTGCAAAGATACAATTTACAAATATTCACAATAATATTCAGTGGTGCGGAATCCTGTCTTTAGGTGCTAATATTGGTTGAATAACCAGGTTTTTAGCAGTTTCTTATAAGCCGTGAAGGAAGATTCTTTTTTGATGTCAATGGGTAGGGTGTTCCAGTGTTTGGGGGCTAAAGTGGTGAAGCTGCTACCCCCTGCTCTAGTGGATTTGAAGCGAGGGGGAGCCAGGAGGAATTTGTCATTAGATCTTAGTGATCTCCTGTCAACTTTGGGGTGTAGAGTATTGTTAAGATAGATAGGTCCTTTTGTGGTCAGGCATTTGTATGTGATACTGGAAAATACTGGCAGACTGGAAAATGCTCTCGCTTTATCGACCTATTGTGACAGCTCAGAAAGATGCACTATATGAGGACATTAAAGTGCACATGGAGCACAACAAATCTAAATCCCTTGCCCAACTAATTAAGAAAACATCTGAGATTATGGGGAAAGCTGAATCCGATCTGGTTACACTAATCCTTCAAAAGTGAAGAAATTTTACAGCGGATTGGATAAGCACAATTAGTAGAATGAGATCGGCAATCCCTGAAAATAGTTTTCTGAAAGTTGACAAAAAATTAGGGACTTTGCCGAGATATCTGGTGAAGTTCCCATGTTGGGAAATGAGAAAGAATTTTTTGAGAATACACCTCAATATAGTTCACACGGGAGAAATCCTCGATAAAAGGGCGCACGGGACTGCCGCAATCGCTTTATGTGACCTATGTACCATCCCGAGCAGACAGAATCTGAAACATCTCCTGATGGAATGTGAGGGGACCTGGCAAACTAGGTCAACCCTCTTCACTAGATTTATGGAGAGAGAAGACGACATACTCTCGGAAACATTCTGGGATTGGGTGACCTGGGGACATAAATACAGCATTGGCTATAGTGGTGGTCCAGGTTCGGGAAAGAAGTCATCTTTTGTTTAGATAACCCTATTGCCAATAGCCGGGTGTTCCTAGGATAGTCACATAACTACCCTTTGCCTTTGGAATCGTCTGTCATGCTCCTTACTCACGCCGCATCCCAACTAGCCTCAGGCATCTTGTATGTTATGGTTGTCGCCAGAGTTAATTTACGAACTTTAGTCAGGAAAGAATTCACCTGAATATATTCGGTCGGCGGCTTTGAAGAAGGGACGCTATAATGTGAGATTACCTCTTGCCCTCCATTTTTTTATTTGATTGAGAACAATGGTTTTAATCTCTTTTTTCCTTTTTCTATTTGTATCTTCGTTTGTTTTACTTTTGCTTCTCTTTTTTTCTCTTAACTACTTTTAGGTTATGTTGCTTGTATATTGTAATATTAGTGAGTTGGATATATGTTGATTATGAGAAGCTCATTGTAAAAGTTTGAATAACCACATAAAATAAAAAAAAACATTTTGGCAGTAAGAAAAACGAACAAGAGCAAACCCCCTTCAGCCAAAAGTGACTGGTATTTTCACTTCTGCCCCCCAAACCTTACAGAGTTATGGGGGGAGGCCACAGAGGCGTATGAGGGAAGCTCCCCATGAAGGAAAAGAGATGGGTTTAATGCAAATAAGACACTAAATCGGTACAATGGGGCCAGAAAAAGAGGAATTAACTATTCCTTCATTGAGACGCTATACATAAGTGCTTCACAGAGTTTACTTTATATATCTGAATTATAGAAATACTGTACACTTCAGATTCATAGCCATATCATTAATGATTCATTTCAGCAATTTCGCTGTCAAATCTACAAAAACAACCAAAAAACAGTGCCTACTTCATAGCATCCACCAAAAAAGAAAATTACAAATTACCATAAAAAACTATTAGCACATATTATCTAAAAGTTATTTGTAATTTACAATATAATATTCCTCCAGGACCAGAGACCGGATGAAGAAATTGGAAACTTCTTCAAGAGAAGGGCCTCAATGGAAGCCGACTTCAGTCCACAGATCTTCCCTAAGGGAAATTCAAACATCACGATGAACTATTCAGGCCATTCCTTCTAGGGATCCAGTGGAGGCAGCACGAAATGTAACTGCCCAAAAGAAGGAGGATCCACGTAGACAAGATCTCCAGTCACAAACGTGGTCGTGGCTTCCGAAAGCACTTTCAGCTTACATCAACAACTAGCCACCATTGCTGGCCTTTGAGCCACCAGACCTTCAGCTACTTTCCTTGGCCTGCTGGAATACAGGGGGTTTTCTCCATTTAACAACCCCAGGTGACATCAATCTTGGTGGTTATGATGTTTTGTGCCTACAAGAGCTGTGGCTACTAGAAAAACCTACACTCGACGGGTTCGAAATGAATCCCAGTGATTTGGCCGAAGTCAAAATTATCGAGGCTGAAATGACCGAAACCAAAGTGTTCGAATAACCAAAAGTTCGAACACTTTGTTTTCGGACATTACAGCTGCGATAATATATATATATATATATATACATACACATATACACCCACCCCCCCACCCACCCACCCCCCCCCACTTACCTTCATCTTCACGCTGGTTCCTGCAGCGCCAGTTCCCTTTCACTTCTGCAGGGTCCTTTTCTTCTCTTTTTTTTTTTAACAGAAGGCTGCAGGGGTGTCCCGCAGCCCCCGCTCACTATACCATAAAGTATAGTGAGCGGGGCAATGAGGGGGACATCCCCGCAGCCCCCGTTTTTATTAAATGCTACCACCAAAGGATCAAACTTTTGGTGTTCGATCCTTTGGTGGTAGCATTTTTTGAACTTTTGGTCATTTCGACCTTTTTTTTTTTTTTAGAGCATTTCAACCTAAACCTTCGAAATTGCTTTCTCTGAGGCATTGATGGGGGGGGGGGGGAGGCAGGCCCTCGCCGGGACTAATGATCGCGGTTCGGATGGGAAGTGGTCTTCAAATTGTAAAGACAATTTGAAGTCGCCATTTGTTCTAGCGGTCCTCCTCTCATGGCTCCACAAAGAGGTTGGCGCTGAAAATATTTCGCAAACCTATCTCCTTGTTATGACCATCTATTGGAATCCCAAGGCGATTCAAAGGGATGCATTGTTCCACTTAGTAACAGCTACACTGGACTCGGTTCACTTATAGTGGGAGGCTTGCAATGTAATAATTTGCGGTGACTTTAACATCAAATGCCCTACGAGCTCAATAGCTCCAACAGATTTGATTCCCTCTCAAGGTTGGCAACGGGTTAAGGAGTGGTCTAACTTAATGGCATCAAGGCAATTATACAATACAGCAACCACGCTCCCAGAAACTAACAAGACTCCAACGTGGAAGCGTGGATTGGCCCACTCTACGATTGATTACATTTTTGCCTCACAACTACTTCTTGCTCGTTTGGCAGAATTCAGTGTTCAACAAACAACTCAGAGTGATCATAATCTTTTGCTCATAAAATGGTCATCAATTAAACCACCGACAACTTACTATCGTGGAGAAGTTGAACCAGAAAGAAAGGGAAACAGGGTTCGGGTCAACCGGGCAAATATTAGGGACATTACAGTCTCTTATTCACA
Source organism: Ambystoma mexicanum (assembly GCF_040938575.1). Lineage (NCBI taxonomy): Eukaryota > Metazoa > Chordata > Amphibia > Caudata > Ambystomatidae > Ambystoma > Ambystoma mexicanum. The sequence continues at coordinate 439,244,311 of NC_090940.1, forward strand.
ACGTGGAAACTGCTCCGAAGTGGATTATCGACCACTTCTAGAACCTTTCAGATCTACTGGTAAAGGCCCAAAGCAGTCCAACCCGGAACCTCTCTGCCATATTCACACTTTTGATGCGCTACTGGTGGCGAAACGTAACATGGTCCGCAAAGCAAAAAGAACCGCTGCACGACACAACACGGTCACCAACAGAACGTATGCCAAAGAGGCAATTAGAAACTATAAAAACTGGATAAAATCATATCGGTGTGCGCTCTACCAAAAGGATTCAGAGGCCATGCTGGAGCAAATCAATAACAGTAATTCTAGAGACTTCTGGAAGTTGATAAACCCATGGAGCAAAGTGACAGAATCAGATCTGTCAAACAGTATTGCAGAGTCAACATGGATCCAATTTTATTCATCATTGTTTAGATCTCCAGACTCACTTTTGCCAACTGCGATGCCTCCTGTAATTGCACCCTGGGTTGACCTTCATGAGCCAATGAACATATTACTATTAATAAACAAGCTCAAAAACTCCAGGGCCCCAGGGCCTGATGGCCTCTCGAACGAAAATTTAAAATCTGCTCCGGAAGACTGGGTAACACTCCTAAATTTGATCTTCAAAAAATGTTCATCATATAGGAGGATCCCGCCCTCATGGTCCTCAGTGGTGATTATACCAATATTTAAAAAAAGGAAGAAAAGACGATCCAAGGAACTTCCGCCCAGTGGCTTTTTTAGATGGCATAGGGAAGGTTTACGGTACCTTACTTCTGAAACACTTCAACCTTTGGGTGAAAAAATCACCCTGTGAGGACCCTTTACAATCTGGGTTCAAAAAGGGAATAAGAACCAGCATTAACAACTTGCTACTGAGTATTCTAAAATCAAAAACTCTGGAGGGAAATCAGAAACTATTCCTAGCATTTATAGACCTAACCTAGGCTTTTGATCTAGTTAACAGAAGGAAACTCTGGAAAAAGCTGAGCGCCTGGAACTGCCCGCCAGAGATCTTGGGCCCTTTACAAGCCTTACATTCCAATACCAGCGTCCAGGTCCGGCTAACTTCAAAGGGGCTTCTCTCTGCGGCGATACCAACCTCCCGAGGAGGTAAACTGGGCTGTCCGCTGGCTCCACCCCTATTCTTGGCATATTTCGGGGACTACAAAGAAGCAAATGCTGAAATAAGATCTTTCCCCCCCAGTAATGGGCAGCACAAAAGTGCAGAGAATCCTTTATGCCGATGATCTTATCCAACTGGATCAGACTTCTATTGGCTTACAACGCCAACTAACCGCTTTAACTAAATATACTAAAGTTAACAACCTGGAAGTCAACAAACAAAAAACAAAGATTATGGTGTTTGAAAAAAAGAACAGAAGAAAAGGCAATCACTCATCGGGGACTTGCGCTTGGCTGTCTCTCGACGCCACATTGCCCTCGCCGTCCAATAGCACGGCGACGCTGCCATCACTAAAGGCGCCCTCCGCTTCCATGGCCTCTCGTTGCCTGGTGTGGTGGGCCCAACGTTTGATCGAACGGTCCTTTAGGGTTTTCGGCTTAAACCGACTACACGCTCTGCAGTTCGCCTTGGGGTGGTCCCTCGGCAAGCAGAGGTTACAGGTGGCGTGTCTGTCAACCCAAGGGTATTTGCGGTTGTACTTGGGGCAAAATTGGAAAGGGGTACCCTCCATACGCACCTTGTGGCAGCGGACTAGTTTGTGTAGGAATATATAAGAAAATGTGTGTGTGTATATATATATATATATATATATATGAGTGTAGAGTATGTACCACCCCCCACTCTCCCTACTTGCAGGGCCGAGGCCAGAGGCCTTCCAAGGCCTGGGCCGAGGCCAGAGGCCTTCTGAGGCCCAAAGTCTGTCGTGCAGCTCTCGACGGTTGTTTTCTTTTCCGGGCCGGCGTCAAGCGTCGAACATCGGTGACTCGATGTTGGGATGGAGAAATGGGGAAATATGATATTATGCAAAATTATGGCTAAAGCCAGGGAACTGCGCAGGATGCTTCCGATCAGTATGGCGGAAAAAAACAATCTGAGGGTCCTAGACGCGTGAGGGATCATGGGTACAGTGGACGTCACACTAGGGATAGTATTACTGGCACGCCCTGTGTCGACGCCCATTTTCGAGTTTCGAAAAAAACAAACTAATACTCCGCAGCTTCCACTAGATGTCGGCCTATGCACAGCTTGTGATCTAGTGATCTAAGCAGATTCCACAAGCCTCGAAAGAGATATATGTGTATATATTATCCTCAACAGGTAGGTCTTGGTCTTGAGTCAAATGATTTTTTGTTTTATGGAAGGGTGACCTCAAAGCTTGCTTAGATTACATGTTGTTTTGTATTTGATTGGTGTAGCGACTTTATATTGGGTTTTTCCCGGAAATGTGATTTCCAAATAAACGTAATACGTGCATAAAGATATGCAGTTATATGTGGAAATAGAAGGGTTGGAGGTTGAGGGCGGTGTTGTGTGTGTGTGTGGCATGGGAACGTAATGGGGGAGCCCCCATTTTTTAAATAAAAATGGACGTATTGATGTTGACATAAAGTGCACAAAACAAATGCAAACTTTTAAACAGCTGTCTATGAAAATACGTAGAACCGTTTGGACATATTGAAGTTATGTTGAGGTAATGAAGGTTAATGCAGTTCCTCCAGTTGCTGATTAATATTATGAAACCGCTTGCATCGGGGACTGGTACAAGTTTCAATTATGTTCGATGCTGCTATTCAATAAAGGGGCTGTACTTCTTTATGCATACAGTCGGAATATCAACATCTTTAACCCAATCTCATAAATAATAGATTTCAACGTAAAATCGGTATGCTGTGATGTAGGAGGAATACTATGGCAAGTTTCCTGACTTCCCAACGCTGTTATGTGGGGGTAGCGGGATGCTTGGGCCGGGGTGGCCCTACTGCTACCCTGATGTGCTTCACGGAGGGTGGACATGGCAGAGCCAGTTGGTCTGCTAATACCCCTTAAACACGGTATGCACTCAATAGAGGAACTCTGGTAGAAGTCTGAAGACTCAGAGAGAAGCCGTGAAGTTGGGGACCAGACTTATGAACAAGGGTTGACATCTTCCTCAGTTCGTAAACCTGCGCTGATCAACACATTACTTGAAGGAAAACTGCCAGGAGACAAACTAGGCATGCTGCATGGAGTGGTCTCCTGCGCAGCACCAGCAGTTGGAGGCAGACAGAGGCTGAGGTGCGAAGCCTCACAAAGTGGACCGAGTGGATCTCCAAGATGGCAACAAATGCCACTCAGTCCTTTAACACCTCACCAATGGGAGAACCCCAGATGGAGCAACAAAAGAACCAATCACATAAAGAGAACAAAAAAACATAGTTAAAGCAATTAGAAAATATTCAGGATTATCCAATCGCCTAAAAGAATACAAGTTCAAAGTAAAAGTGACAAATGGGAATGGCTGGCAAAGATCAGACGCCCTCCTCAGGGAGAACAACAGGAGGTGGTAAACCTCAGATAAAGTGAGAAACCACCTGGTGCAGAAGTCTGTTCAAACTCCCTTGTTACAGAGGAGTAACTGGGCCTGTGATCCGCCTGTTCCATGTTACCTAGGATATTCCATGCTGTGATTTTTCTTTGTACAAAATAGGGTGGACCCCAATGGGTCCTAGGTCCAATAAATCAGTCTGAGTAGACGGGAAAAGAAAGTCAAACTGCTTAATATAAAACACCATGTGATGCACCCTCTATCAAGCATAATTCATATCCTGAGCATTGTTTCATAAAATCCTTGTTGCTGACATGAAATTGGTATTTATGAAGAAATACTCAGGGTATTAGTTATATTTGGAAATTGAAGCAATTTGAGCATTGGAAAAGTCAGGCACGATGACATTTTCGACAACAGATAGAGGATATAATGTATGTTCGATCATTGAAAGAATCTGAGTATTAAATAAATTGTGTATACACACGATGGGAAGAGATTGGTGTTTTAACATTGTTGTCATAAAGAAAGGACATAAGCATTATGATTGAAATTAAAATATGCAGAATTAGGTGTCTTTATAACTGAGGTACTTATGAAGTGATTATTCATGCTTAGTGTCACAGACACATTTTAGCAATATTCGAGTTATGTTGCCCTAAAAAAAATCAACATTAAGGAGCAGCCTCACCCCTTTGTTTTTTTTCCCTTTAGCTGAAAAGACTTGATGGTTCTTTTGAAAATTAATGATCAGCGCAGCTAAAAAAATCCTGCAACCTAATCTCAGAAACATTTTTGATATTGCTGGTCAAAGTTAATCAATGTATTCACAGGTTTATTACAACATTTCATTTTTTTGATTTTGATTTTGATTATTTCTAAACGCGCACCAGGCAGACCGAACTGCATTCGGGCGCAGTTGTTAACTAAGAAATGACATTTGGCTGTGGGGAGCTGAGGGGGGCTGTATATGCCCTATAGTTAGGTTCACTTGAATAGGTAGGTTTTCAACTCTTTCCTGAAACCCTCTAGAGACTTACATGATCGTATGGCAACGGGTAGCTCGTTCCATACTTTTGGGCCAGATACAGAAAACCTCCTATCGCCTTTCGAGGTACATTTGGTATGTGAAACATCCACCAGAAGTTTATCTCCTGACCGGAGGTCTCTAATAGGTTGGTGATGGTGAATTCTTGTGATCAGGTATCTGGGTGCAGTTTTATAGTAGCACTTATACATGAGGCATGCCACTTTAAATTTTACTCGATCCTCCCCCATAAGCCAATGGAGTGCTCTCCGAGATGTTAAAACATGATCTCTTTTCTTTAAGTGGGCTATAAGTCTAACTGCTGCATTCTGTGCCCTCTGAAGTCTCAACATCTGTTTCGCCGGAATCAATCAATACTCAAGATGTGAGTTTATCAGCGCTCCAACCACAGAGTGATCTTGGGCTGCTATGAAGGGGAGTATGTTCCTGAGCATCCGTAAGGAATGGTATGCAGCTTTTACTTTGGCCCCTGCCTATGCCTCACTAGCCAGATTCTCTTGCCATATACATCCAAGGTTTTTCACTTTCTTTGCGAATGGAATCTCTTTGCCCAGAATCTGTGGTGTAATATTTAGTTCTATGTTTTTGTTCTTTTTCTCTGATTTGAACAGTAGCACCTCTGTTTTGGCTGCATTAAGCTGCAACTGGTTGCATGCTATCCATTTTTTTAATGTCTTGCATACATCTATTCCCTTCAAATGCTTCGGGCAGATTCACTGTCTCCACATAAATCTGTGTATCGTCGGCATAAGAATGGAAACGTAGGCCATGTTTCCTCAAGATGTCAAACAGTGGTCGAATATACAGGTTAAAAATCAGAGGTGAAAGCGCTGACCCCTGGGGTACTCCACAGCTCAGCTGTATTAGTTCCGATAGGAAGGCTCCCAGGGTCACCTGTTGGGTTCTATCCTGCAGAAAGGAATCGAACCAGTCCACCACTACTTTGGCAGCTCTCCCTATTTTTCCAATCCTTTGAAGGATGGTCTTGTGGTTGATTGTATCAAAAGCCGCAGACAGGTCAAGCATCAAAAGTATGGTAGAATTTCCTCTGTCTGCAACTTCCAGTAGATCGTCCTGGACCGCCAAGAGGGCGGTCTCTGTCCCATGGTTGGGACGAAACCCTGATTGGCATTCGTCTAACAGGTCTTTGCTATCTATAAACTGCTGAAATTGGCTACAAACCACTTTTTCCAAAATGTTGGTTGGCCAACATAAATTGGCCACCGGGCGATAGTTTTTCAGGGTCTAAATTCGGCTTCTTCAATAACGGTTTTACCAAGGCTCCTTTGAGGGAGGGAACGCAGCCCTCCTTCAACGATTTATGTATAAAATGAAGTTATAAATGGGGCAAGGTTAGCCGCCAAACGAATGGCGGTACAAGCTGGCATAGGAAAGGCCAGGTCTTTTGTGGATTTTAGTTTTAATATTAGAGCTTGTGATGTTTCCTTCTCAATGGCCTGAAAACAAAAGTTCTCCGTCTTCCTGATTTTCCTCCACCTCTATCTCTTCTCCAGGTTTTTCGTTTTTCCCACTTTTCTATAGTCATTACTTCAGTAATACTTTCCTGAATATCCACAATTTTTTGTTCAAAGAAGCGATTGAACTTATTAGCTTGCTCCTTTGAGTCAGCTGTGGGTACTGCCATACATTTGGGGTTCCTAAACCTTGCCACCACCTCAAATAAGGCTCTGGCTTGGCTACCTGCTTGCTTGATTTCAATTTGAAGGAAATCTTTTTTTGCAGCAAAAATAGCTGTTTTATATTCCTTTAAGCAGGCTCTCGCCATCTCAGCGTCGCTATCTGCTTTGGAGGTCCTCCATAGTCTATTGGCCTGGCATACCTGTTTATGCATCAACCCCAGTGCTGGGCTAAAAAAAGGATTTTGATTTTTTACTAGCTTTAGGTTTGAGCGGTGCGTATTCTTCGCATAACTCTTTTAGGATGGCTGTTCCTTTATTGAAAAATTCTTCACAAGGGAGGCCAGGGTCTAGCTTTGCCAATTGCTTCTCCACTTCCTCCCCTGGGATTTTTTCCAAATCCGTTGCCCTCCGGCCCCAGACTAGAGTCGCCTCCCGCCCTTTCTCCTTATGTGATCCTTTAATAGAGAATAATTGCTGGTAGTGGTCTGACCACAGAAGGGGGATAGATTTACAGAATTGTGCAACCCCTCCTCTTACTACCAGGAGGTCTAGACCTACCATTCAGATAGACATTTGCACATGGAAATTGCAAGAAAATATGTCAATAAAAATGAAAAGAATGAGGTAACAATTCTAAAATTGATATTATATATAGAATGTATTTCATAATATGCACTTAATGAAACAATATAGGTATAGTCGTAACAATGATCAGCTGTTTCAAAGACAAAATTCCCTTCTTTCCAAAAAAGCGGAAAGAAAGGTAGACCATTACTAATGTGATGGCAGCAGCACTTGCACAAACCTCCTGCCTTGTGGCGATAAATCCCAAAGCTCTAAAAGGAGTCTGACACGGTACACCGCATTCCTTATAGCACCTGCTGATTCCACCACCACCACCACAACAACAATGATGCATTGCTGCCATTGCTGTTAACACAGACATTGATAATGCTGTGACCATTGTGGATGAGGAGCAAGACCACAATCAGTTCGGTGAGCTCTGATCATCACTGTTACAGGGCATTTGCCTCAGTGATATGCCACCTACTGCCTGCCATTTACCTCATATTACCCATCTCGTGTGGTGTGTTTTGATGTGTATTTCTTGTCAGCAAGTGCCCAAATATAAGGCTTTCCCTCGCCTTCCTGGATCGTGAGAAATATCTACTCTGCTGATGCAGATTTTGCTGCGATGATGGTTGGAGCGGGGTTGCCATGAACATGTAGAAGGCTCTTCGGTTGCTACCACAGCAATCGTTTCCCTTTTGGTCCTAGATGTTGGACTTTCTTTTGCATGCAGTGCTTGCTCATGGACTGGAAACCCAATTAACCAACCCACTGGAGGTGATGAGGGACTTTCTCCATGCTCTACCAAAGTTAACATGTTGAACACCAAAGGTGTGTTTCATTGGGAGGTTGCTTACCAACACTGCTTGTCATAGACCTGGCCTTTCTCTACAAGGAACATACACTTTCTGGCAAATGTGTGAGCAGGGAGCGTGACCGAGATGAATGTGCTGCGGTCATATGTAGACAGATAACTTGTGCTAATCAACTGGAGTCTACAGATCCATCTCATTAATGAACCATGAATGTATAATTACTTGGTTGAAAGGTACTACCCACACTCACTCCTGGGACGTTTGCTGTCATTACTTGCAGAAGCTGCCTTGCACCCTGTTCCTTCTCCTGTACTCCCAGCAGATTACAATGCCTCGGTCTGCTCATTTGCAAGCCGGGTTGGGGCATATTAGGATCCACTGCTTTGTTGAAGTCCCATTCCATCATGGGGAGCGATTTTGACTTCTACTGCAAACGTTCTCCCAACTCTTATTATTCAACCTCCACAGTTGCCAACTTCGTCATTCGCTAAGAACACTTTGCACACTCTGGGTTCATTACAGAACCCTCAAGAGATGGGGGTCAATAAATCTGAACCCTGTAAACCTTGGTGCCGAGGGCTAGACTAAGGGACATGAGTGACAAATGTCAGACAACCGTCCTCCTAAACGAGGCCCTGTAATAGAAACAACGGGCCGGTGCAGTGCAATTATTTGTACCAGTGCAAATACGTATTACCTGAACACATTTCTGTAATGGCAGAATAATTGCATTGCGCAAGCAGAAGGTTTCTGTTACACATGCCAGGCCCCATTCAGTCGATATTCCTGAGGGCATTACCCAAATAGTTCGTTTACAATTGTTCGAATGAACAATTGACCGAATTTTAAGGGTCACAATTGACCTTTTCACAATTGACCATACATATATATATAGGGGTTTTGGGGGGTTTGGCGTTGGGTGGGGGGTTGTGGGGTTTTCCCCCCACATATATTTTATAATTGACCTTCACAATTCGGTCAATTGTAATTCGAACAGTTGTAAAATGAACAATTCGTATACAACCATTCCTGAGTACTTTCTTTACTGGTCCATTCTTCCTACAGCTATCCACACGCACTGCCTTAAAGCCTATGGTATATGGTACAAAGCAGTAGAGAGAAAGTGGGACAGGGACACACACAGATACAGACCTCCACCTATGAGAGTACACCTGGGGTTCTCCAGGTCGAACATAGAAAATGGCTGACACATCCCCTTAAATTCCTAAGGAGGCAGGAGTTACGGAAACACAACATTTCATGGGAAAAGGGTAATGATTGCACAAATGGAAAAAACAGTGACTGATGTATCAAGGACCAAGTGTTCAAATGACTGACCCTGAGAATGTCAGTCACAGAGATCTCATGGGCCAAGTCTCATCAAGTCTCAGACTTACAGTCACAAATAGACGGGGCCATGAGTCCACAGTGTCTGCAGTCTCACCTCTATAATACAACTTCTGTGTGGAGTCAGGCCACCCAAGATTTGGTGGTTTTAACACCAGCAGCACAATGTGATGTACACAGTGATATGCTGTGCACATGCCGGGAGGATGTGCACAGTAAGAAGTTCAGCACATGACATGATGAGACACACTCATATGCTGAGTATCTCACTAAGTTCGTCTCGCTGTAACTGATCATTTAGAGTGATGAACAATATGTGGGTTAAGCATGTGAGGTATGAGATGTGAAGCACATGTGGTGGGCACACACCCAGGCAAATTACTCAGTGCATGATGGGAGCGTGCCCATAGTATGATATGCAGCGTGTGAGGTGAACACACATTGTTTCATGCACATAGTGAATGATTTAGCACGTGAGAGTGATGTTCACAAGGTGAGTTGAGCGCATAAATTAAGATATACATATGGGAGGCAAGCACACAGTGAGATGCGGAGTTCAAGAGGTTTGCGCAAATACAGTGAGGGGTTAAACGTCTGAGGTAGGAATGTACACGGTGTGAAATGCAGTGCATGAGTTAAGCATACACACTAGATGTACACACTGAGGTGTTCACTACATACCATTTCTCAGCTTCCTGCAGGTCCTGATGCACATTATTAGTGCTGTGTTCGTTGACGTTGAAGGTTCGGACCCTGGGGAACTCTTCTCGCCCAGCTGTAGCATCAAACATCTTCCTTTGGTACACAACTTGAGCGGCCTGTTTGTAGTACTGCCTGCTGGATGCAATCTCCATCTTCACCTGCCCTAGTGCCTCCACAAAGAAGCGCTCCACTTCCTTCCGTTCTTCCAGAATGTTCCGTGCCAGTTTCTTCACTCGGTTCATCTGCCGGTCTTTCATTTCCAGTACTTTCTGAAGCTTCTCTAGCTCCACTTTTCCTGCATGATTCTGAACCAGTGATTTCTCCTCAGACTTCTGAAGCTCCGATTTAAACTCTCTACTCGTGTGTGACAGAGCCGTCTCGAGCCTCTCCACCTTCTTCTGCAGCTCCGCCACTTGGGCCTTCTGCTGTGCTGCCTGCACCAGCTTCTCCTGAACCAAAAGATCACTGGTTTCCTAGAAAGAACAAATAGTCTCAAATGATGCAATCATACTTTTTTTTTTAAATTAGGCTACTTTTTTTAATGCAATTTGTTCAAAATTAGAAATTATGCAACATAATCCTGAAAGGATTTTAACTACTGTTAAAAAGCTGAAGTGATCCTGGAGGGATTTAATCCTTGGTAAAAAGCTGAAACACATAAGAAGAAGAATTTGTCTTTTTCCCAAAGGGGAGGAGAACACCATCTAGAAGCCATTTATATTTTAATTGACAAACTCTATACTAATACTGTGAACTGTGTAAAGACATTCTAAAGGAACTCAGACTGATGATTAGTCTTCAACGAGCCAGGCCAAGAATAAGCACATTCTGAGGCTATTGTGCAAGCCTCCTTTTCCTTTTAGTTAGATTTTCTAAAGTGGTAGGGCCAGATAGTAACTAGAATTTGGACTCAGGACTCTAAGTTTGGACTTTGACAAGCACCCTTAGTTTTTGTTCTAGAAGGTAGGGAACATCCCTCATAGCGATCTTGTACTCCTGAGCTCCGTTTATTATGTAGGTCATCACCACATTTCATTTCCCAGACAGCAGTACATGTAACCTGGCAAAAATTCCAAACCTGAAAGAAATTCTCTTCGCTTACCCCATTACAAGCACTCTCCTTCAGCGAAATCATGGTTTCAGCTAAAGACAACCACCCAAACCCCTTCTGCATACAACGGTCATTAGCCGTGCCCAACTGGTGTGGAAACTAAAGCACTATGGTGATGTCTTGCATCAGCAAAGGACCTTTGTGGTATGACCTGCCATGTATGTGCACATCCATTGTAGTCATAACTCGCTTCCTTAATCAGGCTCCCACCAATTGCAATGCACACCAAAAGAGGGCTTCTTCAGAATGCATGATGATGATGATGATGATGATGATGATGATGGTGGCGAGCAATGGAATACATTCATCATAGGTGAATCATTGCAACCTCCTGCATCATCTCTGGTATCAGAGTTCATGAAGGCCTGATCCATGCACCGCAGCAGACTGAATGAGCTAATTCTCCACATATGGACATGTTTGATGGTAGCAGAAATTCTGATTATATCTAACAGTGAGATCACCAGTTCCTCTAGGACGGGATCTTTAACCACTTGATAGCAGATGATTATGCACTAAAAGAATCTTGCATCTCTGTGCATTCTGTCCAAAGCCAACAAAACTATGTGTGTGAATATTCAATAGCATATTTCATGGAATCACCAGATCTGACATCATAAATTGTTTGGTCCCGAAGGCACCAAATGACGTTACAAGAAGTTCCGTCAGTGAAACAGTTAAACAAACTCAAAATAAAGATACAATTAATCCGAACGAGGAAAAACAAGGCGTAGAGGACATTCCAGAGTTGACTGGGGATCAAGAGAGTTGAAAACCAGATTGGCATCTTATCAATTATTGAAGTAAATTCACAGTTGAATGTTATAACCATACAGAGTAGTAGACAGGGTAGGGCCTTAGCAGGAAAGGCCCCGCAAAAATCTGTTAAAGCCCACTCAGCAGCGCTGTTTGGGCACTTACAGATGTTAATGCCAATGCAGTGGGCCCAACTACATTAGCTTCAGGACCCACATGTTAGACCATTCTGGCTACGCCATAGGAGAGTAGTGACCATCTGGACAATTCGTCCCTTCTCCCCAGAGGGGAACCATCCACTGTGAGGCTAGGGAGGTGAGCACACTCCGAAAGACCCTCCCTAGGGATCTGGGCAAGTGAGACCTCACTGGGAGTGACTCCACTCTCAGGTACAAGTACTCCCAGTCCAATGAGGACCTCCCTGAATGGGCTACATTATCTGCCCACATGGGACTTGAAAAACCTGTTTGTTCTCATGTTTTGACCACAACTGCCAGTGATCCTCCTTCCACCCTGTTGGCTTCAAGTAATACTGAATTTCATTAGAATGCCGCCATCAAGGAAGAACACAAGTTTTTCGATTGTGATGACGTATTTAAACACAGTAAGAACTGTGAATGGAGAGAGACCTCTTACGCAGTGCGTGACTACGACAGAGGGAGGAGAATCCTCGATACACAGAGGCAAGCCTCTGGACAAGTCCTGGAGGGGCAGAGATATGCAAAGCCAGTGGTGGCGTAGCAGAGGCAGGACCTACTAACTGGAGGCTATGAGGCGTGTGCACTGACCGAGTAAGAGGCTCCGGTCAGGCATGGAAGATAGACAGGAAGCAAACCATCTTCTCTGGTGGTGCGAGCACTAGAGAACAGTGGTTGGCTTGGGGCCCAGCAACCAACGCTGCAATCAGGATAAAAAAAGGAGCCTGAATCACCGAGATCCACCAAGCGAGGGCCGGTACCAACGACACAAGCATCAAAAGGGAAGCAAATTCTCCCGACCTGCAGACGCCAGTGAGTGCTGTAAACTGTGGGGTCACAGAGTGGTGAAGCCATCCACAGTACGAGAAGCTGGGTAAACGAAACGGGCACAAGACTCAAGTAATGCAGAGTGAGAGAGACACGAGTACTACAAATCACAGCCGGCGTAGTCGCCAGCAGTATGAAAGTCTGAAAGAGTGGACCGGGCAAGCAACCCAAGTAAAACAGAGGGGAAGAGATACTAACACTGCATAGCAAGGCTGGGGAAGCCACCCTCAGTACAAGAATCTAAGAGAATTGAATGGGCACATACGCTGTGAACAAGAGAGTGAAAGGGATAGCTGTGCTTGTTACCAAGGCTGGTAAAGCTGACAATTAAATGAGATTAATTGGACTGTGAACCAATAACCCTACCAAAGAGTTACAGGACTTTGGGAAGTCTCAGTGCCACAAAGGTGGGATACAGAGAAGGTGTGCAACATAATCCTGAAGGGATTGTGACTACTGTTAAAAAGCTGAAGTGATCCTGGAGGGATTTAATCATTGGTAAAAAGCTGAAACACATAAGAAGAAGAATTTGTCTTTTTCCCAAAGGGGAGGAGAACACCATCTAGAAGACATTTATAATTTTAATTGACAAACTCTATACTAATACTGCGAACTGTGTAAAGACATTCTAAAGGAACTCAGACAGATGATTAGTCTTCAACGAGGCAGGACAAGAATAAGCACATTCTGAGGCTATTGTGCAAGCCTCCTTTTCCTTTTAGTTAGATTTTCTAAAGTGGTAGGGCCAGATAGTAACTAGAATTTGGACTCAGGACTCTAAGTTTGGACTTTGACAAGCACCCTTAGTTTTTGTTCTAGAAGGTAGGGAACATCCCTCATAGCGATACGGCCGGATAGGCGTGTTTCTTATTATTTGAATAAACAAATCTGTACCATGACCCACTGCAGTCCGAGTCCCTCTTCTAGTTTGCCAGTCCAATATAAATGTGTATCGGTTTGAACAAAGTGACATTATTATTAATTCATCATCTAGGATTTTGACTAAGCGTAAATGTTTTAAATCAGGGTTTATCCTTTTTGCCCCTAGTTTTTGCCCCTAGTCTGATTTGATTATGTTGACACACAAACGTACTTATCTTTGCAATGCGAAGATTAAAAAACATTTTGCTGGGCAGTGTAATATTGTGTCATGGCCATTGGCCTGGAACCCCAGATCCCGCACCATCAAGGAACGAGAGAACGGGGTAACACAGCCTTTTATTGTCCCTTAGGGACTATACAGCATGGAAGGCCCAGCTGGATTCAGTCCTGGAGCCTTTGGTGCCAGGATCATGTTTAAATGTGCACTAGCACATTTTTATTTGGTGCTAGTACTCTGTTTTTCCCTGCAGGGCCCCCCACGCATTCAGTTGGCCGTGGCTGCTGGGAAGAGTCAGACTGCACATGCAAGAATCCCTTAGGAGTGGCAGGGTGGGGCCGGTGAGACAAGGCTAATGGGCGTGGCCAGAGGTAGGCTATATAAGCCTGTTCAGCCCTCAAGCACGCGCTTTGCGTTATTCTGCTATTGCAGCGTAACACTCACCGCTGCCTACGCACATCTTACCTGTTTCCAGCTACAGCCTGAGTGCATCTTACATGTTTCCAGCTACAGCCTGAGCGCATCTTACCTTGGTTCCAGCTACCAGCTTGAGCGCATCTTACCTTGTTTCCAGCTACCAGCCGCAGCACTCACCTTGGTATCGGCTTTCTTCGGCATGCATCATTGTTGACTCTGGCATTCATCCATCGCCAGACCTCCGGAAAGCAGCACTCCAGCCCGACGTCGTGACACTAAGAGCAATCAATTTGAAGACGGTGCCTGCAAGAGAAAAAGAGAAAGACAAGGTTAGAATTTGTTAAGACATTACGTTTAAGGTCGCGCTTTGACAAATCCTTGCGCTTAACCTTAAACCAACACTCACCTTCTGTCGGAGCTTTGTGGACTCCATATTCTTCCCATTTGGCCTTGCTTCAATCACCGCAACTACCGCTCGGATGCATTTCATCTCTGGGGAGAAAGCAAAGGAAAGACATTGTTAAAAGATATGGACTATAATAATCAAGAATCAACATCACAATATTTTAAAAGCCATAAGACACTTACCTTCAGGAGTGGTTCATCCACAGCTGGCCTGGGCTGCCACGCACATGGGCCAGTGAAGGAACTCAGTCTTTTGAAAGCGACCCTGCATTGAGAAGCAGGACGGAGAACTCGTCATCATCAATCTACCGGTGAGACTATATGGGTCGGCGCATACTTGCCACATTCTGGGAAGAAGGGTTCGAGAGAGACATCAGTCATATAGCAGCATTCTCACGATCTCTCATATCCACGCAGGTGCAGTGTCAACAATCAGCGCAGCCCACAGCATATGAGCAGGGGAAGCAGCCTGACAAGGGGAATTCACCTTCAGGGAGGGCTGCAACCGTGCCCCAACGTCCCCGCAGAGACCAGGTGAGCATAACAAAACGCAAAGCCTCTACAAATCTCTGCCTGGGCGTTATGGAAACCTCGGAAACAGACCAGTTGGCCCAACTACTGGGGGAATTACGGGCTGAAGTCCATTGCTCCAGACAGGAAACCAATGCATTAAGGAGGGATCTTATTGTAACGCAGGAACAAACTGACGACTTGGCAAGACAAATGCTTCAGACCCACGCGGGTCAGGTGCCACTACCAGGACTTGCCCATCCGTCCATGCCGCAGCCATCACCACCAGTTCAAGTGGTTCTTCCAGGTGCAGTGCCACTGGGCCCACAAGAACGTTTTACCTCGACCCTAACAAGTACGGTATATTCAAGAACCAATGTCGTCTCCATTTTTTGTGCCGGCCTGGGGCTTTTCCTAACGATCAAGCCAGAGTCGCATTTGTACTCTCATATTTAGGAGGTAGTAGAGCGGACTGGTCGATACCATTAGTAAACCAGGAGGATCCGCTACTTCGAGACTTTGGGGAATTTCAGCGGGAGATTGAGAAATTGTTCACAAGGCATACTCAAGGACAAGCTTTGCACAATGAATTATTGTCATTCAGACAGGGAAACCAAGACCTATTGACCTACGTCGCCACTTTCAATCGTCTCGTAGCACAGAAACTGGCCAGAAGAAAAAAGGACTACGCTCTTTTATCGAGGGTTACGTGGGGAACTTAAGGATGTGGTCAATCCCCCCCGAGGCATGTGTGGAATACATTAACTTGACTGTGCAGCTCGATCACAGATTGCAGAATCGGAAAATGGATCGCACAAGAGCTGAAGGGAGGTCGGTCTATATGCGACCCCGGAACAATCAAACCAGAACCCACAAACAAACTGAACCAATGCAGATCGGTGGATTACAGAGTCCTATCAACAAGGTTGAGAGGGAGAAAAGGAGGCAACTGCAGCTCTGCTTATAATGCGGAAGAGCAGGACATTTCCTCTGAGAATTCCCAGTGAAACCACCCAAGAAATTAGTTGGAGCAACGGACAATGGTGACGAGGAAAAGGAACAAGATTTGGGAAACTCCAACGCCCGACAAGCATAGGGGTGCACTTGTCAAGCGAAAAAAGGAATCCGTACAGACCTCACATCTAGTCATCCTGGTACTTTTGGTTAACCACAAACTACCGTCAAAGATACATGCCTTGGAGGCATATATTAATTAAGCTGTGGGGAATTATAATGACCAAAATCTGGCTGCATGAATGGGCCTTCCTCTCCAACAAAAGCTGAAATCTGAAAAGGTCACAGTAGTGGATGGATCTCAGTTATCATCCGGGCCAGTGACACAGCATACCGAAAAAGTCATGCTTATGTGCCAGGATGGTCATCAAGAAGACATTTCCTTCGATCTCATCGGTGCTCCTCAGTTCCAGATGATATTAGGAATGCCTTGGCTGGAAACCCACATCCCTAGGATCAACTGGAATGAACGTGTTCTGACCTTCCCTCAAGAGTGTGCTAACGCTTGCTACAACAAAGATGTGGGCAACCTGAAACCCAAGACAAAAACTATTCTGGGACTCACTGGTTCCTTACCGCCAGAATATCTGGATTCCCAGGATGTTTTTCCAAAGGAACAAGCCAACACTCTGCCTACACACAGGCCTTACGATTGTCAAATCGATCTGGTGCCCGGAGCCCAAATTCCCTGCAGTCAAATTTATGCCCTAAAGGAGCAGGAAAACCAGCATCTAAAATTTGACCTGGATCAGTATCTAGCTCACAGCTTTATCCACACGTCTAAGTCCCCTGCCTCTTCGGCTCTCTTTTTCGTACCTAAAAAAGAGGGCGACTTAAGAACTTGCATTTCCTATAGAGCACTCAACCATATCAGGGTAAAACACGGATACCAACTGCCACTTATTCTGGAGCTTCTGGATCAGGTAAAGAATGCTCAAATTTACACAAAAGTGGATCTACGAGGAGCCTATCACCTTGTAAGAGTTAAACAAGGGGATGAGTGGAAGACAGCATTCCGTACCAAGTATGGTCATTTCGAATACTAAGTTATGCCTTTTGGGTTATGTAATGCCCCGGTGGCGTTCCAATTTTTTATGAACTATGTGCTTCATGAATTGTTGGATGTTTGCGCGCTTGTCTACATAGATGACATTCTCATTTACTCGGCTTCCAAGGAGGACCACGTTGGCCATGTAAGAGCAGTTTTGGAAAAACTTTGACAGCATAAGCTGTTTGCCAAGTTAGAAAAGTGTTTCTTCCATGTAACAGAAGTTGATTTCTTGGGTTTTATGCTCACACCACGAGGCGTACACATGGACACACGCAAGGTGGATGCTATCCTTCAATGGCCATCACCAACATCCACAAAAGTAGTACAAAGTGTGCTCAGATTCGCCAACTTTTATCGTGGGTTTATTCCTAGGTTTTTGAAGATAGTTCATCCAATTACCTCCCTGCTGAGTAAAAACAAGAAATTCCTTTGGTTTCCAGAAGCAGAGAAAGCCTTCCAGGAGCTGAAACTTGCTTTCACCACAGCACCAGTTCTTCGACACCCTCGACCAGATCTACCATACGTGGTGGAAAACCGATGCCTCCAACGTAGCTATGGGGGTGGTATTATCACAAAGAGACCCTGACACAAGACAATTACATCCCATAGCATTCTGGTCCCGTAGGTTTTCTGCACCGGAGTTGAACTATGCGATCACAGACAAAGAACTGCTAGCGATTAAGGGAGCCTTCAAAACATGGAGACACTGGGCGTCATTCCGAGTTTGGAGGCAGCCATGGTGCTATTAGCCAAGGATCCTCCCATTTGTTTTGTCACCAAATATTCATCTGATCCCAGGGCTGCAAGTCGAATCTTGTGAAAACATTGCCATTTAAGATCCAATGATCCAGACCCGGCATGCAGATCTGCTTGTGGGAACCCCTGGGTCGGGCGTCCGACCTTGAAACCCGGAACGCCTGGGGCGGCGTGGCGCTGGTCCATGACCCCCTCTCCACCGGGGCAGAAGCATCCACGATCTGTGCAGACTGCGCAGTCCGCTCGGTGGACATTGCGGCAGAAGGCATGACTGGACTGGTGGATTACGCGTCCTGTAGGAAGACTTACAGGGAACTGTAAGGGACACCAAAGGTAGGAGGAGGGAGGCACTGAGGCTACTGTTCTGCCCACCCCCAGAGGTCTGGTCTGGTCCACAAAGGAGGAGGAGGGAGAACACCAACATCCATCTGGTCCCGCCTTGGCCAGAGGATAGCTGGCGCTGTGACAATTACACTAGGGAAGCAGCCCCCCCGCTCCCATGAGGGACTACCATGCTCCCTCCAGAGTTTTGAAAGGTGGCAAACAAGTTATCTCGCGCCCAAGTGGCCCACAAGGTGAATCTAACAGCAGAGTGGGACGAGGTAACCTGGGTCTACGCTCACCCCCGGCAGATATACATGGCCTGGCCAGGAAAGGGAGCACTGAAGCACAGTAAGCCATGGCGAAAAGCGGCAAAACATCTAAACAAATGGACATTGCAACCCTTATGGGTAGCACGGTCCCGGAGAAGCCGAAGAAAGGTGACCCGTCAGGGGAGCAAAATCTAAGTCCTGGTTCCTGGTTAGAGCCCCTCAATCCAAGCCAATCAGTCACCAAATCGGATTTCAGAGACTTACTCACAGCAATAACGAAGGAAATCCAAAAAGGAACAGAAGAGGTAATGCAAAAAATCAATTCCCTGGACAAAAGGGTGGAGTCATTCGAGAGTCGGACTACAGACATCGAGAATAACCTGTATGAACAGACATTCGAGCTGGAGAAAGGCCTTGATAGATTGGCTGCCCTGGAAGCCCGGTGTGAGGCGCTGGAGACGAAGCAAGAGGACGCTGAAAATTGGTCAAGAAGGAATAACATCCGCCTCCGTGGAGTTCCCATCACGATCCCCGACGCGGACCTGCGGGGATATGTTGAGGATTTATTCAGATTCATAATAACTCACCCGAGACAATCCTCCACAGCGCCCCCGGATGTCCTCGCCAGGGTCCACTTCTTCAGGGTAAAAGAAGAATCATGAAAGAGGTCAGAGCAATGCAGAAAATTTCTTTAGAGACTCCAACATCCTCCTATACCAGAACTTGACAAATTCCACATTACAAAAAAGGAAAAACCTCAAGCCACTGACTGACTGGCTACGCAAAAGAAAACTCCCATATCATTGGGGTTTCCCAACATCCGTGAAATTCTCTTGGGAGGTGTCCCGACAACAGATCAACTCTCTAAAGGAAGCAGAGGAATTCATGGGTATCGGAGGAGGAAGCGGGGAATTCGAATCGGAAGCTGCTTGTTGAGATCCCCCCGAGAAGCAAGCGCTAGCATCCTGTTCGAAAGTCAGCAGACAACGCAGAATCCGAGGACCGCTTCGAAGAAAGCCCAAACCAGACTGAACTGCCATAAAGCAACATGAGTGCCTAAGGTCAGTGCCCCCCTTGCCCCTTCCCGATCCTCTTACAGACCAACAACATAACCAATTGGAAGCACTCCCCTAGCTGCGGCAAAAGCAGTGGGGCTCCGGAACCGAGGTATGGAGGGAGGGGTCACTAGAGGGGGGGTCCAGGGAATTTCCCAATATCAGGCTGGGAACTGACCAAAAAGAGGCTGCTGTCACTTCCCACACCGTGTTACAAATCTAAGGGGACATCATGTCCTGCCGTTGACAAGTTGGGCCCAGTTGGCCAGATTGCTCGATGTTGGAGCGCTATCAGTTGCCCCGTTGGGTAGATGTTCCCACTTTTCTGGGGTCAGAGGTCGGGGGTTGGGGGGTGGGAGGGAGGGGACTGAAGACTCTGGCAAGGGGGAAGAAGGTGCCACATGCCACACTCCCACAAAGGAGGGAAATCAACAATACACTGGCTAACATCAATAACGCAAGACCACACAATCAGTGCAACACCAGGCAGGGAATGAGCACGGGGACTGGCAAGAGAATACCCAAAGGCGAGCCCATTAAAGAACCTCATGGGGTCGGATAATGAAAGGGAACTCAATATCGTTACCTGGAATGTCCAAAGCCTCAACTTCCCGGGAAAGCGTAGGTCGGTGGAGCACAAGCTCAATTTACTAGCGGGAGACATAGTGTAACGCTCACCTGGCTCCCACGGAGGCGCTGGTCTGGTCTGGGTTGCTGTGGCCTCTTCAAGCGTGATGCGCAGAATTCGGACCACCGATTGAACAGGACCCCCAAATCTTGCTTGTCTGGCCCGTAGGAATATCCTTCTGCAGATAAGAAAGGGGATTAACTGTCTGCTGAATAGTGTGCTAGCTCCCCCCTTTCCCCCTTTCGTTCTTCTCAGGACTTCCTCCAAAGCCCCCGTTTTTAAGCGCACCTTATGGTTTGGAGGGATGAACTTTCAATCCTGCGTCTGGTGCAGGGGCGCGCGTTAGTCCAGTTACTTCACTGGTTTTCAGAAAGGCGCTGGCACATCCACTTGACTTTTCTGAGCGATACGCCGTAAGTATGAAGATGCAAAAGTTGTAGTGTGAGCCTCCTTTTATGTTGGTTTTTGCTGTCCTTTATTTCAGGTGCAGAACAAAGGCGATGCGTTGAGGGGTTAAATTGCCGGTGGTAAAATCAGGTGAGTTAGTGATGAGGGCGACCCCTCTAAATGCCTTTGTAATTCCCCAGTAATGTCTTTTGTCCTTTCCCAATAGGGGCCGGGGTGCGGTACCTGCCAAAGATGCGGCGCCGACCCGAGATGTGGAATGGTTCACCAAGAAAAGCCGGTAAGTAATATGGCTGAAAATTCGGCTTTCCTCTTGTGTTCTCTTGCTCACCTTTTGTCTCTTCTTCTCTCCCCTAGGTGCAGAGATGTGGCGACCGGTGCTGAGAGCTGCGATGGAGCCGGGCGGCGTCTCGGGAACAGGTGAGTGAAGCGCGGCGCTGCAGCGAGCAACGCTGTGCTTTCAAATGGAAGTCTTCCTTCAGGAATGCTGGCGTGAAGATTCCGGATGCAGGTAAGAAGGTTGAATAAGTTCTTGGTTTTCACCTTTCTCTTCTCTTATTCCCTTACAGGTGTTCCAGGTTCGAGGCGAGCGTGGCTGGAGTCCAGGTGCAGGAGCAGACACGGTGAGCGTTCAGCTGCTGGGATGCAGAACAACGCGAAGCACGTGTGGCTGTCCGGGCGTGGCTTAAATAGCTTTGGAAGAAGTTCCAGGTGAGTATTCTTCCACAGCCCCACCCAAGTAACAAAATAGTTCCTTCAGAAAAATAGTCCCTCCTAAGCCTCATTTGGCTTGGTTCTTCATGCAGCATGGTCTGCATCAGGTGAGTGTGCAGCATGGTCTACTTCAGGTAAGTGCACCAAACACTTCCCCTTATGAGCCTGGTGCCTATGGCGCCAGGACTGATGTCCAACATGTTGGCGCCAGGACAGCGTCCAAAGAGCCCCTATAAAGGGCCGCTGGGCTTCTACCCGGGGGCGTGATGCCTGCTCCCGGGGGTGCTGGGCCTGGCCTGGTGCTCCGGGGGTAGGCATCATGACATATAGTCTTACTCCAGGAAACCCATCTGTTACAGGCCGATGAAAAGCGCATTAGATTCAAAAGATCATTCTTCGCTACATCGGGAGGAAAAAAAGAGAGGCGTTGCCATCCTGCTGGAATCACAGTGAAGTGGGACACTGGAGGCAGATATCTTCTAGTGAAGAGTCCACTGATTGAGCAACCGGTCACCCTGGGGATGATCTATTGCCCAAATAGCGCCCAAGACAAATTTGTAGCATGGTAACATATGCTGCTACACTGGTGTGGAATCTACAGGGATTCTGGAAGGAGAATGTGGAGGTGGAGTGGTGAACACTGAAGAAACAGTTGGAGAGACTGAAGCATCACCCTTCAGAGACTCCTTTTATATCCCCTTTTAACTACACATTCATTTTACTTAATTATATTAATAAACCCTAAGTTAAATATATAACACATGTCTCATCATTAATGCTACATGTGGTGACGAGGAAGTGCTTTGGAAGTATGAGGAACTGAACTGATGGCCATGAACAGCAGTCACCGGATCGTACTGAGAAATTAAAGTGGCAGGTGAGTGTGAAAGAATCCCTGCTGTGCATCTTCAATGAGAACTGAGCAAGGGTGTAGCTGAAAAGAACGGAAAACATTTGCCTCGTATATGCATTTGCTTAGTTTATGACTCACTGTTCCCGTTTGTAATGCGCGCGATCCCCTCGAGCCGCGCATTAAATGTAAACAAGTTCGGAACTGACTGCGAGCTTGCTGTGTAAAGAGGAGCTTATCGCTTCACTTTAGAAGAAAGCACCCGCAACGTCGTGACGTGCGTGCGTGTGGCCATTTTGGTTCAGGCAGCCGCCATAACAATAAGGAAAACGTTACGGCGACCGATACTTCTGTGTTTGGATAGTGTTATCCAACATTGATGTGTGTAAACGCCACTAAGAGACCCTTGGATTAAATATTGCAGCGAGCAGCTGCACGTGTTATTACACGTATTACAGTAAAAAAAAAAAGAAAAATATTTTTTTTTGGAGTGAATGAGGATCGAATGACCCACTCCTCATCCTACTCGTCTCAGTACCGACACCTATACAAAAAATTTAAAAAAATAAAGCTGATAGTAATGGTGCATTAGGATATGTGGTGGCATTCCAAGAAGGAGATAGTGTACAGGCAAAGTGCTTTACCATACATGAAAGTGTTCTGTCTTTAAAGAAACAAAGGAACCGTTATTTGTCAATACAGGTGTTTGTCTACAGTAACCATAGACAACAGAGGAGCAGGTGATCAGTCTGTAGCTAGAAACATGACGATGCATACAGTTCCACCACCAGCTATGTTTTTGCTTGAAGCTGGAGAACCAAACTTACCATGGAAGAGATGGTTGAAGTCATTCGAGCATTATGCTTCAGTGGTTTGTGGAACAAATTACAGTGTGGAGAGAAAGAAATCACTGTTGCTTCACTGTTTAGGACCAGCAGGACAGGAAAAGTATGAGGACTTGCCAAACTTACCTGATGATGAAGGGGATATGAATGAATATGAAAAATGTATTGCAAAATTGAATAAACACTATGAAAAGAAACTGAGTACAATCTTGGAAAGGTATAAGTTTGGTAAGAGGTCGCAAGAAAGTGGAGAGAGTGTGGAACAATTTATAACTGTCCTGAGGAAATTGGCAAATAATTGCAAATTTGGACCACAATTAGATGAAAGGCTCAGAGATCAATTCATGTTGGAGAGTAATAGTGCTAAAATTAGAGAGAGACTATGGGCCGAAGATGATCCTGATTTGGATGTAGTACTGCGCATAGCCAAAGAGGTTGAACATATGGAGAATTGTGTCAAGACGCTAGAGGATAAGGTGAAGTGTACCACTCTAAAGCCAGAAAATTCGATTAATGCAATTCAAATGACAAAAGTTGATAATTCGAACAATCAAAATGCTGTGGTGAAACGGAAAGAGGAACCTAGGATACAAAGCAGTTACAGATACAGTAATGATATGAGAAGCAGAGGATTTGCACGTGGATATGGAGGTTACAACAGAGGAAGTTTCACGAGTAATAGACGGCCTCAAATGAGTCAGAGAGGCAGAGGAAGAATTAGGACGTGCTTTAGGTGTGACAGTCCCATGCACTGGGCTAACAGTCCTGAGTGTCCAGCTATCCACATTATATGCAAACACTGTAATGGAAAGGGCCATATGGCCAAATGCTGTAGGGTTGATAAAGGAAGCATGAATTGGATTGGAGGTGCAGAAGAATATGAAGAGGAAGAATGTGTATTTGCTGTCAGCGACACTGCGAATGGCATGGAACTGGAGAGTCCCAAGACCATCATTATGATGAATGATGCTCCAGTAAGAATGATGACTGATTCAGGAGCGAAATATACGTTGCTGCCTGAAAAGATATGGAGAAAAATTGGTCCGAGATGGCTTAATGAACCAGGCATTAATCCGAGTGCTTATGGTGGTGTGAAAATAGATATTATTGGATGGTTCGAGGCGAATTTAGCCTTCAAGGATAGAATTGCAAAAGGGAAAGTCTATGTATCAAGAAAAGGAGCAAACCGTCTACTTAGCTGGACGCATCAGGCATGGTTGAAGGTTAGATTGGATGCCAGTGCGGAGGAGTCTATCTATGTGATTGAATCCAATGAAATCTCTACAGAGGCAGTGAAGAAGGAGGTGTTCAAGGATGAAATAGGCTGTGCGAAAGGGATTACGCACAGAATACAGCTCAGAAAGAATTGTAAGCCAGTCGCACAGAAGCTGAGGAATGTGCCCTTAGCAATGAGAGATGAGGTCAAAAGTGAATTGAAGAAACTGGAAGAGCAGGGCATAATTGAAAAGATTGATGCTTCAGAATGGGTATCACCGTTGGTAGTGGTGAGGAAGAGTTCTGGAAAGGTGAGAGTGTGTATCGACCTCAGATAACTGAACAAGTGCATCATTCCTGAGAGACATCCGTATCCCAACATTCAAGAGTTGTTATTAACGATGGGGCCAGCAAAAGTGTTTTCGACCCTGGACCTGACTTCTGCATATCACCAAATTCGATTGCACAAGGCCTCAAGGCATCTGACAGCGTTTATAACCCCGGAGGGTTTGTACCAGTATAAGAGAATGCCATTTGGTCTTATATCAGCAGCTTCGTTGTTCCAGAAGATAGAATTCTGGATGGAGCATTGAGAAAATTGCATAAAATGGGCATGACATTGAGCAGAGAGAAGTCGAAGATTCATAGAAAGCAAATATCTAGGCCATGTTATATCAGAGCAGGGGATTATGCTCAAGCCAGACTTGATGTCTGCAATAAGTAATATGGCTACACCGAGCAATAAAGAGCAATTGAGGACATTCTTGGGAATGGCTGAGTATTATTCTAAATACGTTAGAAATGTTGCTGATCACACAGCCGTATTGAGGGATCTCACCAGGATGAATGTCAAATATGAATGGAATGAAAATTGTGAGAAAGAATTCAACTACATAAAGAATGCTTTGACAACGGCGCTAGCACTGAAGAACTTTGTAAGAGGACAGCGTACAGTGATCACAACGGATGCCAGTAATGTGGGCCTAGGTGCGGTATTGGCGCAATTACATGATGGAGAGGAAAAGGTAATTGCGTTTGCTTCACGGCTGTTAAAGGGAGCAGAAAAGTTGTATGCAACCATCGAAAAGGAGGCTTTGGCTATTGTGTGGGCAGTGAACAAATTCAGGAGTTTTGTCTGGGGGACACAATTTGAGATAAATACGGATCACAAACCACTGGTGGAACTATTCATGAACAAAGGGCTGGACAAAGTGTCGGCAAGGATACGGAGATGGGTGCATAGAATGCAGGAGTTCAATGTAGTGGTTAAGTATATTCCAGGAGTGAGGAATTATGCTGCAGACTGTTTATCTAGGCTTACGAATGTTCAAGAAGAAGGTGGAAGTGGAGGTGAAGAAAATCAACAGGAAACGATATGTATGCTACAGGACACAGCCATTGCCAAGGAGGAATGGTTGAAAGGCATGAGGAAAGACGTAAAATTACAGTTTATGATGGAAAATATGAACAATAAACATGTTCATGTCAATAAGATCAAGGAGGCAGATGTGCAAGGATTACGGAGTGTCAGAGATGAGTTGAGTGTACAAGATGGATATTTGTTTAGAGGAGACAGATTAATTCCACCTGAAGATGTCAGGAAGAAAATAATTGAGCTGGGACATGAAGGCCACCAAGGCCTTTCCAAGACCAAGTGCAGGATAAGGAAAACGTACTGGTGGCCGGGATGTGATGCGGAAATCGAGAGGATCATAAGAAACTGTATCCTTTGTAATAAGTCTGATAAGAGTTGTGTGAGTAGTGAGTACCCGATGGTTATGACTGATGTGCCGAGTAGACCGTGGATGAAAGTTGGAATTGATAAAATGGGTCCGATATGGAGTGAAGGCAGTCAAACATTGTGTGGTTATGATTGACATTTTAACAAGGTGGGCAGAAGTGAAAATGATGCCTAGTGTCACAACTAAAAATATTATCAATTTCATGGAATAAGTATGTGGTCGGGAAGGATATCCTGGAGTTATCCTATCTGACTACGGTCCTCAATTTGTCTCGAGAGAGATGGAAGACTATTTAGAGAAAAAATCGATTAAGCATGTGACCAGTGCGGTTTATCACCCACAAACCAATGGGATAGTAGAAAGATACAACAGGATTCTCAAAAATGCCATTAGATGGGCATGGGCCAATGGAATGAGATGGAAAGAGGCAGTCAGAAATGTTATTATGGCGCACAGGTTTACTCCGCACAGTTCTGCAGGTATTTTACCATTTGAATTGAGCAGAGGTAGAAAAGCAACTACCAAGTTATGTCCTGGATGGATGGGTGAAGTGATCAATATGGAAGTGGTAACCAGTAATGCTGTAGATATGATTAGACAGAGACAAAATAGAAATAAAGTATGGCATGACAAGAAAAGTTTTAGGGTTAATGAGGCACTGGAAGTAGGGTGTTTTGTGAGAGTGAAGTTTCCGGAAGCTCTGAGAGTGAGAGGCAATCGGTGGTCTGATCGTATACAAGTTATAGAAGTGTTTAAACATGCTGTGCAAACTAGTGATGGAAGGGTATGGAACAATGGAAGAGTTATGGGAGTGGATAGTAAAGCCAATGGTGAGAGTATGGACAAAAGTGATGTTGATAAAAGTAGAGAGAACCAGAAAGTTTCCTTGCCAGTAAATTCCATATATGTACCAACCGTGATAAAAACGTCAGTATCAAGGTTTGGAAGAAAGTACCAGAGACCGATGTACTTAACAGATTACGGAGAGTAAAGACTTGTCTAGAAAGAAGAGGGATGTGTAGCTAGGTAACATCTGCTGCTACACTGGTGTGGAATCTACAGGGATTTTGGAAGGAGAATGTGGAGGTGGAGTGGTGAACACTGAAGAGACAGTTGGAGAGAATGAAGCATCTCCCGTCAGAGACTCCTTTTATATCCCCTTTTAAATACATATTCATTTTACTTGATTATATTAATAAACCCTAAGTTAAATATATAACTCATCTCTCATCATTAATGCTACAAAGTTCTTAGTGAACCTACTCCCTACTATCTTGACATTTAAGGAGGGACACCTGTTCATAGGCGGAGACTTCAATATGGTCCCTGACCCACTTTTAGATAAAACTCTTCCCCGTCCAGACTAGATTACACGCAAGCTCTGTCGCTAGCCAACAGGAAACAGAGACAGTGGACGCGTTGAGACTAGCCAACATGAACTCCAGGGATTACACACACTACTCCCATGTGCACAAGGGATTCTCAAGAATAGACCTCATGCTATTAACCAACACAATATACCCCTGCCTGGACAAAGCCGAGATTCAAACCCGGACAATCTCGGATCATGCCCTAGTATCTGCAGTTATAGGCAGTAAAGGCTCCCCCGTTCCCCCAGTGAGATATTGGAAATTATATGATGCCTTGCTGTTAGACGAGAGTTTTAGAAGGGAAACTGAGGACACTCTTTCCAACTATTTCTTGGAAAACACAGTAGCCGACACTGCCATAGGCATCATTTGGGACGCTATGAAAACTGTAGTTAGGGGGTCACTTATCAGTGCAGGGGACGAACAACAGAGAGTCATGTCACTAGAAAAAGATTTGCTAGCCCACTGGTCTAGGAAAGGGGAAAGGGCACTGAAAAAGCCAAAATAGCACTTGAAATGCACTGGGCTGATAGATCAGCGAAATATCTGGCCTACACAAAACAATGTTATTACAGTAAAAGCAACAAGGCCAACCGGACACTAGCGTATAAGCTTAGAAGGATACACATTAGAAATAACATCTCATGCCTAGTTCGAGAGGACGGCAAAATCCGATACACAGAGAGGGACAAAATGGAAGTAATGGTGAATCACCACAAGGCAGTAATGGTAGGCCCACCCACAACCCTCAATAAGTTACCCAAGTTCCTACTAGCGACCAACCCCCACCAATACAGACAGCAACTGGAAAGCCTAGAAGACCCTATCATGCTGGATGAGACCAGGGAAGCCATCAAATCACTGAAGTCCACTGCCCCAGGCCCCGACGGGCTTACAGTGAAATTCTATAAAACATACTCAAATATACTAGCCCCACAACTTGCCACCCTACTTAACTCCTTTCTTAAAACCGGAATCATTACCAAATCAATGGCGGAACCACTGACCATACCACGGAAAGACCCCACACACCCATCTCCTACAGACCAATAACGTTGTTGAACAATGATGGGAAGATATTCTCAAAGGTATTAGCGTCCAGACTAAAACCCCATCTCCCTGACATTATAGACCGCGACCAAACTGGATTTATACCTAGGAGGGGCATTCATGACAACATTAGGCACACCCTGGATCTCATAGAAAGCACTGGTAGGCTGGGGGAGGAAATGCTGATCATCTCATTAGATGCCCATAAGGCATTCAATCTGGTTGACTGGGGTTACATCAAGAACGTCCTGTCCCATCAGGGATTGGGCCCAAATTTTATGAAATGGACAAAGGCCAACTATCAGTCCCCAACCACACAACTGCGGGTTAATGGTGTCAGATCTGAAACCATATATATCTCAAGGGGAACTAGGCAGGGATGCCCCCTATCGCCACCGATTTTCACTTTGCCCATGGAGCCATTTGCAAATAGGGTCCGACAAAACAAGGAGATGAAGGGGCTCAAGGTGGGGGACCATGAGTACAAGATTGCGCTTTACGCAGATGACGTGCTTGTAACCGTGACCAAACCTAGGGCTACCTTGGATCTCCTATGGGGGAAATTGAGGAATTCAGCAGGGTATCCAGGTTCAGGGTAAACTTAGAAAAAATCCACAGCCATGTCAATCACTCCCACAAATACACAAAGGGCAGACCTAGGCCCATCCCTTCCGATTCCCTGGAAGAAATCGGCAATCAAATATCTAGGGGTGCAGATCAAGTGTTCAGCGAGTTCAAGCGTGACCTAGAGCACTGGAAGGCCCAGGAGATCTCCTTGCTCGGGCACACAGCTGCAGTAAAGATGAATTTATCACCCAGATTACTCTACCACTGCGCAGCCCTCCCGGTCTATGTCCCAGAAAATGAGCTATTCACACTGCAGAGAAATATACAAAAATTCATTTGGGATAGCAAAAAGCCCAGAATTGCAAAGAAAATCATGCTCAGCGGGAGGGTTCTCTGGGTTTTTTGAGTTCCAGATGTATCAAGGTACTCCCTGGTGGCTCAACTATCCTACGCATACACTTGGGTCCAACCAGCAGATCACCCATGCTGGAAACAAATAGAGGAAGCCTGGTGCCCAGTCCCACTTTCCGACCTCCCGCACCTGCCAACCCTAAAAACTCAGGCAAATCAGGGGCCCCTCATCGCAACAACAAACACGTCCCAAAAATGCAAAACAGCAGCGTGGAAATGGGGCTGCAAAGGCACTTTAGGCCCCCTCACACCTTTCTGGAACAACCCGGAATTCACTCCGGGAATTCCCCCACATGGTTTCGCGGCATGGAAAGCGGGTGGTCTGCACAAATTAGGGGATTTTCTAGAGGAAGGCTCCCCTATCATTTTGAAAAATGCAAAGAAAAGTTCAAGGTAACAGAAGCTAAAAGGTTTTGGTATTCCCAGCTGCAGCATTGGGCTGCGCACAGGGCAATCAGGGAAAAGGGTTCCAGAGACATCACAGTCTTAGAGACCAACCGCCTGTCCGCAACATTGCAGGGTACAATATCCACGCTCTACCGCCTACTGGACCGATCAGACCCCACAAAGAAAGAGAAAAATATGCTAGACTGGGAGCGGGACCTTGGTCGCGAAATAGAGTTTGAAGATTGGGGTAAAATCTGGTCCAGGCTTCACAAAAGCACCCAGTGCATCTTAAACAGGGAAGGGGGCTACAAACTCTGTTACAGGTATTATGTCACCCCAAACCAAATAAACAAATATAATCCGGACATCTCCCCAAACTGCTGGAGAGGGTGTGCAGAGAAAGGCACCCTATTTCACATGGTTTGGACCTGCCCAAAAGCAGTAATGTATTGGAGAGAGGTGGCGGGCCACATTAGGACTATCACCGGTCTAACATTCCCATGGGATCCTGGAATAATACTCCTGGGGGAGACAGGGGGAGGAGTTATCCCGCTGTCAGGACAAATGGCGTGCCTATGCACAAACCTCCTACTGGCAGCAAAAACCGCAATGGCCTGGCTATGGAAACATGCAGAGGGCCCCTCTACCCCGCTCTGGTGGTCAAAATGCTGGGAAATCGTGGTGGCGTAGAAGATCACGGCGATTCGAGCGGGGAATCTGAGCACCTTCTTAAACACGTGGGCGCCATCTATGGACTACTCAGAAAGAAACCCAGCTCTCACCAGAAGGCCCCTGCTAACCCGATGGCTCCAATGCGTCCCGAACCACAGCACCAATCGAGGAGGGGGGAGTAACCAAAAAACAGTGTCCAAAGCGAAGCCCGGGTGGCCCATCTTCCCGCACCCCCTAGCATATATCCTGTAGAGGAGCGAGTCGCATGTTGTTGAACTTGTTTTATAACTAATTGTAGGTCTAAAATCTTTAGATAGCATTATGAACATTAGCCCGCGTCGCATCGAGATAGGATAGGATTTTGAAGGTTAGCAAGTGCCACACTTAGAACTGTGAATGTTAGCAAGTGCCACACTTACAACTATGAATGTTAGCAAGTGCAACACTCACAATTGTGAATATTAGCAGATGCCACATTTAGATAGAATTGTGAATGTTAGCAAGTGCCACACTTAGATAGCATTGTGAACATTAGCCTGCGTCACAACGAGATAGGATTGTGAAGGTTAACAAGTGCCACACTTAGATAGAATTGTGAATGTTAGCAAGTGCTACACTTACAACTATGAATGTTAGCAAGTGCCACACTCAGAATTGTGAATATTAGCAGATGCCACATTTAGATAGAATTGTGAATGTTAGCAAGTGCCACACTTAGTGTCACGCTTCGCCCTTGGAAGCTATGGCAGCACTGGAAGCTCCATTGATGGGCTGTCACGTTTCTCCAGCTGGAGCGGTCGAGCCTTTGTTCTGCTCCTGCATGTTAAATACGAGCCATGTCCCTCGATCCAGACGTTGCAAATTGTTAGTTCAGGACGCTCGTAGCTTGCTACTCTTTCCGTTTGGTAATCTTTTGCCAACCTTATTTTCTTCCCTCTGCGGCAGGTACTTCTATACTCTGCCCGCTCTGTGTTCCTGCCTCATTCGCGAGGTGTGCCTTCCCTGGCTCTTTCCCTTTTCTCCTCTCTCCTGTTGCAGAGCCGGCACTCTCTGGTCTGTCACCCCTTTGATTTTTTCCTTGTTGGCCCTAGCAGGTCTTGCGCTCTTTCCGGTGGCTCCCAGCGGAGTCTGCTATCCCAACAGCTCCTCTCTTGGATTTCTCCCTTCTTTGTTCCTGGCTTGGCTTCGCCTCAACATACTTACCCCGCGGAGCCAGCCAACTCTCACTGTGCTTAGCTCTCTCTCACAGACACTGAGCTGCATCTCACACAAGCGGCTGCTTCGGCAAGGTCAGCTGTGCCCATGCTCTTTTCTCTGCTTCTACTGTTGCGGTTGTGGTCGGGTTGTTCTCTTCTTCCGACCGCCCCTGCACCGCAACATCATCTCTCTTTTTCCACATACTCTCTCTCTCTTTTTCTTCCTTACCTACCCACATGGTAGTGCTGGCAGCACTTCTCCCAGCTAATGCTTGCAAGACAATCAGATATAAGTTGAACCTGCTATAACTTCCTCAAACTACACAGGTTTTTTTCTGCCTAAATTGGCTTTTTCCCTGTTCTGGGACTGGCTCCTCTGAGTTCCCCTTCTCCGTAGTTCCTACCTCTGTCAAGGTGGCCTCTGGGGGAGCCTGCCCTTATCTCCATGAATGAAAGAAGGAAAAGGAAAAGGGGTCCAAGAAGGCTTGAAGAAAGAAGAAGCTTCTTACTCAGGACAGCTCCACTGAAGATCCAGGTGAGGAGAGTCAGAGGGAGGATAATCCGGAGCCCGATACTTAGAATTTTGAAGGTTAGCAAGTGCCATATTTAGATAGAATTGTGAACATTAGCCTGCGCCGGACCCAGGCAGAATTGTGAATGATAGCAAGTACCACATTTAGTTAGAATTGAGAACATTAGCCTGTGTCGCATCTAGATAGGATTTTAAACGTTAGCAAGTGCCACACTTACAACTATGAATTCCCTTCCCCTCCCTCCTCCCTCCCCATCCTCTCTCCTTCCCCTCTGACCTTAAATAGGTAACAAATACTACTTAAGGGCAATGAGGACACCAGATCACTCCCCCTTCCCCCTCTCTTACCCTCCCCATACCTCAAATCTTACAGCATAACTCCCTTCACCTACCTCCCTCCTCTACCCTCCCCCCACCCCCCTTGTAAATAGTTCTACTTAATGTTCTTTTGACCTGTTCATGTTTGTAAATATGCTTCTCTCACTTTTGTACCTGTTATATTGTAAAGCACTTTGGCTTAAAGCGCTATATAAATTCAAGAAACATAAACGTAAACATAAGCAAGTGCCACAATTAGATAGAATTGTGAATGTTAGCAAGTGCCACACTTAGATAGAATTGTGAATGTTAGCAAGTGACACACTTAGAACTGTGAATATTAGCATGTGCCACATTTAGATAGCATTGTGAAGATTAGCCTGCGTCGCATCGAGATAGGGTTGTGAATGTTAGCAAGTGCCACACCTAGATAGCATTGTGAATGTTAGCAAGTGCCATACTTAGAACTGTGTATATTAGCACTTGCCACATTTAGATAGCATTGTGAACATTAGCATGTGTCACATCTAGATAGGGTTGTAAATGTTAGCAAGGGCCACGCTTAGATAGAATTGTGAATGTTAGGAAGTGCCACAATTAGAATTGTGAATGTTAGCAAGTGCCACACTTAGATAGAATTGTGAATGTTAGCAAGTGCCACACTTAGATAGAATTGTGAATGTTAGCAGTTACCACATTTAGATGGAATTGTGAACATTAGCCTGCGTGGACCCAAACAGAATTGTGAATGCTAGCAAGTACCACATTTAGTTAGAATTGTGAAAATTAGCCTGAGTCGCATTTAGAAAGGATTGTAAATGTTAGCAAGTGCCACATTTAGATTGAATTGCGAATGTTAGCCATTGCCACATCTAGACTACATTGGGAATATTACCAATGCCACATTTAGATAGAATTGTGAATGCTAGCTTGCTTCGCATCTAGACAGGATTTTGAAGGTGGGCCAGTGCCGGATCTAGATAGAAATGCAGAGATATTCATGTGCCACATCTAGAAAGAATGTGGAAATTTAGTACATATCACTTCTAGATAGCGAAGCCAATAACTAAACCACTAACAATTTCACCCCTCTGCATACACCTCTCAAACTCTAACCAAACACAACCACAACCCTGGAGCACAACAAACCGCACAAACCTCACTACACTGCAACAACAAAACAAGCCACACATAGCTTTGCACAACAGCACACGACGGCTACTGACCAGAAAGCACCCCCAAGCTCACCAGACAGTGTTAACCGAACTGAAGCTGCCAATAGCACATCACTGCTCTCTTGCACTTATCCCGCTCATTCCCACTAACTCACCGCCCACCCCCTATCCTTTTCAGATCCGCCAGAGCACCAGGGGACCACTCCGGTGGTGATAGTGCATGGTACAAATATCCTTTAACATTAACATAAATAAGGAATGCATATGTATGATGAAGCAGGAAGATGAAGAGGGGAGAGCGCAGAGGGGGAATGGAAATGGGGAAGCAATTGTTTTGATGGTGATGTGTCAACAGAGAGCAGGGGAGTGAAGTGAGGTGGATAAGAGTTAAGATCGGGGACTGGCAATGAGTATGAGTGCAGCGGGTATGTCAGTAAATACCAGAGATTGGTTGGGTAAGATTGGAGCCCAGCTGTAGTCAGTTTGACATGGTAATTTTTAAGTAGGTTGTGGTTGCCCATTATGATGGCAAAACATTATCCAAGAGACGTAAGTAATAGAACAAGATCGGATAAAAGAATGAGGGTACCGGGTGAGTGGTAGACAATAAGGGTAGTGAGAGGAGACGGATCAAGAAGGTGGACAGAGGTGTGCTCAATGGAGGAGCTAGTAAAGTCAGAAGTGTAGAGGGTCTGATGGCTTGTGCCTGCTGATCATTAGATCAACACCACCACCTTTTTAATTTAGTCAGGGGGAGTGAGAAAAGGTAGCGAAGTCAGCCTGGAGTGCAGCCAGCATGGCAGTCAAGAGGGTTAATCAACATTTCAGCTATCACAGAGAGTTCGGTATGAAAGCAGTCAATGCGGTCAGTAAGAAAATAAGTTTTGTTGCATATGGATTGACATTGGAGAGGCCCAGTTTAAGTTTGATTGGGGGGCACGAGGGTGGAGAGGGAGATGGGGGAGACACTAATGAGAAACAGCTGCGGCAGATGAGTTTGGAGCGGTTAGGTTGGGAGACAGAGGCTTGGCCAAGATGAGGATTAAGAATTATAGAGAGGATAGTGATGGGAAGTGGTGGGCTGGCTGGTGGGGTATGTGAGGAGTCAGCAATGAGAGTCGGACACAAGGTAGATGTATTTTCAAACAAATACATTTATTAAAACAAAAATGGGTTGGGAAACTGCCTAACTGGCCCTATTCTAAGAGGAATTTCCCTACCTAAAAATCCAAACTAAAGATCAGTCTGTATCAGGAAGTCAGTAACTGAAAAGCCTTCCTTGTGTCCAAAACATCCTATCCTGACCCTCACACTAAAACAAAACAACAGAGGGGTGCAAGAAAATGTCTTTTTCCTGATGTTAGCAAAAAGCATTCAAAACCAAAACGTAATAACGCCAACAAAAATGTTCTCCGAGGTAGAGACCATTGGATCCAGGGGGGTGGTTTCCTTCTCCTGGTTTCTTAAATAGAATGGCAAACGTTCCACTTTAATTAATAGTTCCTTTGGATCTTCACTGGACTCGCAAAGTTCTTGTTTAAACCACAAGTTTTATAACAGCCTTTCTGTAGGATTTCTTTTAACTCTACAGATTGCCGGGTGTACTCCCCTGCCAGGAATCTTCATTCAATCTCAACCACCTGGTGTACTCACCTGCCAGGAATTCTTTTATAGTTCCTTTCAGATCACCTGGTATACTCTCCTGCCAGGAATCTTAACATAACTTCAACTGTCTGTTGTAATTGTCTGCCAGGGCTTCTCTTAATTGATTCACAGTTCCTTGGTTATACCACAATGGCCTATACCATGAGGTACATGGTATCTTTGCCTATGGTAACACTTGCTCAAATCCCTCTCCCATACTGGCATCTCATGCATCTGTACTGGATTGGGGTTTGTCTTTACACTGTGTCTTGTCTGTATTCAAACATTCTTATTGGGTGTTGAATTAGTACTTTGCCTTGACTGCATTCAAACATTCTTCTTATGCTCTTTTCAGCATTAGCAATCTCATATTTATCAAACACTTGCTGGCGCACTTGTCGGATCACCCCAGAGTCCCCAGCTGCTTTGGGGAGACTCACCGGTCTCTTCTAGCATCTTTGACTCCGCCCGCGCCTTTGTAGAATAGCTGCTTCATTTGCTTTCCATGCTGGAGTCAGCCGAGGACTCTCCGGCGTTCTGTGCGGCTCCATTGTCAAATGCTGGCTTCCTCTCTCAGCCTGTACTGGCGAACGCTGCTTCCACAGGTGGTCCAACAACCAGGAGCTTCTGTGCAGCTCCCTGTGTCTAAACAGCTTTCCCTGCTTGTCTGCAGCATCTTTCCTTCTGTCCCGTTAGCCTTCTCTGCGTGCCTTGTGTTCGCGAGCCTTCGCCTGGAGTTTACTGTCCTCTCCTACACTGCTCGACTTGTTAGTGCGCTCACCATCTTTAAATATCCCGCACACTGTAGGCTTTGAAAAACAACTACCCTGAGTGTTGAACTTCGAGCACCTGTCACTTTGCACAAACTCATCCTCCTCCTCGTCTCAGCACCTGAGGGATTATGGGAGTTGGAGTCCATGGATGGGATTGGGCTTTTAAATCTCAAATGGTTTTTCTCAGGATTTTTAAAATGAGGCATATTGGAAACAGAAGGTGATATGTATGAGTTGTGGGTGTTTGGGCCAAAGGTGGGGGCCAGACTAGAATATTGTAAAGACAAGGTTTCTTGATTTACTCTACAAGGTGGAACGTTAGATGACAATAGGCCATTAAGGTGTTGGGTGCCAGAGAGCGTTCCTAATGGGAAAGGGTGGAGGGGGGGCGGTGAACAGTGTTTCATCCAATGACACCATAACATCTCCCCAGTAGCTGTCTTTCACGCTCTGAAATACTTGTGTATGAGCGCGATACAAATAAAATATCATATCATTATCATATTCTTCCATGTGATCCTGCCTCATAAAGCGCCCCCAGGGGCACGATCAGGTAGCAACTGCCTTCCCCTGGCCACATGGGAGGAGATTCCCTGCCAGGAAATCTGTGATGCTTCCACTTGATTCATCACAGGTAAGTGGAGACCCCAATACAGAGGTAGGGAGAGGATACATAGGGTAAAATGGGCAGGAGACTAGT
This sequence comes from Ambystoma mexicanum, assembly GCF_040938575.1. NCBI lineage: Eukaryota > Metazoa > Chordata > Amphibia > Caudata > Ambystomatidae > Ambystoma > Ambystoma mexicanum. Next base: position 439,280,892 of record NC_090940.1, read on the forward strand.
AAGTGGAAGAGAATGCAGGGTCAGTAAGGAGAAGGATAGTGTTGGGGAGCAGACTTGAGACTGCACAGGGGTGGTGTTTATCTAATCATGTGGGTAATCCGTGCGGTGGGAGCTAGGTTGTATGGCCCTAGACCCTGCCAGGTCTGAACAGACGCATACAGGAATCTCCCTTAGTCTTGATACCTGTCAATAAAGAAGCCCAGCAGTGGGATGCTTAGTGCCCTGAGTAAAAGACATTGACACATGATTGTATTCACCAATTATGGATCTGTCTGCTTTAAAATGGCTGCAATATCAGATGAGATCAGGATTTGGAGGGGGCAAGTCTATTCTACAAGCAGGAGCAGATTATGCTGGTGCTGCCTTAGATGATGTGGAAGAAGTAACGGGCAAGCCAAAGGGTCTCGTTTTTCAGTAGTCTCATGGTCATGTGACCATAGTTAGCAATAATGGTTCTGCACATCTATCTTTGGCCCTTAAGTCTAATACCTGAGGACAATAGAGATGTCACAGCTATGTGTAGGCAACTCCTGTTGCTAGCCAAGCTGCCCCCAATTTCCTGGCGACCACTGAAGACGAACGCATCATTCTTGCACTCCTGATGTTCATTTCCAAGGATTGCCATCAACTGGCCAGAAGCTTACAAAACCACCAATTATCGACTTACAAATGTCCTGGTACTTACTTTCCAAATTGCCAAGGATTGCCACCAAACACACAAAAACCTGTCTCACTGCTATAGATTGCAAACAACTGCACAAGTACTTGCCCCAATGTCAAGGATCATTATCTATTACCAAGAAATGGCATGAAAAGCCCAGGCATCCACCATGTTTGCAAGTATTGGTTGTCCGGACACTTTCCTATTGTCACCTCCCTCTAGTATGATCACCCGTGAGCAGCGCCTCTAAACTGCTGGTTCATGTGATGAACATGTAGCAAAGCTGCACTCTTCTCGTAACAAGACCTGGGAAACTGAGAGATCAGTACAGGAGCCGATAAAATGTTTAAAAGGCGATGGAGACCTTGTGGTGTTTTTGACATTAACACAAGGCCATCTGCGTAGAATAGTGCCGATATTTGTTGGCCATTAAGTTTCGGGGCATCAATATCTACATTTTGAAAGCCCTCATTCATATCTGCTATAAAAAAAATTAAAGAGGGCTGAGGCAAGTATGCATCCTTGCCTCAGCCCTCTATAGGTGTCAATGAGTGATGTTAAGTCACCCATCATGGAAGTTCGGACTTGAATTTGTGTGCCTGTATGCAAAGTTTGAATCAGACCAAGTATGGTAGAAGGGCAATTTGCTCTTCTCAATTTTTCAAATAAAATCTCTCTCGAGACCGAGTCAAACGCGGCCTGGAAGTCGATGAAAGTAATGTAAAGGGGCTAGCCATTCTTATAATGTTAACTTTGAATTGCTTTAATCATAATCCAATTAATAGATGTCCCTAGCCGGACACAAAGCCTGTTTGTATTGGATCTCGGAGTGAATTTCTTATGGTCCAATGATTAAAATGGGGCGTCCAGAAGGGCGATCGGTCAATAATTAGCTGGACATGACCGATCACCCTTCTTAAATATTGGCACAATGATGTAATTACGCCAGGAGTCCGGTATTACCCCATTTGTTAGGACATAATTGACATAATGAATATGTTGAAGATTATTGTGGCCCATTCATTAGGATGCTGCTTAAACATCCTGTTACTAAGTCCATCGGGGCCCGCGGCCCTCAAATTACTAGATCTGATTATAAAGTGTAGAATATCTTCTTCATTCACATCCATATGATATGTCGTAACAGGATTTAAGGCATGTGTCTTACTACCAATTTTTGGTTGTGCGTACAAGTCAGTAAAATGTTTTGCCCACTGGTCTTTGGATACTCCATTAATTTGTATGGGGACTTGGTTATTATTATTTGCTAAATTTAGAAATCGCCACGTTTGGGTTGAGTTTTTCTTCTGCAACATTGCTTCACCATCCTTTTGGTAAAGGTGAGCTCCCCTTGCTCGTCTCCAATTGTTATATTTGCATTTGATAGATATTATTAATGCATTTCTCTCTATGGAATGTTTTATCATGGCATGTCTCTTTAGGGCTCTCATCTCTCTTTTCCATTGTTGCTAATCAATATCAAAACTGTGCCTTTTTTTTTAGGTGTGACCTGCGTTAATCCGTGCATGGACTTTAAATAATTGCAGGGCATTGATGTACTTATCACCAACTATATTAGGGTTGAACTGCAGAGTTTGTAATCTAGTAATGCTGTTATTAAACAGATTCAAGGAGTTGGGATTCCAAAAGAAACGTGTCCGAGCATTATTAACCTGTAGGCATTCAGAGTATACGTTTCGGCTTAATTGCAGGTTTTTGGAGGGAAGATTACATCGTAAGGCCAATAGTTCATGATCACTATATTGTTGATTGATCGCTTCAAAATGCACTACTTTAGAATAAGTAGCAGAGTCTGCATAGACATAGTCTATAATTGAATGGCTACGTCCTCTCCGCCATGTGGGAGCTGGTGGTACATCTCCCTCCACTTTGCCATTTAGCATATATAACTGCCATCTATCCATAATAGCTAACTAAGATTCAACTACTGAATTTTTGGTAGTTTTGTTAGGACCCAAACATTGCAAATTAAGATCACCTGCAATGATAACATTGGTGATTTCCACAGTGTTGTTTATCAATTTGAGTAAAGTTTCAAGTAAGGAGTAGAATTTCTGGTTATTCATAGCAGCCGGATTCATGTACACGTTAATCAGTGCAATCGTCCCCACTGTATAATCCATTTTTACCAATTGTAATTGGCGGTTGGGTGATACCCACGGGACCATTTTAAGACCTGTATTATTTTTTGTAATTATCATAAGGCCTGAAGAAGGATGACCTTTTCTTTTAGTTATGGCCGGATTCAGATTAATAGTATGGTTTTCCCAGATCCGCTGCTTGAGTAACCTGGTTTCCTGCAATGCTACAATATCATAATTATCAATGGCGCTTACACTTCCATTGAATAGATGTGAGTGACCTCGTGTATTCCAGCAGACCATCAACATTGCATTACTTGAATAGTGGTCACTTAGCTAATGTTTGACTCCTGTGTTCCACTGGCTAGACGGTACACGACTAGAATGACTTGCAGAGGATTTATTTAATTTGCCGTTATAAGGACGATATTGAGATGTATGTTCATCAGTGTTTGCTCCCTCTTTAATTGATGGTTGGTTGAAAATTGTAGGATCAGCAGCTAATATAAAACCTAATCTAAAAAACTAAATTTTTGCCAACCACAGAGTGTTTCTCACTACAGCTGATCTTATCCACAGCCTTCTATTTAGGCAATAATGCAGCTTTCTGGGGTCCATACCAGGTGATAATGGCCTTCAGCACAAGTTAATCGCAGGTTGTAACCAACAAGAAGAGATTAGCATCCTAGGGAAAATGTTTAGGGTACTATGCGTGAGGTAACAGAGGTAAAACAGGGGCAAGCTTGAAAGCCTTGTGTTCTGTTTATGTGAAAAAAAGAAACATCGCTAGCTACCATGGAAATGGAAGCTGGGGTTCTGAGTGGATTGCAAGAGAGGCAGGGGGTGCATAATGAACACTGGGCCTGCACAGTACTGCGTTGGGGATAGGAGGGTTAGCAGCGGGTAGGAGCAGAGGAGAGGTGTTGGGCCCACACACAAGCCAACAAATAGGGCACTGGCGGGATTAGGAACCAGCCACCAGTTGTGAACATGGGCTTGCCTCTTTCATAAAGTGTGCAATCCTGCAAATCTGACTGACTGCTGCAAATTACCCCTCTGATTATATAACATGAGATCTCCTGAGTTTCCCTTCCAATTTGGTGATTTCACATCACCGCCTGGGCCCCACCTATGATTTGTGAACCTGGCACACAGATGCATGGATATTTGCAAGTGCTCTGTTGGACGTCACCTCCAAATGCCTCTGCAAGGCCTCCACAGCAGAATACCACTGCTAGCCTGTTTTTCACATGCATAGACACAAATGCAGGGAATAGACGTCCACTCACCACTTGGCATGACTACAGGGCATTAAGTGTGCCAGGGCTCGGCTGTTTCCACAAACTGGCCGGAGCTAAGGCTCCCTCAGCAACCCAGTGCCATTTTTCCCAAGCTTGAGTGTAGGGCCTGAAAGCATGGACATGAAACTTGCACTCATTTCTAATGCAGCAAGCTGCCAGGGCCATCCTTCTTCATGAAAAGGATATGCACAGGAAAAGTAGAAACCGTTGTCTCATGCTCAAAGGCTAAGGCGATCCATATTTATTTATTTTATTTATTTATTTTGGCATTTGTTAAGCGCACTTAGCCACGGGGCATCTACATGTCTGTATATGTCTCTGGGTTTGCAAATATTTTACTGTTTGGGTGTTACCACAAATGATGTGAGCAGCACAGCTTGTATGCATTATGTGCCCAGAATGGTTGTAGTGTTCAATAACTGTCAGACATATTTGTCAAACATAGAAAAGTGTGGTTATTCTTATGTTCCCAAAACATTTATTTTATTTTATGCAAACAGCATGTAGCTTACATTGCTGCTTTTGTCCCCAACTCCTTTCTCACAGGTGATTTCAGGGCAGTCTAAGATGTGTAGGAGATCATTTTAAAATGATAATTTTAGGCATCTGGTGCAGCTTTGTGGTAATTAAATAATAACTGAGATGTTTCCTAATCGTGCTCCAATGAGTGTATGGCTATTAGGTAGCCCCGATCCCCGGCCTCAGAGATGTATTCACAGATGGGGGTGATTTACTCACTGATCAAAACCAGGGGCCTATGGAGACATGGAAATAAAGATACTTTGTTACTTTAAGAAAGACGTACAATTCAAAGGTAGGAAAACCAAAGGAAGAGAATATGTCACCGACGTATGAGATGCACTCTTGGGCTGGCCACACCAAGCAGAATTAGACATCAAGCTAGATCCGGCCGCCAAAGAACAGGTGATGGTGGTTACAAACGCGAATGAGCAAGACATACTAGAAATGTATGTGGAAACAATTGACAACACAATAGGGACATTAAAAGGATACATGCACAGGATCAAATTTAGAGAAAGAGCCACTCCAGTCAAGCAACAAGTGAGACCACTGGCAGTCACAGCGAGGGATGAACTGCAAGAGATGTTAAAAAAGCTGGCACTCGAACAGGAGAAGCAACAGAAAGGCTTCGTCCTCTGGTAATGACCAAGAGGAATGCAACGACAAGCTGAGAAGTGTCTGAGAAGTGAAGCACAAAAGGAAACAGACGCAGTGGCATTTGCCTCAAAAGTGCAATATTATTCAGTGATAGAAAAAGAGATGCTAGGGTGCACGTGGGCAGTGAACCATTTCCGGACATACCTATGGGAAGGTTTAAGTTGCAGACAGACAATACGCGGTTGGTGGGTATATTGGGAACCAGAAACACCGGAAATCAGACACCAAGGCTAGCCAGATTGCAGGAGTATAACTTTAAGAAGAAGCACATAACCGGACAGGAGTACAGGCAAGCAGACTGTCTATCGAGACTGCCAGTAACAAAAGAAGAGGAGGAAAGTATCTAAAAGAAGAATGCACAGGTGTGTCAATCACTGAAAATGCTGAAGGAGGAAACTAAACCATAATCTCAGAAGACTGGTGCAGGGATCAGGAAAAGATGAAAACATACAGAGAACATTGCAGTACACCACGAGCGTGTGGCCAGGAGAAAGAACGTTAGTACCAGAGATGCCAAGCTAGTGGAAAATATAAACAGAGTTACATGAGTAGAAAGGAGTCCCAAAGAGAGAAGACGTATTGATACCTCCAACCAGCCTAAGGAGCAAGATAATAGGGCCGGCCCATGAAGGACACAGAGGAATGATGCTCACTAAGAGAAGAATACGGGAACCATATTGGTGGCCTTCAATGAACACACACACACAGAAAGAACTTTAATTAACTGCATTCTTTGCAAGGAAGGAGACAAGTGAATGGTCACAAGAGTAGCACTGTTGGGACCAGTAGACTGGCCTACAGAAGTGTGGGAGCAACTGGGAGTAGACTTTATAGGACCAATGGAACACTTCGGCTGAACACAAGTGTGTCACTGTCATAGTGGACTACGTGTCAAAATGGTCGGAAAGTTCACTTCATGGCAGAGAGAATAACCAGATCGGCCATAGCATGCTTTGAAGAGGTATTCAGGAGAGAAGTCAATAGTTACAGACAAAGAAGTTGAGTTAATCTCCAAAGACATGAAAGAGTATCTTCGAAAGAACGATGTGTGACAGAAGAAATCCATGTTAAATCCCCCACAGGGGGACAAGTAGAAACAATGAATCGATACGTGAAAGGAATAATAAAAGGCAGCTTATAGGGATAACGGGAAGTATAGCAGCATATCGGATGACTCCAACTAGTATCACAGCTGTTTCCCCAAATTTATATAATGAGGAAAAGACTAACGAATACAAGATTATCTCTGCAGTGGATAAAGACAAATGAAATGCAAATGAAGAAGAAACTGAGAGAAACAGAGATCAGAGGGAAAGAAACAGGTACGTGGTGCGAGAAAAGCTGTAAAGAGACGAGACATACGGCAAGGTGATTGAGTGAATATCGGAATGCCACACAAATACAAAGGGCCCATGTCTACGTACAGTGCTCCCATTCAAGCAAGAAAAGTGCTCAAGTATAATATTGAGACAGCTGATGGGAAGAAATGTTAATAGGGGCAGAATTGCACTGTACAGTAGAAAGGAAACCGAGGAGAACATGAAGAAATAACCAAAGAGATGGTGAGCAAAGAGCCAGAACCAATGGAGGAGAGGAGAACCAGAGAGCACAAAGGACAAGGAGCAAGAAAGACATTCATGCAATCAAAACCAATAGAAGAGAATATGAAAGCACCGGACAGGCCAAGAGAAGAAGGGAAGACAGAAGGTCAATGAGAACTAACCGATTAAGAAGACCATCTGGGAAATATAAGGACTATTTTACAGACTAGCTCACCCTTGAACAAAAGGGTATAATGTAGTGTTGCAGGCTAGCCGCCGCACAGCGCACCAGCGTGCCAGCGCGCCTCATCATCATGCCGAGAGGAGCATGGAGTGTGTGGAAGCAGGAACTTCACACGAAACTCTGATAAAGTGTGACGCATATTTATATAAGAAAAAAACATCTAATAATAAAGAAGTCCTGTATGCAATAATACTGCTGTTGTGAGGGTCCTTCATTTGACCATGACGCCTACCTACACGGATGTTTGAAACATAACAAATATGTACTGGAAATCCGTTTCCCACAGTGGTTGCCAGTTGCGTAATTTTTTATTTTTTATTTTTCAAAAGCCAACCTGCAGCTGTGAGACTTGTGAGGGAGCTGGCAGCCCTGAGGTCCTGCTTTCTACAATTGGCAAGTGTTCAGCAGTGGTTTTACATGAGGACAGCTATCAGTGATTTGTCACGGGTGAGAAAACCAGCGGCAGCAGACACAGAGAAAATATGGCATTTAAGATGGCACATCACCCTCTTCAGTGTTCGGCTGACGGAGCAGCACTGGGATGCATGGAGTGAGTCAAAGCAGCTCTGACAGACTATTAGGCTAGATGTGAGATATGTCTGACTAACACAAATGGGCTAAAAGCAAGGTAAGGGCTACCTTACACAATTAGGCTACATGCAGGATATGGCTGACTAACACTGTTAGGACAGTATTTCTGAAGTCCAACTTAGGGCTTCATAAAAACATACAACTGAGACAGTACAAGACTCCACTCTTAGTATAAGGCTGTACCAACTGAGTATATGGTAGCGTAGACAGGGCAGCCAGGCTCATTTTAGGAGAGAGAGAGGGCTGTAGGAAGGTACATAGAACTTGTAGTATACCAATGATTCAATAGAAACACTTACAACCCGATGTATTATACAAAATAAAGGTTTATTATAAATACAAATAGGCCAAGTTAAGTCTTGGGGTAAGTACTGGTCATACAGTCATAAACACATTTATAAAAAAACAAACCACAATGCTTGAAGGTACACAGAACAAAGCATAACACCTTCTTCAGAATACCTAACAGTAATTCTATGGAAGTCAGACCTTTTCATACACATTTAGTATAGGACACACCTATTCATGGGGAGTAAAACCAAAAGTTACTTTTTGATTACATTCAGTAATGCAAGGGTAGTAGACCCTGTCGGCTATGCAGTGACACTCAGCAAATATATATCACATAACCAACCCTGTAACCAACCCTGTTACCAGTATTCTTTTCGGAATAGTGGAACACCGATTCAAGGAACAGTATATACCTATAACTACTTTGAGGATAACACAGTTATTCTAGGGGAGTAAGACCTTTCTGGTATAATGTACAATTACGGTTGCTTTTCAGCTCAGTGGAACACAGTTTAAGAAAAGCAAGAACTATTCACACTAATTTAGGATTGCACCAAGCAGGCCAAGCTCAGCTCACACCAAGAACACTTTTCAAGAATGGCACACAGCCATTCTAGGCAGGTATAACCTAATAATGTAATATACTATTACTGTTGCTTTTCAGGTCAGTGGAACACAGACTGAGATAAGAAATAACTCGTTAAATTATTTTAGGATGGCACACAGCTAACTCAAGCTAAGTAAAACCCATATACATTTTAAAGGCGCTACCAGCAACTTAAAGGTAGGTATAAACCTAAGACTGTTTTAGCATCTGTATGAAACAGACCAGGGAAAGCAAAACCCAATGTTACACTTTATGAATGACTCAATGTTATTTTAGGTAGGTAAAACCTAAGTCAGACTTATTCTACACAGACTATTCAGCAAGTTAGGGGAAGCAAGACCCTGTTGGGAAACACCAATATACACCCATTCTCTGAAAGAAATAGTCAAGCCAACAGCATTACTTTTTGCAAAGAGGCATAACCAATTTACAGGTGGGTAAAGAACTTTACATATACTTTTCAGAATGGCACAACACACATTCAAGGTAAGTAAGAACTTTTGTAACAGTTCACTCTGAGTTACAGTTACCAACCAACTCTTTCACAAGTAAGTACTTTTAAACACTTGTTATACTTTCAAAACAGAATCCTTTACTTATACAGTCATTCCCTATTCTATTGAGTTCACTCAGATGCAGAAGAGGGACCCTAGTGGTCTATGTGCCAGCTGAAGGCAGGGTAAGATAGGGTTCTGTTGCAGTCAAAAGTCGGAGCTCTTGTGGAAGACTGTTCAAACAAGTAAGTAGTTCACTTTAAAGTTAGTTAGGGTCCAGGGACTTCTGAGAACACACCCTAGGAGGATTCCAGCAGTGGGTCTGGGTGACTTGGATGAGATGACTCCCAATCACAAGAACACCCCAAAGCTTTGCAGAAATCACAAAGGCCTAAGGTAAGTAAATACTCCAGTCAACACACTACCTTCGCATGGAAGAAGAGTTGCAGCAAGAAGAGTTCGGGATCTGCATCCAAAAACCTGGTCGTTGAATTCCTTTATCGCGAAGACAGAAGACAGGACACTGGAAGGATTCTAGCAGCAGAGATCACGGTGAAGGCTCTATGCAAGAGAATTTTCAGATGGTTTACTCAGCACAGAAGAAGAGGTTGCAACGGGGGAGCCTTCAGGATCAGCAGCCAAAAACCGCAAAGTCAAAGCATGACATGGGATAACCCAAAATGCAGGTCCTCTTGGGTCTAGTGGATCCCACCAAGACCTTGGTCGGGTTCGTCCTTTTCGGGATTCCCAGGTTGATTGGAAGGAGGGGTAACGGCAGGCTCCAGTTACACAGCAGGCGTTCTGGTAGCTGGAAATCGCTACGGCCATCGTTTCTTCATCTTCGTCTTTGGTTTCAGAGTGGTCGACTTGTCAGCAGCTTCCAGGTTCGGAATTTTTATCAGGAACTATAGCACAACTTCTGAATTCTCTCCCTGCATTTTACAGCAAGGGGCGGTCTCGCTGTTCAATCAGGACAGCCAGCCCCCCACTGGGAGTTTTTTCCTTTCAGGCAAGGTGAAAGACAAAGGGTTGCAGAGTTTTCGACTCCTTCCTTGCTTCCTAGACCCTCTGGAGCCTGGGTGTGGAATGCACAGGATTCCAGTCAAAGACAAAACAGCCACTGAGGCCTTTCCCACCTAGAATGGCAGGGGAAGATCTCAGAAACAGCAAGCACACAAGAAATGGTGAAAAAAGAAGGAGCCCACTTTTTTAGCAAACTGGTGGTTCGTCTGTGCATTACAGAAGCTCAATTAACAGCCTTCGAGTAATGAAGACTAAAAAGTCATGAAAGTAGTTACACTGCCACCAGCCATTCAAGGAAACTTGCAATTGTAACAAAATGTTACCAGGTAAGTAAGAAAGTGGAGAAGGTGGGATGTGCTGACCCCCTATATAAAATGTAAAGGGGGATGAAAATCCCTCTTTACTACTTGGGAACGGTAGTTAGCCCAAGTACATGAAAGAGAAATTAACAGGGGAGCCCATAGGGGCAACCCAGCCCAAGCCCAAAAGTTGTAGGAGACTACAACTCCAACCATACACTATGGAGAGACATAAAAAGGTCACCCATAAAAAGAGTAAAATACTAGGTGAGAGGAGAAAAAAACATTCCCCTTCACCAAGGGACAATATAAAATAGTTACCTAGTCAAAGCAAGAAGTTTTGGGGGTTGACACAGTTCAGGAAGATTTATCATTGATATGAAAATCTTATCCAACAAACACCAATGGGCTTACAGCAAGGTAAGGCTACCTTACACAATTAGGCTAAATTCGGGATATGGTTGACTAACACAAATGGGCTAAATGTTAAAGGTATTTATATCGTGCACTGTCACCAAGGGAGTTGGTCCCCAGGCGCTCTGGCAGATCTGAAACAAGAAGGCGGGTGGGGGGTGGGTTAGTCGGGAGAAGAGGGAGTGAGAGAGGTGGTGTGCTGTTGGCGGTTTCAGCTCGGTATACACTGTGTGCTGCGTTTTGGTGTAAGTATTGGACCGGGGCGAGACCACGTGGGCAGTTGGTGCTGTTTATGTGTTGTTAGGTTGTTGTCGATGCGGGGTGGTGAAGTGCGTGCAGTTTGCTGGGCAAGAGTAGGTTGTGTGAATTTTCGGGTGAGTTAGGAATGCAGAGATTTGAAAGTAGGGTTAGTGGGGTGAGAATCTTAGTTGTGGCACATCTTGTTCGGTTTAAATTATATCACTACCGATGTGATTAGTTGCTGCTATCCTTTCTTTACCGTCTGACTATTGTGGGTTTTAGCGCGGCGCACTCCCTGTTGTATTCTAATGAACTATGTATAATGTGATTGGTGTGTCTATTCTGCTCTTTTTCCCTACTATCTATGAGCATTTGTCTGCTGGAACTTCAGGTGTGGTAGAGGCCAGGATGCTATGGATGAGTCGTCTAAGTGCTTCCGTCTTAGTCTGTCTATGCATTCCGTCTTCAGTGTCCTCCTCTTGTGGGTATCTCTCATTGTGTCGTATGGTATGTCATGAAAGGTGTTCCTTAGGTTCTTTTTGTATTCGATTGCTTGGTGGGAACCAGGATCAGCAAAATATGGATACCTTACACAATTAGGCTAAAAACAAAATATGGCTGACTAATCCAGTTAGGCTAAATGCCTGTAGGCATACAATATTAGGTATTAAGAGTGGTGGGGTTTTACTGGAGTACAGTAATGGCTGTACTCCCCGCCCACACCACATTTACCTTATCCGTCACTGTAGGTTGTCTGCATCAGGTGTCCCAGACGATCATGGGCAGCTGCCATTTGCTCTGGCCCTTAGCCAATGGCTGCCCTGGAAGGGCATCTGAAATGCAGTTGTTCCAGACACGTGAGAGGTATGAACCAATGAGATCCAAATGGATGGGCAGGGGAGGAGTGGGGAGGGAGGGTCGGAAGATGAATGAAGGTGGATGGGAGAAGGGAGGATGAAGCAGGGAGAGTTGGCTGCCAGGACAGAGGCAGAGAGTCACCTGACTGCCTGAACCAATTGCTAAGGGGTTGGGTGGGGAAAGGAAAAAACCGCAAAACAAACAAATGACTACAGTACAACGGCAGGGCACTCTAGATCCAGACCAGCCTAAAAATGGGTTGGGAGTCAAACGAAAACACCAAATAAACCCCTCAGAAAACCAACAACTAGCTCAAAAAACGATTGCAAAATATACACAAATCCCTTTGAAAGGCACCCAAAACCAAGCAAAAACAGATTAGAATCAAAGTTCAAGCACTCACAAAGCATCACTTGAAAGACTTAGCCACCATCAGTTGCCCCCAAGTGATCCCCAAGGGTCAATAACTAAATTCTTTAACATACCATTCAAAGCCAATTAATCTTAGATCACTTAACGCTTCACAACGTAAATTCATTATTGCCTTCTCACACTGTACTATCTCTGTAACCTAATCTGTAATCGTAAAACACTGTATATAATCTATGTAATTTATTGTAACATGTAATATACTATGCAAGCTAAGCACCCAGATGCCTCATGGCCCGGTGCGCTCTATAAATAAATAAATACAAATACAACCAACGATCAAGTGTTTTATTGTTTCCACCTTCTTATTACAATAGCGTTTTCTTAAATACGCTGTACATATTCCCAACTTCTTTCCCGGCTGACAAAACTCACTATATTATTTTTAGTTACCCACAGAATCTCAGGTATGACACCAGTCAATGGTCCAGATCTTTTTTTGTTATAGGGTTTAGGGTTATCCAAAACCAATACACTATTCAAATCCGGCAATAATAGTTTCATATGACAGTGTCTCTACCTTATCTGCCTCTGGTCAAATTGTTCAAACAAGGAATGTCTTGGTGGCTTAATACATTTATGGCATAGTAATATCTTCTTCCACCATACCTGCATTCTTATATAAATAAGTCCCAATTCGTATCTCTGAACGACTTTTGGGACCGACTTTATAACAGGTAAAATACCCTCCCAAAAGAGGCCCTCTAGGTATACAAAGTCCTCCTCCAGAAGGACATGGTGGATCTTAAGGCCATAAATGATTGCTGGTATTACCTTGGCATTGTAAATCTTAACTAATGGGAGCATAGAAAATTTACCATATTTAAAATTAAAATGTTTCATTTGCACCAAAACAACTTTAGCGTTTTCGTTTGTGTTCCAATAGAGCAATCTTACAGGGATGACAATATATTTGAAAGCCAAGCTATCTAAATTCATTTACTACCTCCAAGGGCTGTCCCTCCAATCATCATTTACCCTCTTTTCACCTGCGTTGCATTCTAAATGTCAAAGTCCTGGTCTTACTCACATTTATCTGTAAGTCGTTTACATCATAATATTGCTTAAAAGAATTTAACAAACATTGGAGGCCCACTCGGGTCCTATCCAGTAAAACAATATTGTCTGCGTAGAGTAGCCAAAACAGCTTTACTCCACGTATCTCAGGAGGAACAAAAGAGGAAGGAGCCAGAGAAGAACCCAAATCTGACAGGTAAGTGTTGAACAGAAAGGGTAGTACGATGCACCCCTGGCAGAGTCCACAGGAGGTTGGAATATTATCAGTGAAGTTTCATTCATTGTCTAATCGAACCTTTGCCACTGTGTAGAATGCAAGTGGATCGGAATTGCTAATAACCCACGTGGGATATCCCAGCTAACCAACTTTGACCACAATCTCTTTCTGTTCACTCGATCAAACACAAAAGAAAGATCAATTGTGAGAACATGTATATCTTGCACCCTTTTCTCCCATGTTGCACATTTTTGGGAGTTTATTATCCAACCCGCCAACGGAGTTCCCACCCCAGCTCTGAATTCCACCTGATTTACTTTCAGAACTCCCTTAGAATCTGCCCAAATCTGTAATTATCTAAAAATCAGGGAGGAAAAGAGCTTTGAGTCAGCATTTAGAAGGGCAAGCAGCCGATAGTTCTTAGGTTCCAGCCGATTGCCCTTCTTATGGATGGGCACAATATGTGTCACTTTCCAGGTCTCTGGTGTTTTCCTCGTTTTAATATTATTTGAAATAGTTTGTATACTACAGTGGCCCATAACCAAGGATCTTCCATCATTAATTGATTACACAGGCCATTTGACCCAGGGGTTGAGGATTTGCTAGTTTTTTTTTTTTTTTTTTTTTTTTTTTTTTTAAATCGGGGCCACTAAGTCCTCTAATTCAAAACTAAAAGACCATTTGCTCTCTAATTATATAGTCACTGCAGAAATCTTCACCTGCAGGGGCAGCATATTGTTCGAGGAAGTAGTCAACACCCTCCTTCCTAGCAACAGGGTTTGCTTGAGCTCTCGACTGAAAATTATCTATATTGATCACTCATTTCCAGAAACTTGCATCAGCTTTCGTTAAAATACACTTCAACATAATTTCACCCTCTTTCTGTAACAAAAGTAACTTCAATGATGTATCCTTATTTTTATATCTTTGTTTGGATTTCTTAATCTGCAATCCAGGGTGAGGAGCCCAGAGGGAAAAATTAACTTTGCGTGTCTAATACTATTTCTCAGCAACTTTTGTTTCCTGTAAGTTTCTATTAAAATGCCATGAGCGTACTACAGGGGGCCACGAACCCGGACTCACGGATGCCAGGGAATTCTCTAAAAATACAGAGAAATCATCTAGAAACTGAGAATCCACCATCGACCCAGGTGTACTCCCTCCAACCTATCCCAAACCGGGAATTTAGCGTAGCCATGTTTCAATTAGTCCAACAGGGTCGATTTTTACTCCGGGAGGCGTTTACCTGGATTAAGATGTTAGGCAAACCCTTAATGTCCAAGGTGGGGATGGTGGCATATAATATTTAGTGATCACTCCGGTCACCGTGCCAGATCTCCAAATCACAATTTTCCCCTTTCAGAGTGTCTGACATAGCAATATAGTCAATATCAGAGTTTAATATCCGGGTGTTCCCGTCCCTTCTGAAGCACTCTCTTGTGCACCCTATTCTCAGGAAACCCTCAACCGACCCCTCCTTTCTGGATAATTATCGCCCGATCTCGATCACTCCTTTCCTGGGCAAACTCCTGGAAAAGCTGGCCATCTCCCAGCTTAATATTCACACTGAATCTGTTGGTTGTCTAAATAGTTTAGTACGTTTTGACGGCATCCAAAGGTTTGCATGGATAAAAAGTCCTAAAAATGCTACCACCAAATGTTCGAACACCAAAAGTTTTAACCTTTGGTGGTAGCCTTATAGGTAGGTATAAAAAGAAAGGCTGCAGGGGTCCCCCCCGCAACACCCCGCTCACTATACTGTGTGGTACAGTGAGCGGGGTGTTGCGGGGGACACCCTTGCAGCACACACGAAAAAAACTAAAACAAAAACTAAAAAAACGGGGGCTGCAGGGGTGTTACCCGCAACACCCGGCTCACTATACTTTACAGTATAGTGAACGGGGGAAACCACTGCAGCCCCTGTAAAAAAAAGAAGAAAAGAAAAGGACCCTGCAGCGCTGGTTCCCGATCACGGAAGTGAAAGGGAACTGGCGCCGCAGGGACTCAGCGTGAAGAAAAAGATAAGCAGGGTATGTTTATGTTGGGGGTTTGGGTGGGGGGTGTGTTGTGGGTGTGTTGTGGGTGGGGGTATGGGTATGTACGGGTTGTTTATGTGTGTTCGCATGGGAAATGTGCGAACCTTGGGTGGTTCGCACATTTCTCATGCCAACTTTCTGGCCGTGGGAAAATCAGCCGCGGTCGGATCACGTAGATCCATCTAAATTACCATCATGGCTTCAGAGCAGCCAGAAGCACAGAAACTGCTCTCTAACCTTGATGCTAATCTCCCTTCTGTCCTCATTTTACTTGATCTCTCTTCTGCCTTTGACATGGTCAACCATGCCATCCTACTCAACCGGCTCTGTGATAACCTGGGTATCACTGATCAGGCTCTGGCGTGGCTGACTTGTTTCCTCTCGGACCATCCCTCCCAGGTCCAACTTGTGTCTTTCCTCTCCTCTATCCCTCTCTCCACCTGTGGTGTTCCCAGGGATCTAACCTTCTCTCTGGTTGTTCAACCAATACTTGGCACCTCTCGCCCACCACATTGCTGCTCTCTACTCTAACATTTGGTGCTATGTGGACGACACTCGGCTCGCTTTCAGGCTCCTCTTTGCCACCTCTTCTCCTTCTCTGATCCCAGATTGTCTGTCTGCAATCCAGGAGTGGTGTGCCGCCACTGATATCTGCCTGAATGCCAGTAAGACAGAGATCCTCCTCAACGGCACACCCAGGGGCGTAGGCAACCCATACAATCTGGGGGACAGGGGACACCTTGGGAATTTGCTTTTTTTAATGTATTTATTGTGTTTTAGTCAAAGAACTCGACTTTTCACAAAATTAAAATAGCAGTACGCATTAAATCACATATATCATCAGAAAAGAAGAAAAAAAAACAGAAGAAAATTAAGAAAAAGAAAAGCAGTTCAGAGTAGAAGGCTCAGTTCACATAAAAATGTTACCACTTCCCAGGTCAAAAGGCTTTCATGGCAGGAGCATAGCTCGTCCCAAAAAGATTGGGTGTCCACCCACCATTCCTGGCTTGTCCACATATCTCACAAACTTTACAACCCTCTTAACGGGGGCTTTGCTGCAGACACAAACCACAGAGTAAAATGATCTGTCAGTTATTTTGTAGTGAGTGATGATCATGCGCATTTGTCCAAAAATAAATAAATAATAATTTCTGGCGTTCCGTATGCATGATGAACTGTTTTTCTATTGTTTGTATGTCCACCAGATCCATTATATCTTTGTGTATATTGCCCAGCAAACCCTGCCGTTTGCAAGGTTGGTCCATCTTTTTCCTCCTCCCCTTGGTCATTGCGCCCAAATGCCCCCTCCCTTCCCTGAGGTGTGGCCAGGCACCCACTCCTCTGTCATTCTCAGCAGCATCCCCCTGCTCCCTCTGATTACGAGTCCTGTTGTGGCTCCATATATTTGTATTTGTATTTATTATGTTTATATAGCGCTTTCATCTACAATTGCCAGCCTGCGGGGCATCACAGGGCGTGATGTACTGTGTGTCAGCCTACCTGCAACGCTATTTTGATACATCGTGCATCAAAATAATCATTCTGCTACTTATTTAAGTGCAAGTTGTCCTGGTTGTGATGTCCTTTGTACCATTGTGGGCAACCCTACAAAGAACAAGTTACTTACCAACTGTAACGTTCTTTCGACTGGATGTTCCTCCCACGTATTTCTTTCCACTGGATGTTCCTCCCACGTATTCCTCATCTTGTGATAATTCGTTATCTCCAGCTTCGCTGCTTTGTAAAAAATAATTCTCGACAGAGGGCGCTGTGCTCGAGGTTGTGGCGTTGATTGTCCCTCGACGGACTCCGTACTCTGTCGACGTCACCGATGGTATAAATAGCTCGAGCCACGCCCGTTGCTTCAGTTCTGTTCTTTCGATGAAATATATATAGGAGGAACACCCAGGCGTGCCCCCTGACCGATACATTCTTTGTGAGAGGAAAGTGTAAGAAAACGTAAACTGTACTGTGGGGTAGGGTCGATGAGGAATACGTGGGAGGAACATCCAGTCGAAAGAATGTTACAGTTGGTAAGTAACTTGTTCTTCGAATGGATTGTGCCCTCCCACGTATTCCTCATCTTGTGGAGGCAGGAGTACTAATTTCAGTTTTCGTGGACAGAATGCAGAACTGCCTTGGCAAATAAACCCTCATTAGAGGAGGCAGTATCCAAACAATAATGTTTAACAAAAGTATGCATTGTTTTCCATGTTGCAGCTGCACAAATATCTGCTGCCGGGACTTGCCTCTTTAGAGCCGCAGAAGTAACCATTCCCCTTGTAGAATGGGCTCGAAGCCCATCTGGTGGTTCTTTTCCCACTAATCTGTAGCATTCAACTATGGCTAATATGATCCAGCGGGAAATGGTCTGTTTTGTTACAGATAAGCCTAATTTATGACCAGTATAACCCACAAATATTTGGTCATCTTGTCTCAATTTTGCCATCCTTGAGATGTAAAAACTAAGAGCCCTCTTGGGATCTAGTCTGTGTAATCTCTCCTCTTCCTTGCCCAGATGAGGAGGAGGATAAAAAGTTGGTAGTACTATTTTTTTGTGACAAATGGAAGTCCGAGACTACTTTTGGCAAGAACGAAGGTTTAACTTTAAGGACTACCTTATCCTTATAAAAAATAGTATATGGTGGTTTGCATGAGAGAGCCTGAAGTTCGCTAACCCTGCGGGCTGATGATAGGGCCACAAGAAGGACAGTTTTTAAAGTTAAAAGCCTCAATGGACATGAATGCAGAGGCTCAAAAGCTATGCAAGTCAGGAATTTTAGTACTAAATTTAAATCCCAAGTTGGCACATGAAAAGGTACTGGAGGGTATACATTAGTAAGCCCTTTTAAGAATTTAATTATTAACGGTATTTTGAAATATGAAACCTCTTCTGAGGAGCGCTTGAAAACGGACACCGCAGCAAAGTATCTCTTGATTGTTCCTATCTGGAGCCCCAGATTAGCTAGATGTAGCAGAAAAGAAAGCACCATTGGGGTGCCACACTGAAAAGGGTCCACATCCTTGTCTTTGCACCAGTTACTAAACCTGTTTCAGCGACATCAGTACAAAGATTTTGTTGCTGGTCTTCTGGCCGAAAGCAAGATTTCCATTACGTCATCCGGAAGATCCCAATCCTTGTATCTCAACCTCTCAGAAACCATGCGTGAAGGTTGAATGTCTTGACCTCTGGATGGAGAACCCGACCTTCCTCTTGCGAGAGAAGATCCTCTCTTTCGGGAAGAAGTATTGGAGGGCAGATGGACATGTCTAGAAGGTCCGGGTAGCACGTCCTCCTGGCCCAATACGGGGCAATTAGGATCATGATTTACCTGAACTTTCTCAACCTCCTGATTACTTGAGGAATCACGGGGCCTGGGGGAAACGCATACAGTAGTGGAAATTTCCACTCCACTACGAATGCGTCTCCCAGAGCTCCTCTTTGAGTAAATTCCCTTGAGCAGTACTGATCGCACTTCCGGTTGATCGCGGTGGTGAACAGATCCACTTGAGGGGTTCCCCAAAGGGCGAAGATCTCCAGAAGGACTTCCTGAGCTATCTCCCACTCGTGAGAGACCGTGCTCTGCCTGCTCAGAGCGTTCGCCGCCGTGTTCTTCTCTCCGGCTAGGTGAATTGCCAATAGAGAGATTCCTTCTTGTATTGCCCAGAACCATAGCTGCATTGCCTCTCTGCACAGTGGTAGTGACCCTACTACTCCTCTTTTGTTGAGGTAGTACATGGCCACCGTGTTGTCCGTCATTATCAGGACCTTCTTTCCCTGTACAGAGGGCAGAAAGGCCTTCATAGCTAGTCTGATTGCCCTCAGCTCCAACAGGTTGATGTGTAGTTTGGACTCCGATGGAGACCAACGACCGCTGATTGTCAGATCGTTGGTGTGTGTTCCCCACCCCGTGAGTGAGGTGTCCATCACTACTGTTATCTCCGGCCATGGTTGCCAAAAAGACTCTCCCTTTAGAATGTTGTCATTGCAAGCCCACCATAGAAGATCCTGAGCAACTGTGCTCGGGGCTTGCAGAAGACCCGACATATTCCCTGAGAACTGGGACCACTGAGGTCTGAGTGCCCATTGAAGGGATCTCATTCTCAGCCTGGCCTCTGGTACTAGGAAAATGCAGGATGCCATGAGGCTGAGCAACCTGAGAAAATCGAAGGCCGGTAGACGTTGGGCATTCTGGAACTTCGTTACCATCTGCTGGATGTGGAGAGCTCTCACTTCGGGAGGCAAGGCTTTTCCCAAGGAAGTGTCCAAAACTGCTTCGATAAACTGGAGCTTCTGGGATAGTATCATGTGGGACTTCTTGAAATTGAGGGAGAAGCCCAATTTGAGGAAGTGGCAGTGATCGAAAGATGTTCCTGAGCTTGTTCTGGAGAACTTGCTCTGATCAACCAGTCTTCCAGGTAGGGATATATGTGAATACCCCCTCTCCTGAGACTTGCTGCCACAACCGCCAACAGTTTGGTGAAAACCCTCGGGGCGGAGGTCAACCCGAATCACAGAACTCGAAACTGATAATGAGAATTGGCAATCGCGAACCTCAGGTACTTTCTGTGCTTTGTATGGATTGGCACATGAAAGTAAGCATCCTAAAGGTCCAATGATACCAACCAATCTTGGAGTTGGAGAGCCTGAAGGATCTGAGAAAGACTCAACATCTTGAACTTGTCCTTCCTGAGGAACTTGTTCAAGTTTCTCAAGTCCAAGATGGGTCTCAGTCCTCCGTCCTTTTTTGGGATGAGAAAATATGGGGAGTACCAACCCCTGTTCCTCTCCGCTAGAGGTACCAGTTCTATGGCACCTTTCTCTAGCAGGGTTAAAATTTCCTGCAACAGGAGCGGATCTGGAATTTTGGCAGAGTTGGCTCCCGGTGGATGATTCTGAGGCCTTTTTAGAAAGGGGAGACAGTAACCTTGGGCTACTGTTTCCAGTGCCCAAGCATCTGAGGTAATGCCTCGCCATTCCTTCAGATGTTGAGAGATCCTGCCTCCCACTGGTGTTTTGTGTAACAAGGTCTCAGAGGGATTCGGAGGTACAGATGCCGCTCCTGAGGCTGATTTTGCACCTCTTCCTCGTGCTCCACGAGGAAAGTTTCTTTTGCCCCTTTGAGAAGCCCCTCCTCTTCCTCTACCAAAAGAGGAGTAGTATCGAAAAGAACGACCCCTCCAGGAAGATGAGCCAGAATAGGGTTTTAGAGGCTGGCGCAAAGAGGCGCTAAGTGATTCAGCTGCCGCTTTCGAGGTCTGAAGTTTTTCTAGGCTTTCATCAGCCTTTCTGCCAAAGAGCCTCGAGCCATCAAAGGGTATGTTGAGGAGTCCAGCTTGCACGTCTGGAGCAAACCCCGACTTCCTCAACCACGCAAATCTGCATAGCACAACGCTTGCAGCCATGGATCTGCTGATACTAACAGCAGTATCCAGTCCAGACTGGAGACATTCCCCCATTGCCTCCTTCCCGTCTTTGACTATATTCAGGAAGCCTTCCCTTTCCTCGCCTTACGGAATATGATCAGCCACCGCCGAAATGCAATCCCACAGGGTATGGGTAAACCTGGCTAGGGTACAGGTGACATTTGCCGACTTAAGTGCCACGCTGCCTGATGTGAAAACTTTACGTGCCCAGGCATCAATTTTTTTATCCTCTCTATCTGGAGGGATAGTTGGATAAGCAGTTTGTTTTGAAGTAGATGCTGCCTGAATTACTAAACTCTCTGGAGTTGGATGTTTATTCAAATATTCAGGATCCGTTCCAGCTGGTCTATATTTTCTCGGAAAAGTGCTATCTGCAGCAGCAATAATCTCTGGTTTCTCCCAGTTTTTCTCCACAGTCCTTTGAAGGGCCCTGTGAAAAGGGAGAACAGGATCTTTCTGAGGTCGCTTGACGATTATATCCGTCATGTCATCTTGTTCAAAAATGGATCAGGTTTGGCGAACTCTAAATCTGGGGATGTGTCAACTCCACTGGCAGAATGTAGAGTATCACTCAGGTCTCTCATTCTAGATTCCTGGTCAATAAGTTCCTCAGGAACTTGTCTTGTACCATAAGTAACTCCCAAAGGAGTAACCTCGTCTTCTGAAGCAGACTCTTCATAAATTGCTGACATAGATTTGAAAAAGTCTGACCTGGGTAAAGGAGTGAATCTCCTTTCTTCCTCTTCCATCTGCTTCGAAGGAATTGGCAAATCCTTCGAAGTTGTCGAAGGGGTCTTCAAAGTCTTCGAAGATGACTTCGATAATGGCGTCGAGGATGTTTTCGGCTTTGGAGTCGGAATTGTCGACGCCAAGGGCGTCGACAAAGTCATCAAAGTCTTCGACGACTTGTGTTTCTTGTATGGCACTGGAGAAGTGCTCGATTCTCGAAGAGTCTTCGACGGTTTTACGTCGACTCGAGTTTTTTTGGATTCCTCGACGCTACCGGTCTTTGCCATGGTAGCCTTGGACTTCCCTTTGTTGTCCAATGGAGCGACTTTAGGGGTATGGCTTTTTCGAGGGTCTTTCGAGGGGGTCGGGCCGCGTTCTCGAAAACCTCCATCTTTTTGCGGAATTCTTCCCACTTACTGGGAGAATCCAATTTAGTCGGACAACGAATTTCTTCGGTCGACTCGGAAGAAGAACAAGATGATGATGATGATGAGGTAGATCTATGTCTCCTCTTCATTTTTTTCGATGATGACGAAGAGTGTCTCGATCTACTCCTCGATCGAGATCTCTTTCAGTGCCTATGGCGATCCGATTCCTTAGAATCAGTCGCTTTCTTGTGTCTTTTTGACCTAGCCTTCTTTGAGGCCTCCATCCCCACCGACAGTTTACCTCTCCTCTCACGAAGAGCTTACTCGGTCATGGATTGGCAGGACTCGCAGTCGTTGGTTCGGTGACTGGAACCGAGACACCAGAGACAAATCCGGTGGGGATCGGTGATCGACATCTTAGACCCACAATCTGCACACTTCTTGAACCCAGTCCTGGGTGTCAAGGGCGTTGAAGATGACAACATTTTCTTCACAGAAAATAGAAGCGCACCGTTCTTGATAGCGAAGCGATCGGAAAAACGGAACTGAAGCAATGGGCGCGGCTCGAGCTATTTATACCATCGGTGACGTCGACAGAGTACGGAGTCCGTCGAGGGACAATCGATGCCACGACCTTGAGCACAGCGCCCTCTGCCGAGAATTTTTTTTTCCGAAGCAGCGAAGCTGGAGATAACAAATTATCACAAGAAGAGGAATACGTGGGAGGATACAATCCATTCGAAAGAGTACCTTTCTGACTTGGGCAAGTATCTTTTGTTTTAACTGGAGGTGGGGTGGTCCATCAGAAAGTACATCGAGTGTGTGCTTTATGTAAAAAAATCAGAGTTTGAAAGGTATATCACCTAGCGCCGGTCAGATAGCGCAGTGAGCTAAGCGATTGCCCCCGATATCTGTGCGCAAGATGCTGTGGCAGGTTCAAATCCCGGCAGGGTCAACTCAGCCTTTCGTCCTTCTGAGGTCGATAACTTGAATACCACTCTGTGGGATAATGTCTTCTGTTATTTCAGCGCTCTGAGAGACTATGGGTGTGTAGCGCTATATAAAAAATAGATTATTATTATTATTAGTGTAGCATTTAAGCAGAATGCACTTTGCCAGATAAAATCAGAATATTTACTACTTTCTGCTGCCTGAATGCGTCTACGCCACCCCTGGGGGTTACACCAGCATGTTTTAGATGACTGAAGACATCCTGTGTCCACTATTTGATGGTGTTTACTCACTTTGAAGCCCTTTCAGATGTTTTGGACTCAAACTCCAATTAGCCACCACGGTCCGCATAGTCCAAAACATCTGGAGGGACAGTACACTGAATAAGGACCTTTTAGTGAGAACGTGAGGGCTTCTATATCCAGTAAATGTCCCCACATGACAGCGGCTCATTACACTTCATTGGTTGGTTTGGAATCACAGAAAAGGTGGCCTTATTGAGCTGGCTCAGACTGCCATATAGAGCGATGACCAAAGGGCTGGTCTGACAGGTCAGTGTGGACTGCTTTATTAATCGTTGCAGACCAGCTTCATGACCGACCATAGAGTTCCAATAGGATTTAAAAAGCACCATTTGTCACACATTGTTCCAAAATGCAGCCCCAAATTCTACCCTTAGCTTGTGAAAAGTCCCTATTTTCAAATATATCACTTTTCTTCAGTTTATATATCACTTTTTCCCAGTCGGACCCTGATGTTGAGTCGCTGTTTATGATCACAAGCAAACAAACTTTGTTACTCTCAGGAATGCATTTTTTTCTTTACAGATCTTTCCTTCAGATACAAAACTGAGAAAGGCAAAGAAGAGAAAAGTGGTATCCACAATGCGAGAGTAGGCCAGAGCTGAGCTCGGCCGCACTTTTATTTGAAAGCCACGCATTGTTGGTAATTGGTAATTTATATCATGTTTAATACCCAGAGGTTTCTAAGCAGGGACCCGGGGATCGAACCTGTGTTGCTCCGCTTGTTCAGCCAGATTAAGCCTCAGCACTGTTCTCCTTGTTCTTTTTTCTTGGGGATTTCTCACTGCGGTACAAATGATAAGCGAAACTCCCTGGCTGCTGACACAACTAATCTCACAACTAATGAAGGCCATCACAGTTCATTTCACGGACGGGTGAACGCACAGGGCTGGGTGGCATTGTTTGAATAGAGAGTGCATGTTCCTAGCACATGGAATGACGCATGTGCAGTGGTTGAGAGTAGGACAATCATGCCCTGCACTGCGCTGCGAGAGAGCATGCCACTGACACAACATGAGAAATTATTATCATAATCACCTCTTGTGATAGAAAAAAACAGGCCTGGTATAGTTATACATATGCAGATTACAAGCAAACACAAATCAGCTCTTACAATAGTCAGCGAATTGCACCTTTGTTTCTGTGATCTGGGTCTAAGCTATAGCTTGAATTCCAGTATCGCGCAACTCCACCTTTCATCCTTCATTTGTGGGTAAAATGCGTTTCAACTAAATTGGTTAGTAGTTCTCACACCTTCACATTCTATTTCAAGACTAAGGGCCTCATTACGACCCAGGCGGTAAGTTACCGCCTGGGTCGTACCCTTACCACCATGGTGTAAACTACGTTTACACCATGGTGGATGGCGGATTTACCGCCCCATTCCAAGGTGAGTGGGGCGGTAAATCCCCATTTCCCATTTTACCCTTCCCCATTCCCATTTTTTCCCCATAGGGCATAATGGGAGTGGGGAAGGCGCTAATTACGCCACCGTAAATTACGGTGGCGTAATTAGCACCATGGTCCCTTAGCGCCATGGATTTTAACGCCTGCAAAAAGCAGGCGTTAAACTCACCATGGCGCAAAGGGACCTCGGAATCAGGCGTTAAGGGTCGGTGCCGTTTACGGCGCCGTTAACCCCTTAACGCCTGATTCGTAATGAGGCCCTAAGAAATACCTCCCACTGCCCCCTCACGCTCAAGATACAACTTGAGGCTCAGGCCTGCCGAACTCCTTCCATGAAAGTATGCGACTGCACTAATATCGCCCTTTGCTTTACTGCAGCGATCCTCCATAGCAGTGCAGCATACCCCAGTTTCTAAAAGCGCTAGGAAGCACCACACATGAGGCGGCATCTTAGCCCTATATAAAATATCACAATAACATGAGGTGGACTCTGCCCCGGCCCTGCTGTTCCAGCAAACGCCCATGGCTCCACAGGCGATAGTCATGTATGTTGAAAAAACACATAACGAAATGAACGGCACTGCAATGTAGCCAACACAAACTCAGAGAATCATACTGTAGTGTCCGCCTGCATTGCCACAAGCACATACATCTACTCCATCACCTAGCAGCTTCCTCATCCTTACACCGGCAATCTCACCCAGACCCATTGTTTACCCTTGCAGTCGCAAACCATCTGCCAGTGCCACCAAACCACGTCGCACAAATTCCATACACAGGCTGTCGCCATGTCCAACCTCACCATTCACAGTCGCACACCCGTGCTTAACTCACGCACTCGTTCCTACTCTTTCCCCACAAGCACACAACACGCACACCGCTTAGCACTCCTCCCCAACCCATTCCAACCCGATGCCGGCACCGCCGCAGCCCGGCCTGCACTCAGGGGCCACTTTGACTTACCTTAGTAGGCTGAGTTTAAGTGAGGTCTCATCGAGCCTAAGCCTCTTAGGACTCCAGGAGGTGGAGTCGGCAGCCGCGTTGCAGCAGTTTGTCGGAGTCACACTCTCTCACGCTGTCAGGTGCACGCGTCGCAACCTGGCTAGTGGCTTCTTCTGGAAGCTGAGGAGGAGGCTGCACAGCAGTGCACTGTGCACTCGAGTCGCAGGGGCACGTGCAGTATGTTCCCCAGCCTGGGCACATGACGCTCCAAATGCGGGGGCGAGGGGGAACGCACAAGCGAGCTGCGAGCAGCAGAGTTGTTGTTGTTGTTGTAACAAGAATCTTGAATAGTACCTGCCTCTGCTGAACTGTGAGTCTGAAGTTTGCACGCATTACTGCACAGGCTGCAGACGTCCAGAGAGAGACACAAACTGGGGGTGGATAAATGCCATTGTACCCCCCCACTTAAAATTGTGGGGGGATTTGTCCCCCCTGTTCCCCCCGCCCCCAAGTCCTACGCCCATGGGCACACCTGCACCTTTTTTTCCTGCCACTCTCTGGCAGGCCTCCCTTGGTCCTCTACCTGCTCCCACCTGTGAGGCTAAGAACCTCAGGGTCATCTTTGACTCCACCCTCTCCTTTTCTCCTCAAATCTCTGACAGAGATTATACTTCCTTTTCTCACTTTGCTTTTCTCACTTTCCTCCAGAGGCTCACCGTCTCCAGAGCCCTTGTCCTCTTTAGGCTGGACTAATGCAACAGCCTCTTTCTAAATCTGCCTGTCTCTACTCTCTGACCTTTACAACTTATCCAGAACAGGACGGCAAGACTTGTTCTCGGCCTCAAGCCCAGGGAACGTATCTCTCCAGCTCTGAAATCTCTCCATTGGCTCCCAGTGGCTGCAAGGATCAAGTTCAAGACCCTTGGCATCGTCTACAAGGCTTTCTGGGGCCTGGGACCACACTACCTCCAACTTTCTCTTCCTAAACATCTTTCTTCTCGAGCTGTCTGCGCATCCACCTCCAACTCTGAGGGTCAGACGCTTCTCCAAGCAGAGAGTGGGGGCAGATCTCTCACCTCGGTTGGGGCCTCCCTCTGGAACAGCCTCCCTACCTCTCTCAAACTTGAGCAGAACCACCTCTGGTTCCGGAAGCAACTCAAGACCTTCCTTTTCACTTCCGCTTTTTCACTTTCTCTCCCCTGCTGATGTCCCTGACTGCTCCGCACACTGGTCACCTGGCCACCCTCTGAACTCGGGCCCACGCTCCTGCATGTCCAGATGCCCTCACAGTGCCTCTGGGCTCCCTCAGCACGTAAGGGTTTGTATCTGCAACCCTACAGTCCTTTCTCTCTGCACTAATGAGCCACCCTCTGGCTGCACTTATTGAGTTACCTGCACTCCCCCCGCCCCAGACACTTCTCCCCTACCTCTTCTGCGCACTTGCGCGGTCTGAATGACATGAGGCTTAGTAAGATCACTGTTCTGTCCCCCTTTTGTTTCCCCCTCTGCACCTAGAAAACGTCTGACAGGCACGTTATAAATGACTAATCATGACTTATCATACTACCTGGCCTGACTTTGTATCAGCTTCTGCTTCAGTAACACTGTACCCAATGCTGAAGTTGTGGACCCCATGTCTGGACCACTGTTTTGGCCCAATGCAAGTGGCTCTCTGGAGGTTCTGAGCTGTGAGATGTTAGGGGGGATAGCATTAATTCTTCATTCAGAATGAGTGAGTCTCTTTTGGGGCTTATCTCTATGGATACTTTTCGGGCATTGAGTGGTGGAACTCTTGCTCTAGCTGAGCACATGACTAACTTGCTTCATGATCAACCCCTTTGCTCAGTGTGTGGAGATGTGGTGTGGAGTTTACTTGAGTTACATCTTTGGACAATGGGGGGGTCAGAAGGAGGACACAAGCTTTCAGATGACATGATGTAGGTTTTTTTATTGATGTAAAGATAGAAGGCCTAACTTTACCTATGAGTATGGTTGATCGCTACCTACTTTACCAACTACGGTGCTCATTCATCAGTCGCGATTGTCCAAAGAAAATAAGCCTGCTGTCCAAAACCACCCAAACTGACCCTACCACTAAAAGAAAACCAACTTAGAACAGGAGAATGACTCCTTTCTCCTGAGGGTACTGCTAGTACCAGTCTTTAATATATGATCCACAGATAATTTGTATTTGTCTTTATTGTAATTTATATAGTGCTTTATGCCAATGCACTTTACAAGAGGAACAAGAAAAATACAACAAGCATTACATAACAATTGAATCAAACCAGAAAACAGTACAAGGAACAATTTACATTATTGATGAACAATTTACATTATTGATGAGGTTAAGCGTGATTGAAGAGAGACCAAAGTGGGAGAGGGAGTAGGAGGTGTGGGTAGAGGTAGAATTATAAGTAAGATAGGAAGCAAAAAGGTGTTAGGGGGAGAATGGAAGAGATAAGATTTTACAGAAGTGCAGAGGGAAGGGTAGGAGGGAATAGAGCGGATGGGGATGGGTAGGCGGTACCAGGGGAATGGAGCAAGTAATTGGAAAGAGCAGAAGCGAGAAGGGGCACAGGGTGGGGAAGGAGGAGAGAGTAGGAAAAGATCAGCAGAGCAGAGTGAACGATAAGGAGTATAGAAGGTGAGAAGGGAGGATAGGTAGGAAGGGGCAAGACCATAGAGGGATTTGAAGACTAGACAGAGGCAGTTAAATTTAAACTGGGAGTGAAAAGAGAGCCAGCCTAGTAATCTCTAGATAAAATAAGAGAGATAATCTCTAGATAGATAAAAGAGATAATCTCTTGTGACTTTTCATATGAGGGCCTGGAGACTGCCCAAGGGTGGTAGGGGTACACGGCATAAATCAACATAACATAATAATCTCCTAAACTCCTTTAGTGGGGAGTAGAACTTTCTTTCATCCCTTTGAATTCCTTTTTAGGGAATACGATTTGGTTGTAGCTTTTCCCCCTAAGGTTATAACAGTTCCACCTCTCTTGGGTCACTTGCTTTTGTGACTGGTTTCCATCTTTATACTTAGGATCATCCTTTTCTTTGCCTTCATTATTAAATTGCTCTTGTACAGGATAGCTAAGTTAATTTTCCCCTTTCCCAGAGTATTTTATCACTCCGATTCTCTCTCTCTCGTTCTACAGATTCTTATCCAGCTTTTCTCCTGATTCATAAGCTTGGTATCTGTCTGGTTCCAACATTAACTCTGTTTTATGTTTTTCACTGTGACCAGTTAAGTGTGCGAAATAATTATTGTCTCTGGATTCGCAATCTTCATATCTACTACGTTTCAAAGTTGACTCTGCTTCATATTGTTTACTGCGCCAAGTTAACTGTATGGTATAATGATTGTCCCTTGACTCACAAGTGTTGCAGCAATTTGGCTTCAAAGTTAACCCTGTTTCACATTACCTACTGTGATGAGTTAGCTGTGTGAGATAATGAATGCTCTGAAACATCCTGTACCTGCCGGTCTCCGGATTACCTTTGGTCTTGCAGGAGGATGCTTTTGGAGGCTTTCTCTCTCAGGGATTCAGTCTTTATCTTTAGGCGTTATGTGCACTGTCTGTTCTCACGTGTTCGGCTCTGAATTCGCTCTCATTGGGCCTCATTACGCTGTAAGCGTTAAGGGAAAAATTATGCCGGTAAAGCATCGTTAACCGCTCCGGGCTATTACGACCCTCCAAACCGCTATTAGCGGCATGGGCGTGGGCACGCAACCATACATGCTGGCAATAGCGGCATGGCGTAAACAGGAGAACATCACAAGTCAGGCGGACATGCCAATAGCGGCATGAAGAAGGCGCTAGAAGTGGATACCGGCATGGCGGAAACACCGGCATCGCGAACCACCCGTAAATGGCCATGTGCAGTGTTCTCAACTGCCACAGGTGCACACAATCAGCACAGGTGGAGGCAATGTACACTGAGCCAGCACAAAAGTAGCACACCACACCCCTTCCCACACCCATTCACACACCAAAATGATTCCATTACTAGTAGCATTACTGGGGCTGGAGGACATGCTTGCATTGCAACTCCAGCAACAACAACAACAACAACAGGCAGCACAGAGGAGACACAGGAGGAGAAGGAGGGTGAGACAGGCACAGCATGCCCCACCAGTGCAGGCAGTTGTACCACTGAGACAGCCCCCAATCCTTCGAATCAGAGCTAGTCCATTCAACCTAACCCCTGAGCAGATCCACACCCTGTACCGTCTGGACCGGGACACCATCACCACCATTGTGGACATGATACACAACGACATTGTCAGCCTCATAGACATCCGTACTGCCGTCCACCCTCTACTTAAGGTGGTGTCTGTGCTCCACTTCCTGGCCACAGGCACCTACCAGCACACGGTAGGGCAGATGCATGGCATATCACAACCATTATTCTCACGCACGCTGAACCAAGTCCTTGATACCCTCCTGAAGCACACAAGGGACCACATATCCCTACCATGGACTGCCCAGGAGATCTCCAACACCAAAGTTGGCTTCCATTCACTGGCAGGCATCCCAAGTTGCATCAGTGCCCTCGACTGCACCCATGTGGAATTGGTGGTCCCATATGCCATGGAGGTAGTGTACCGCAACCACAAGCTATACCACTCCATCAACGTGCAAATGGTATGTGACTCAAACATGATCATCAGACATTGTTGTGCCCGATTTCCCGCATCAACCCATGATTCAATGGTTCTGTGGAACTCTACGATACCACGCTACATGGAGCGACATGCAGGACAACGTTCCTGGTTATTCGGTGAGTTGCATGGCAAGCACATGGCAGTGTGATGTGGGGAGATGAGTGGTGGGGGGAGATGCATACTTCACCTGGCTGAGATGGGGGGAGATGCATACTTCACCTGGCTTTGATGGGGGGGGATGCATAGTTCACCTGGCTTTGATGGGGGGGGGTGCATACTTCACCTGGCTGAGATGGGGGGGGGATGCATACTTCACCTGACTGAGATGGGGGGGGGGATGCATACTTCACCTGGCTGAGATGAGGAGGGGAGATGCATACTTCACATAGCTGAGATGGGGGGGGGATGCATACTTCACATGGCTGAGATTAGGTGAGATAATGAACAATGGCCATACTCCAATACACTGTGCCCCACAGCAGGCCAGACTGGACCTGACACCAGAAAGCAAAATGCAAGACGTAAGCTGCACAACAATGACAACAAGCCAGTACTGCATCCATTCCATGGCCATGGCCATCCACATGTACACTGCACATAATCAGACTGTATCCTCTGCAACACAATGCATCGACATGCTGTTGGTATGGCCAATGCAAATGCCCGATGAACAGCATCACAACGGACATGCGTCCATTATTGCGTACAAAAGATTCACATCAAGGCAATATACAGAATTTCACTCGTGCACTACCACAGAAGTGCAGCATACCAGCATGGGGACATCAAGCGTGGTATGGCAGGTCATCAAGAGTCTGGCTTCAACGGTGACAGGATCAAAGCATACAATTAACTACACATCACCTAGGTCATGGCAACAACTGCCGTGGGCAACCACATTGCATGAACACGCACAAGGAAAAGGACCCCCATGCATCCACTAGACGATGCTACGCACACCTGTCATCTGATAGACCAATATTTCTAATACACATGGATGAAGAGGGTGCAATGGATTTGGGACTCAGGGCACTGGGTGTTGGGGGGACATAAACACTTTGCAACGTTCACCAATAAAGCACACATACACAATAATAAATGTCCAGTCATGTGATTGTACTTGACAGAACGCGTGTATTAACCATTAAGTGATAATAAAGTGCATGAACCCTCCACCGCCAAACACCCTCTCCCCCTACCCCCACAACTCCCCCAAACACCCTCTTCCCCCTACCCCACAACTCTCTCAAACATGGCGTGCATGTCAGTGAAGCATTAGTGTGCAAGAGTCAACAATGACAGGCTGCCCCTACTTCCCACGTCCTTTGCCACCATTGGGTGGTTGGGAGTCTGGCGGACGCAAGGTCCGCATGGACCTGCGCAGAGGGCTGGTCTGCCTGGAGCTGGCAGAGGAGGAGGTGCTTGGTTGATCCAGTCCCTGTGCGGGACGCTGGCTCTCCATTGCATCCGCAATGCGGCTGAGGACCTGCCTCACAGCTGCCAACTCAGCGCAAATGCGTGTCGTACTTGTTTCAATGGCGATTTTTATGTCCTTTGCATATTCCCGACACTCCTCCCTCGCCAGGGCACCCTCGCTCACGTGCTGTCCAACTAGTGCAGTGAGCTCCTCCTGGCGCTGTTGAATGATGCTGAGTCCCTAGTCTCTGTCCCTGCCTTTGGTTGAGCTTGGTGCAGCTTGCGGCATGTGTCCGCCATCAGGTGAGCTGTCAATGGGACTCCAACTCCCTGCCAATGATCCACCATCAGACAGCTCATGGCTGCTGCCATTGGATGTGGGGCATGGGCTGTGGTGGGATGACAGCTGCGGGCTGGGTGTGCTCTATCCTACAGGTGTATGGCATGGTTCCTCTACATCAGACTGGGGTGCCGTGGCAGCTGCTTCTCCAACCGAGCTGTTGGCAGCAAAGAGTGAGCCTTCTGCCAGTGGCTCCTGTGTGGTTGTACTGGCTGGTGTGAGTGGCATTACAGTGTCGGTCGCCCTTTCACGCCTTGGTGACGTTACGACATGAGTGGCTTTGGGCCTATGTGACGGTCCGGGTTTGCCAGTGACCCTTGAAGTGCTGGGCCTGGTGCCTCCTTCCATGCCCCTGCCCTTTTTCATCGGTGTTGGGCCCTGCGTCGCAGAGTCCTGCTCCTCACTGTCAGATTGTGAGCCTGTGGGGGACCAAGAGAGGGATAGCATCGGGGATGGTGCATATGTTGTTAGTGCTGCAGTTCTGAGCATTTGGACTTCGAGTTTGGACATACAGGTTCCTTGCCATATGGGTGGGTCATACAGGCATACGTCTGGGTGACACATGTGTGAGGTGCTGCATGCATGGGGTTGTGATCGGGATGTGCACAGCATTTGGGCAGGGTTGTGTACATGTGTGTGTGATGCCCCATGCATTAGCTAATTTCAAGGTCACATTTGGGGGAGAACTTCATGATTTGCATTGCAGTGTTTTGTGTGGACACTCACCTCCATCTGCCGATGACGGCACACCACCCTCCATTTCCTCCACTCGCTCGATTGACTCTATGCCAATAGTGCTGGTAAATGTCTCCTCCCAGGCTTGCATATTAATTGGTGATCCTCCTCCGCCTCCTGTACCCATGGCCTGGCTCCTGTTGGCTGCAAGTATGCTCCGGACACGGAGGCGCAGGTCATCCCAGCGCTTGTGGACGTCCTTTACAGTGCGGGGGGTGGTTCCCACATCACTGACTTTCCGCGCCACCTCCTCCCAGATCTCCTTTTTTTTATCTGGGCAGGACGCCGGATGTCTTGGGCAAACACAACCTCTGCATTTGCAGCTGGTGTGTCTGCAAGCATGGTTAGTTCATCATTTGAGAAACGTTCCTTGCGCTGGCGCGCTGTACCTTGCTTTAGGGCCTTGGGCATTCTCAAGTGTTGTTGGATGAAGTTTGGCCAGCTGTAGTGTTGCTGCAGGTCCTGGGGGCTGAGGATAGCAATGGATTGTGTTTTTAATGATGGCCGCCGTACTACTTCCCGTTCCTGTGCGATGACGCAACTTCCGGTTCTGCTTATTTACGGTCACTGCTTTTAGCGGTGACCGCTAATGCCAGATTCATGGATGGCGCTAGTGCCATCAGCGCTTTACTTGATGCCGCTAAGGGACATTTTGGGGTCTTTACCGGCATGGCGGTAGTGTCCTTACCAGCATGGCGCAAAGCTTGTGCCCGCGGCCTCGTAATGGCACGCAATTAGCGGACTGGTTACTACACGGACACGTTATTTTGTCCATGCCGGTAAGGACCATTACTTACCGCCTACCGCGTAATGAGGCCCATTGTCTCTTGCGATCCAGGTGCTCAACCGCGCACCTGAATGCCTGGATGCTGTAAGACCTCATGTTGCCAGTAGTGGTGGCAACGTTCCTCAGACCGGCTGTCCATCACGGATTAGCTCCTGTTATATCGCCACGTCTTCTTGGGCTCCTGCCCTGCTGCTTCTTCAGAGTTCGGGGCCGCTGCGTGTTCAGCATCCCATATTGCCCTTGTAAGTGAGATTGAAACTCGCAGGATTCCTCACTCTCCACGTCAACTGTCACACAGCTGAATACCTCGCTCAGCTTGCGTCTGCAACTCTCCCTCTGCATCAGCTGCTACTCTCACCTCAATATTGGGACATATGTATTTTAACGTACTAGTCCCAGTATGGTGAATGTCATGAATTAAAGGGACATGATCCTTTTCCATAGGATAATTATATCCTTTAGCAGTTTCTTTGTCCCAGTTGTAACAGTTCATATCTTCTTGTGTTGCAATACATTCCATGTAGGCCAATGTATATTTAACCTGAGGGAGTGTCATGATCACTGCTTCCAAGGAGCCAGGACCAGCCCAACGTCCTTGGAAGCAGGCCCCTAACCCTGATCCTAGGCACCAGCCGGTCCCCACAGGGACCTTTTGGACCTTGTCCTGGCGCCGGTGGCACCAGGCTCATCAGAAGCATCGGTCCCGGCACTGGAAGCGCCGGGCTCATCATTGGTGTGAAGGTGCTTGGGTGGACTTACCTGCGGCAGACCATGCTGCTTACTTGCCAAACTCTTAGAAGTCCTCGGTGTACTGGGACTACTTTCTTACCTGGGTGGGGCAGCTCCACTCCCTGGATACAGCACTGGAACTCTTCTGGAAGCAGGAACTCTTTTCTTACTTAGGCGGGGCCGTGGAAGGAGACGCCTCATCACTCCAAGGCTATTTAAACCACACCCGATTGATGAAACGTGCTTCGCGTTATTCTGCATCTGCAGCAGAACGCTCACAGAGTCTGTTCCAGCATTTCTTCTTGGGATCCTGAACCTGCAAGAATTATACTTACCATTCCTGTACCCGAGCAACATCAGCACCTGCAAAAGACCAGAAACAACAGGTTAGCAGAACGAACTTTCACACGCAGTGCTTGCTTACCTGATCCTTCGGCAGCGGCCGTGTCTAACGCTGCACCTCCGCCGGCAAAGATAAACAGTATTATTATACTTACTGGCACGCTGTGCACTCCAGATTCTTCACGCTGCATCTGCACCTGCAAAGATAAACAGTATTACTATACTTACTGGCACGCTGTGCACTCCAGATTCTTCACGCTGCATCTGCACCTGCAAAGATAAACAGCATTATTCTACTTACTGGCACGCAGTGCATTCCGGATTCTTCACGCCGCATCTTCACCTGCAAAGACAACAGCAGTGTCACACTTACCAGCACGTGGCAAATTCCGGATTTCTTCATTCTGCATCGTCTCCTGCAAAGACAAAGAAAGAGACAGTAAGAGCGCTGCCATACTTACGCAACTCCAGGCGCTTCAGTGCCACGCATAAAAGACTATAAAGACTAAAGGTGTCCAGAAAACTTACCGGTCGTGCAGTCAACGACGGTACCCATCCTCTGAAGTCAAGAGGCCCACGTTTCACCAGTGAAGGAACTGGCAACGGCACCCTGCACTAGACGCAGATGGAGAGCCCAGCATTCACCTATCTAAGGTGAGCACGTTGACCTGGGAGGGGGGTTCAACGGTCAAGCTGGGAGGAGAGAGATAGGGACATTCAGCAACCCAGACCTTTAATCCCCATATTATTTCACCTGCAGAAACCTCACCCTTCGAGTTCGACACACAGTGCGGAGAGGGTCGACCCCAGAAGCCAACCGAATCCTGCACATCACGTTTCGTGTTACAGACACCTTCCTGCCAAGACCCGCGCCTCCGTGGGAATCAGGTGAGCGTTACAGAACGCGAAGCCAACCACTAAACTCCTACCCAGGCGCAATGGAAACTTCAGATACTGATCAACTAGCCCAGTTGCTTGGGGAATTAAGAGCAGAAGTACATGCAGCTCGCCAGGAAACAAGCTCTCTAAGAAGAGAACTGATAATTTCTAAGGAGCGAACAGAGGACCTTGCTAGGCAGTTGTTACAAACGCAGGCAGGACAGACACCTTTGCCCGTTCCAGGAGGAAGTTACCCTTCTGCCTCAGCTTCAAATCCAGTGCAAATCAATCTGCCCGGTAATGTGCCCTTGGCTCCGTCCGAACGCTTTGCTGGTGATCCAAAGAAATTCGCAGTGTTCATCAACCAGTGCCGCCTGCACTTCTTATGTCGACCAGCTGCATTCCCAACTGACCAGGCCAAGGTGGCTTTCGTGCTTTCTTATCTCAGTGGCAGCGCTGCAGATTGGTCGATCCCTTTAGTCACCCAGGATGATCCGGTTTTACACGATTTTCAAGCCTTCCAGGCCAGCATGGAGAAACTGTTCGCAAGACATGCACAAGGGCAGGCCTTGGACAATGAACTTCTCTCATTAAGACAGGGTAACCAAGACCTCTTGACTTATATAGCCTCTTTCAATAGACTCATAGTGGAAACACAATGGCCCGAGGACAAGAGAATAACGCTTTTCTACAGGGGTCTGCGTGGAGAGCTCAAGGATGTGCTAGCGCAGGTTGTGAATCCTCCACAAGAATGTTCAGACTATATTGACTTAGTTGTCCAACTAGACCATAGACTACAGAACAGGAAGGCAGATCGCTCCAGATTTGATACCCGAGTGTTTTCCAAACCACAGACCTCGAATAAGGGAGCTGACACTGCGGAACCCATGCAAATAGGGGGCATGAGAGGACCTTTAACCCAGAAAGAGCGGGAAAGAAGAAGGCAGCTGCAATTATGCCTCTATTGCGGTAATTCAGGACACTTTCTTCGGGACTGTCCCGTGAAACCAGCTAAGAAGACTGTAGGAGCCGCGGATACCTGTGCCACAAATTCTGAGCAGGGAAACGACCTCGCCCGACAAGAGTAGAGGTCCTCTTGCCGAGCGTTAAGATCTGTCCCGTGACCTCGCATTTCGTGATACCCATGGTCCTCATTAGTCCTGAACGTCCGGATCGTTTGCACGCAATTGAAGCTTACATTGACAGCGGAGCAATCGGTAACTATGTGGACCGTGAAATGGTGTCAAGAATGAATCTACCCCTTGTCCCTAAGGCAGTAAAAGACGTCATCACTACTGTGGATGGCACGGAGATAGCCTCCGGACCAGTAACGCATGCCACCCAAGAAGTGACGCTGTTGAGTCATAATGGACACCGGGAGAGAATAGTGTTCGATGTAATCAAGGCCCCTCAGTTCCAGATCATTCTGGGAATCCCTTGGTTGGAGAAGCACAATCCTCAGATTGATTGGCGAGCAAAGACGGTTCAGTTTCCAGAGTGTTCTACCACGTGTTATCCTCGACCTGATGTTTCACTGGCAGCGATCTCTTCTGAGGCGATTCTCAAATTACCTCCCGAATACCAGGAGTTCCAAGACGTCTTCCAGAAGGATCAAGCTAACACCCTACCCCCTCATAGGTCTTACGACTGTCAAATAGATCTGATACCTGGAACAACTCCTCCTTGCAGCAGGATCTATGCCCTCACCGAGCCAGAGAATCTTCACCTCAGACAGTACCTGGACCAATACCTAGCTAACGGGTTTATCCGTCCTTCCAAATCTCCAGCTTCATCGGCTTTGTTCTTCGTTCCGAAAAAGGAAGGAGACCTTAGAACTTGCATAGATTACCGCGCCCTGAATCAGATCACTGTTAAAAACAGATACCCGTTACCTTTGATCCCTGAACTCCTGGACCAAGTCAAAGACGCCCGTATATACACAAAGCTGGATCTCAGAGGAGCCTACCACTTGGTAAGGATCAAAGAGGGCGATGAATGGAAAACGGCCTTCCGCACCAAGTACGGGCTATTCGAATATCAAGTGATGCCCTTTGGACTGTGTAATGCTCCTGCTGCTTTCCAATATTTTATGAACGATGTCCTTAGGGAACTCATTGACGTGTGTGTAGTTGTCTACATTGACGACATCCTCGTCTATTCATCATCGGAAGAAGAACATCAGAGACATGTTAAAGAGGTTCTCGAGAGATTGCGTCAACATAGTCTTTTTGCTAAACTTGAGAAATGCGTCTTCAACGCAACAGAAGTCGAGTTCCTGGGATTCATATTGTCACCTAACGGAGTCCATATGGATTCAAAGAAGGTTGATGCAATTATCAAGTGGCCATCACCAACCTCTGTAAAAGGAGTTCAAAGCATGTTAGGATTCGCTAACTTTTACCGCAGATTCATTCCTGAATTTTCCCGGATAGTCCAGCCCATCACCGCTCTGTTGAAAAAGAACAAACGTTTTGAGTGGTCTTCTGAAGCGGAACAAGCTTTTCAAGACTTAAAAGCTAAATTCATTTCTGCACCTGTTTTAAAACATCCTCGCCCAGAACTTCCTTACATCATGGAAACGGATGCTTCTAGTCTTGCTATGGGAGCAGTGTTATCACAAAGAGATTCGGTCACAAACCAACTACATCCGGTTGCCTTTTGGTCCCGCAAGTTTTCGCCTCCTGAGATCAACTATTCAATTACGGACAAGGAACTTTTGGCCATCAGATCGGCCTTTAAAGCCTGGCGGCATTATCTTCTAGGAGCCAGACACACAGTCACCGTAATGACTGACCACCGCAATCTACAATACCTAAAGACAGCCAAAGCTCAGTCTTCCAGACAACTTCGCTGGGCTCTGTTCCTGGCAGAATTTGACTTTATAATTACTTATCGACCAGGTAGTAAGAACGGAAAGGCGGATGCCCTATCCCGGATGGGAGTAGATGAACAGTTGATCAATCCAGATCCAATACCCATAATCCCAGAACAAAGGATTTTGGGTTTGGTCAGCACTCAATCTTTTGAAGACATCAAGAACACGGTGAAATCGCTCCTAACTCCGACCGATTTGCAGGACTGGCAATTAAAGGGAAAAGAGTTTTCAGTAGATCAAGACCTACCATATTTCCGAGGACGTTTGCACTTGCCCTGTGAGAGACTACAAAAACAAGTAATCTCCGGTTATCATGATTCTCTAATGGAAGGGCACCCTGGCATTACCAAAACCATGGAAAAGATTAAAAGAAATTTCTGGTGGCCATCGTGGAAAAGGGATATTAGAGACTTTGTAATCTCCTGTGGTGTGTGTGCCCAGAATAAAAGTCAAAAGCAAAAACCAGCCGGCCTATTACAGCCACTTGACATCCCTCCCTGTCCATGGCATACCCTGTCCATGGATTTTATCACGGACTTACCTCCATGCTTGGGATATACTACCATCTTAGTAGTCGTGGATCTATTCTCGAAAATGGCGCACTTCATACCCTTGAAGGGTCTGCCTTCAGCCTCAGTATTGGCCCGGGAATTCTTGGCGAACATCGTTCGCTTACACGGTTTTCCTTCGGTTTTAGTCTCCGATAGAGGAAGTCAATTCATCTCCCACTTCTGGCGCAGTTGCTGTCGTCTAGCCCAAGTTGATGTAAGACTTTCAACCAGTCACCATCCCCAAACGGACGGACAAACCGAAAGGACAAACCAGACACTAGAACAATATCTACGCTGCATGCTCCAACAAACAGAAAACCCCTGGAAGGACATTCTTTGGATCGCTGAATACGCGTACAACAATTCCACTCATTCTGGAACCGGGAAGACTCCTTTTTTCCTATTATATGGACACCATCCTAGAACCTCCAACCTGGATCCTCCCCAAGAAATTGAAGCACCTGCTGTGGATCACTTGCATTCGGAGATTACCTGTGCCTTTAAGGAAGCCACTGCCCATCTGCAAAGAGCTAAAGCTCAATTCAAAAAGGCAGCCGATCGGCACCGTAAAGAGGCCCCTCACTACGCTGTAGGAGATCAAGTCTGGTTATCCACGAAGCACCTGCCTTTAAAAGGACCCCGCACTTTCATTCCGAGATACCTTGGGCCCTACCTCATATCTGCCATAATCAATCCGGTGGCTGCCAAATTGAATTACCTACGCATATGAAAATACATCCAGTATTCCATGTCTCCTTATTAAAACCAGTACAACCAGAAACCCGATTGACTGAACTCCCAGAACCCGTTTTGGTAGACGGAGAACTCGAGTTTGAAGTGAAGAACATCCTAGACTCCAAGATTTCCAGGTCTAAATTATACTATCTGGTTGATTGGAAAGGATACGGTCCCCAGGAAAGGTCGTGGGAACCCTCAGAACACGTCCACGCACCTCGTCTGGTCAAGAGATTCCATTTGAATCACCCCGACAAGCCAAAGCCCCCGGAGAAGACACACTTAGGAGGGGCCTTGAGGGGGGATACTGTCATGATCACTGCTTCCAAGGAGCCAGGACCAGCCCAACGTCCTTGGAAGCAGGCCCCTAACCCTGATCCTAGGCACCAGCCGGTCCCCACAGGGACCTTTTGGACCTTGTCCTGGCGCCGGTGGCACCAGGCTCATCAGAAGCATCGGTCCCGGCACTGGAAGCGCCGGGCTCATCATTGGTGTGAAGGTGCTTGGGTGGACTTACCTGCGGCAGACCATGCTGCTTACTTGCCAAACTCTTAGAAGTCCTCGGTGTACTGGGACTACTTTCTTACCTGGGTGGGGCAGCTCCACTCCCTGGATACAGCACTGGAACTCTTCTGGAAGCAGGAACTCTTTTCTTACTTAGGCGGGGCCGTGGAAGGAGACGCCTCATCACTCCAAGGCTATTTAAACCACACCCGATTGATGAAACGTGCTTCGCGTTATTCTGCATCTGCAGCAGAATGCTCACCGAGTCTGTTCCAGCATTTCTTCTTGGGATCCTGAACCTGCAAGAATTATACTTACCATTCCTGTACCCGAGCAACATCAGCACCTGCAAAAGACCAGAAACAACAGGTTAGCAGAACGAACTTTCACACGCAGTGCTTGCTTACCTGATCCTTCGGCAGCGGCCGTGTCTAACGCTGCACCTCTGCCGGCAAAGATAAACAGTATTATTATACTTACTGGCACGCTGTGCACTCCAGATTCTTCACGCTGCATCTGCACCTGCAAAGATAAACAGTATTACTATACTTACTGGCACGCTGTGCACTCCAGATTCTTCACGCTGCATCTGCACCTGCAAAGATAAACAGCATTATTCTACTTACTGGCACGCAGTGCATTCCGGATTCTTCACGCCGCATCTTCACCTGCAAAGACAACAGCAGTGTCACACTTACCAGCACGTGGCAAATTCCGGATTTCTTCATTCTGCATCGTCTCCTGCAAAGACAAAGAAAGAGACAGTAAGAGCGCTGCCATACTTACGCAACTCCAGGCGCTTCAGTGCCACGCATAAAAGACTATAAAGACTAAAGGTGTCCAGAAAACTTACCGGTCGTGCAGTCAACGACGGTACCCATCCTCTGAAGTCAAGAGGCCCACGTTTCACCAGTGAAGGAACTGGCAACGGCACCCTGCACTAGACGCAGATGGAGAGCCCAGCATTCACCTATCTAAGGTGAGCACGTTGACCTGGGAGGGGGGTTCAACGGTCAAGCTGGGAGGAGAGAGATAGGGACATTCAGCAACCCAGACCTTTAATCCCCATATTATTTCACCTGCAGAAACCTCACCCTTCGAGTTCGACACACAGTGCGGAGAGGGTCGACCCCAGAAGCCAACCGAATCCTGCACATCACGTTTCGTGTTACAGACACCTTCCTGCCAAGACCCGCGCCTCCGTGGGAATCAGGTGAGCGTTACAGGGAGTTCCTCTTGGAAATTGGAGTCCTTGTCCCCTAAGGAGGAGTTTCTCCATGTGAGGTCCCACTTGCCTCTACCCCTAAGGTGGGCATTGCGGAGCGGGTTCACCTCCCTAGCTTCACAGGAAGGGGCTCCCTGTTGGGGAGAAGGGACAATTTGTCACAACACTTGTATAGGTTTTGAAGTTGGGAAAGGTACCACAAAGGTAGCACAAGTAATCATTTTTGGAAAAACATTTGTGAAGCTGGTCCTTGAGGTACATAATTGGATATTTTGCAAAGAAATCATACTAGACGATATAGATACATTGAATACTTTGGTTGAATCTTCCTGCTTGCCATCCCCATGGGAAAGCACCACTTCCCTCCACACTTTCAAATCTGAACTGATGCTCTGCATCCTTAGCCAAGAAGGTACACTCTTTACTCACTGTCCTATGACTCCCACTCCATGACTACCCTACCCATAGCTCCATTCCAGTTGGTACGTGTACACATCCAGCCCCCTTGAACACATGTCGTATCTGTTGTGTGCCTTGTTATGCATATTGTCTTCCCTCACATCAAAGCATCAGTCACTGAATATCATTCCATCTTTTGTAAAGCACCTCTTATAGGATTGCCCCATATGCTGTTCTCGTGTAAGTGTTTCTGGGCGAAATGCTTCATTCTGTCAATAAATACAATATATATGACAAAACAGTATGTCAAAGCCAAGGGATTTGAAGCAACCAAGCAGTAATGAGAACGAACTTGAGGGTATGTTAGGAGTCTTTATTAATTAGACGACCCAACACTCCATCTGCATACACCCCTCACTCTCAACCGTCAGCCTTTCTTCCATGCACCATGCCCGAGCCTCACACCAACCTTCTATTCCAACACTCCACATTCCACACACACATGCACCGGAGGGAGCGCCAGCCTAACAAGCTAAACAAGAACATAACACACCCCCCCCTTTTCCAGCCCAACAACAAATTGAGCAAGAAAACAGAACCTAAAATACTACTGAGAAAATGTGAACAGATGCAGTACAACTGACCATAAAAAAAAAAATCAAAGAAAATTATACTATGGTTCTTCATCAACAGTTCATGACGGAGTTTCTAGAACATGTGTCGTAAAATTGACAACCCATAACAAATCATGTAGAGAACAATATTAAGATTCCTGCTCATCAGTTCATGACGTAGTGTTTTGACCATCCTGGACGTTTCCTAATCCTACTCCTCAATATACCTGTCCTCTCCTTCACAATGTTCTCGCCCACTCCTCTGGACTCACCATCATGCTCTCCTCTCCTCCAACTTCCTTGCCTGCCACACTCTTCCTCAAATAACTAAATGCCATTCCTCTTTTATTTATTTATTTATTTATTTATTTTTATTTGTGTGTGTCCCAAAGGAACTTTACAAAAAGAAGAAGTCTACGTTTGTGAGTCCCGAAGGCTTAAGAGGGTGGGGCCCTGGTTATGTTAGCAGTTTCATTGTGTGCTCCAAAATGTTTACTGTTGCTAAAAGCCAGGTTGTTCGATCTCCTCCTATCAATCTGAGCCACCATTTTTCTTTGTCCCACCCACGTTCTTCAGCTCGAAGGTGATTGAGGTACGTGTGTCTGAGTTGCTGATTTTTAGGACACGACATAAGAAGATGACAAATTGATTCAATGTCATTGTCACACAGGCGGCATTTGTTTTTGAGAGCCCTCTAATGGAACGGATTTCGTTTGTGTCCAGTAAATTGAGCCTTATCCTTAGTAGAGCGTTTCGAGCCCCCCTGCTGGGAAATTCTTTTAAATATCTCATTGGGTCGTTTAAATTGCTGCACCGTTGAGGGAGTTTCTGCAGTAATTTGTTTTTTGTGGCTCTCTTGTGTATATATCCAATCTAGGTCTTTCAACTTCTTGGTCACTCTTGTTGGATTGGTGATGAGGTCATCTTCGGAGCAGGCGACCGACTCCAGTAAGGCCCTGTTGGCCAGTTTGCAAACTGATAGCATTTTCACTTTGTCTGCTTGTAGTTCTTTGTTTAGCAGACCATAGAGTTCTTTTCCTTCCTCAGTAATGCATTTTCATAATAAGCGTAAAGCATTAATGTTTACTGTTGCCATAAGCGATTGAAGGCTAAGTTCTCGCCGTATTGCAGCCATGGATGTTGATTGTGGAAGATATAGAACCGCCTTCCAGAACTGTCCTTCTAATTTTGGCCAGAGTTTCTTTGGTTTTAGAGCATGGCCTCAGCTCCGTAGGTGATTGAGGGAACCACTTTTTTCTTATAAAATTCGATGACTGGGATGGTGGAGAATTTCCCAAATTTCTTGTCTATCGCCTTTCCCTGCGCTGTCAGCCTTTTTATTTTATTTTCAGATTTTGCTGCATCGAAGTTTCTTTTCTCGAGCTGTCCATTATTACGCCCAGGTATTTGTATTCGGTTACCCTTTCAATCTCTGTATCTTCTACAAACCGTTTGTATGTTTCCTGTCTCTTTTTTTTTTTTTACCTGCTTCCAGGATCATAATTTTGGATTTGTCTTTGTTTATTTTCAAGTTGCTTTCTGAGGTGTAGGAAAGTAAATTTGTTAGCTGTCTCTGGAGACCAATCTGGGTCTGATCAAATAAGATGAGGTAATCAGCGTATAAGAGGTGACTGATTTTAACTGTTGCCAGAGATGGTGGAAATGAGCAGGAAAGGCCCTCATTGTTTCCATAATCATCTATATAGGCCAGAAACAGCGCTGGGGCCAGAGGACAGCCTTGTTTCACCCCTCTGCCTGTTGGGATTTCTGCCGAGAGGTTGCCTAGCTGTGACAAACGCACCCTCAGTGATGTGTCCGAATGCAGGGCTTTTATTGGCTGGAGGATCTCCTGGGGACATCTCCATCCCTCCAGTTTTTCTCAAAGGTGATGCCTGTTGACTAAGTCGAAAGCCTGGGAGAGGTCGATAAAGGCCACAAAGATAGGCGGTTTTCCTTCCAGGACCTTACTTTTGAGGGTGCTGATGGTTAATATGTTTGCAGCGGTACC
Organism: Ambystoma mexicanum; assembly: GCF_040938575.1. NCBI lineage: Eukaryota > Metazoa > Chordata > Amphibia > Caudata > Ambystomatidae > Ambystoma > Ambystoma mexicanum. Next base: position 439,325,373 of record NC_090940.1, read on the forward strand.
CGCGTTTCTTTTGAAGCCCGTTTGAAAGAGGTCATTGCAAGGCGCCATCTTTGCCCAAGTTTGAAATCTTTTTAGGGGTAAGCTCCCAAACACTTTCCCAATACAGTCCAAGAGTGCTATGGGGCGATAGTTTGATGGATCAGTATTATCGCCCTTCTTGAAAATTGGGACAATGATTGCTTTTGTCCAGGAAGGCGGAATGGATTTCTGAAGAGCACAGTTCTTGAAGATGTTCTTAATGAGCAAAACCCAGTCCACTGGGTTTGCTTTCAAGTCTATATTAGATATCCTATCTGGACCTACCGCTCGAGAGTTTTTCAACTTTTTGAAGTGGTCTTGAATTTCTTCTTGATCGTCGAGTACCAGCCAGTTAGAATCCACCAAAGGTCTTAAAGATGAGTCCGGAATTGGAAGGGCTTGGAAAAGGGAGGTGAAGTGTTTGATCCACTTTTGTTCCGCCATGCAATTTAAACTCAAGTTATTATTCGACGGCGACGCAGTTTTTAGCAAAGACCAGAACTCCTTCACTTTGTTGCCGCAAATTGCTTTCAACATGTTTTCGGCATCTTGCTGGAAGAGTAGGTGCCGATGATTTTTTACCCAGTTTCGATATGTTTTTCTTGCAGCCGTCAGTTCTTCTTTGTATTTTGGAGATTTTCCTAGCCTTCTTTCCGTCCTTCGCAGCTCTTGTTGTTTTGTACCAAGATTGTGTCAAAGGAATGCTTTGGAGCGTTGGAAATGCTAGGTGGAGCTTTGTTTTTCACTGAGAACTGAACAAGGAGAGGTACGTAATCGGGATTGTCATTTTTTTCCAGGGCCTCCTCCGAGAACGTACCTCGCGGTCAGCTTTCTGGCTGAGTCAGCAGTTAGTTTCAGACGATTTCCTCGTGAATTTGTTTCCAGCCCCAAGAGGTACCGGGCCAGTGGCCTGAAGGTATTTTGCAAGGACGTCGTGAGCTGGTTGTGATCGCTGTCTTTCGTTTTTCGTGATTCAAAATTCATCACCTTTCCCAAAAGCTGGCGTGACACGAAGATATAATCGATTGTGGCATGTAAAGATCCTTGCTCCCACGTGGGGAAGCGGTCTATTTTTGGGGAGGTAGGATCCAGATTCAAAAATGTTCTTGAGGCCATTAAGGATGACCATTGACGGCCTCGTTTAGCGGCTGGGGTCAGAGATGATTTTAGACCTATCTTGGTTGTTGAGTCCTGGCATTGTGCGTTCAGGTCACCACAAATAATGATGGATGGTATCTGGTGTGTGGATTGAATCTCGTCCAGAGTTTCCTCCATCATTGTCAAATAAGTGAGTTGGTTTATGGCCGCCGGATTTCAATATGTGTTCACAATAGGTATTTGTGAATCCCTGGAGTTCATCGGCTCCGCCCAGTCCATGAGTACCGCCAGAATAGATAGATTTGATAGTATTGTGTCCTTTATCTTCAGACCAATGCCCTATCGACAGGCTATGAGCAGACCGGAGGTTGGACAGCCTAGAAGACCTTTATTAGCAGGAGCTAGGATGATGTCATACCCATCCAGGGCTGGTGTTTTGCATAACCAAGTCTCTTGTAGGTTTATGATATCAAATGGGGCCAGATTGGCATCCCCCGGCGTCGTCAGGTGAAGGTGTCCTCGGGTGTTCCACGAGCAAAGACGAAGAGCAGATGAATTATGCTCGATTGTCGGGACATCGCCAACCCTATTTCGCCGGCATTCGAGTTGCTATTTTCTCGGTTGGGTCAAAGCCCTTGGGAGCCAGGCCCAGAGTCCCTGAAGTTTGGCTCTTGCCTGGGACTTTGGTGAGGACCTTTCCTTTTCTGAGGTTGATCTAACCTGTGAGTTTCGAACTTGTCGGTTTTCTACATCGTTTCCATTTTTCACATTTTGGTTGAAGGATTGTCTGTCCTCTATGTTGTTGGGTCTTGCCCTTAGGCTTTTGGCATACAATGAGTTCTGAATGGGGGCAATAGTTTTTACTGTCTTTTTGTGTTTCGTCTTTTCACTTGATTTGTGGTCTGTGGTGTCGCTTCTGCTTGAGCTCATACTTTCTGTTCCTCGATTTTTTCCAGTGGTACTCTTTCTGTTGAAGCACCATCTTGGTCTCTTTTTTGTCATTTTCAGCTTTGATCTTTCAAAATGTAGCCCAAAGATGATAGGTCCTCTTTTGCGCGAAGTATTTCCTTCTTTACACTCCTAGAAACCAGGTGTAAATAAGCTTTGGCTCTGTGATTTGAGTGGTATGGGTCTACAATCTTTAGGTCCACAGACTTTATCCGACATAGAGCTGGAATGAGGCTGAATAGGGTATGTATGCCCCGTCTATTGAGGATTATGTCATCCTTGTTTTCTGCATGCTGTTCCAGTTTTATCGGAGATTCCGACAAATACCGATTTTCCTTTTGGTATTTCTCAGTTCTGGAAATGTAGTGTAAATGGGACGGTTTTTCAATGTTTTGGGATCGCCTAGGACTAGGCCGGTGTTTTGTCTTACGATCATGGTCAAACCCTCGCCCATCGCTCTTTTGATGTCGGGACTGGAAGCGAGAAGCCCTCCCTCTGCTAGTAAGGGAAGGGGGAGACCGTGAAGATGCAAAGGAGACCACTCGAAAGCTAGGCGGGCTAGGTGTCTTCTTTTTTGAGATCTGGTGTAATTTTGATCTTCGGTCCTCCAAGCTACTAAAGGGAGGAGATACTTCAACATCAGCGCGTGGGAGTTCACCCTGATAGGAGAATTTTATGGGCGTTGCTGAATCGTAGACCCCATTTTCTTTTTTTTCCTCGTTGGGTTGCGAAGTTTCGAGATCGATATCAATGTGTTTCGAAATGTTCATCAGATCTTCCTCCGCCAGGAAGTCTTCTGTTGTTTTGGGCGAGCAAGCGTTTTTTTGCTTGTCCAGTTGAAAACCAGAGATGTTCTCCCTTATTCCGGGTACAACCACTTTTTTATTTGGGCACAAGTCAATTTTCTGTACCTTTTTCCCCTTGGGTTTGTGACCTGTGAACGTTTTTTTTGTTGTTGTCTTCTTTTGCCGTGGAAAACATCGAATATGGACGGTTCTTTACCTCCGGGGCTGATTTTTGGTGCTGAAGACTAGGCAGAGGATCGTCTATGATATCGATGATTTCTTCGTTTACCACTCTAGAATTTTCGACCACTGAGGCCTGCCGCAAGACCACACAAGGTGGTGGTGGTGGGCGTGGAGAAGAAAGGCTTTCGCCGGTTGTGTCACCCCCCGAGAGATTTTTCCTGGACGGGAGGGTGGACATTGTTCCGACCGTTTTCAGTGTTGTTGGTTTGAGTCTTAAATCGCTCCTCTAAGGCGGTAATGTAGCCTTCTAAGAAGATTAATTTTGAATGCATCATCACTTGGATGGTGGTGTGGTCTTTTAGATTTTCGTTTATCCCTTCGTATAGTTTGGTGAATGGCGCCAGAGCGATGGTTACGGCTGACATAATGGATAAAATATCCCGCTTCTTTTTCGACGGGGTCTCAGTTGGTGTGTCGGGTTGTTGAGAGAATCTTTTTGATGATGGAGTTATGTGGCTCTCGTTGAGCAGCCTTCTGCCTGCAGGGGTAGAGGATAATTCTAATGGCCCTCGCCTTTGTCGATCTGCAGTATACTTTTTGTTTGCGTGATCCAGAGGTGCACCCTCCGAGGCGATTTGGCTTGGCAACCGAAAATCACTACAGATCGGGCGTAGATCTTGATTTATGGGGCCCAACATCTGTCCCGGGAATGCCTGTGTGACATTTTGAACCTGGAGGGCCGAGGGCATGTTGTTTGATGGAAGTTCAATTTGTGGCGCTCCAGGCGCCTGTTTTGACAGCAGCTCGTTTGCATGAGTTGGACTTTGTGATTTCATTTGCATGATGATTTTTTCGCCGGCTGTTTTTGTCTGGAGGTATTCCCTTTCCTCCCTGCTGCAAACATTAGTTGGTGTCAGACTTTCAATCACCCCGGTTTGTGTAGCTGGAGGAGAAATCCCTGGTTGGTGGAGGGGCAAATTTATCAAAGGGGTTGGAACCGGGGAGCTCGAGGGTGGTCTAGGTGGGGCCTTTTGCACCTTTAAGACCTCTTGAGTCATTAGGAGCTGCTCTGCGGTCGTTGCCCTCTTTCTTGCTTTTTGGGGTGGCTGGCAGATTTTAACGGCCTCTAGGATTTCCTCATCTGTGAGGTCCTCTTTTCGACGTGATGGATCAGGGGCAAAAGCGTTGAAAAAGTCTGTTACTAGACTTGCCACTGATGGCTTTGTTGATTCTGGTTTCTAAGATTTTTTGTTTGATTTTTGACCCCCTGTTTTTGTTGAGGAAGATTGGAGGGCTGTATGTGGTTTTTTCTGAACTTTTTGTTTCTGAGTTCCTTTCCCTTTCATGAGTCGCTTTTTCCTTTTCTCAGATGAGTCGATATCGCTCCATTGTCGTTTTTTGGGATTTTGACCTCGTGAAAAGGAAACAGTCTCTAGCTGAGAGGCATCTGTGGGGCCCTGCACTCGAATATTTGGTTGTTCAAAGCCCTTTTGGTTTTCATGTTGCTGGTCTGAAAGCCCACAGAGGAGTAATGGAGCTTTATGTTTGGGATCCGCGTGCACTTGAGCTACTATTTGGATCTGGGAGAACTGAGTAGCTTGTGGACCGTTTTCGCCCTTGTGTGCAGTTTCCCTGCACAACGGAGCATCCAAATCGGAGGGCGGGACTGCGTTCAAAGCAGGAGGGGTCGTGTTCTCACTCCTACATGCCAACTCCCCTCCCGTTCCAGTAGCTGGGTGCGTGACAGCGACGCCGATGGAGACCAGCTCCTCCACACCCCGGGGCTGCGAATCCACTGTCCAGCCCCCGGTGGGCTCGCCCCCCCGCTCACGGACCTCGGTCCTCACTCCGGAGGCCACCAGGGACCGGAGCTGTGAGGGGAGTTGTCGTGACGGGTACAGCGTGGGTGAGAGATGCAGCTCTGCGGACTCCTCCATGAGTAGATGAGAGTGTACTTCATCCCGGGCCACGGTCTCTTCAGTCCGGCCGGGGGGGTTTCTCATGGGAGGCTGTACCATGTTTTCCAATCGCTCGTCCACAGGGTACACAACAGAGATGTGTTGGAGGATTTGACTCTGCTTTGAGAGTAAGTGTTTCTGGGGCAAACGATAATGTGATTGTTTATTTGTAAAAAGTAAATGGGGGCGCGGACTTCGGAGCAAGCGTCCTTCCACCTTTCCCGTGTCGAATTCCGTATTCAAGATTGACGGGGATGCCGGATTTGGCGCCTATGCCATGGCAGCCATGCACAGACTGCAAGAGACTGCACACTCAAAGCCACACTCTGCGGCCTGCTCCGCGGTGTGGAAGCAGTCTTGAAGGGGAACAGCAGTGAAGGCACCTCCCACAGGAACAGTAGAGCGTGAAGAGTGACTGCAAGAGACTGCACACTCAAAGCCACATTCCTCTTTCTTCCTTCCCTTTTCTCCACACCCACTGTCACTCCTTGCCATCTCCATTTCCTCAAATAACAAGGGGGGTCGTCGGAGTGTCTCTGCCAGAAATTAGTCCTGATTATGAGAGCCTTACCCAGAGTCTCACTATTCTTAGAGAGGCACAGCTCCACCCTACTGATGAGGTCCAACCAGACCGAAACACGTGTCTGAGGTTGCTGTTGGTACTCTTGTTCCGAGGAGAATTGCCTAGCATTCGGGTGCTGGACTGCCCTAGGGCAGGACAAAGACTGATATGTTTGGGATATTTCTTCTCTGTGATATATAGTGAGCTAAAGACTCTGGGTAAGTCTCTTGTAACCAGGACTAATGTCTGGCAGAGGGACTCCCAGGACCCCCCTTGTTAATTTGCATCTCCATTTACTTACACAATACAGATTCCATATAGAACCACCTTGGATCAGGACAGCATTCTTGAACATTTTCTTGCCCCTCACAGGCTTGGAGTACTTTGACTCCCCCTTTATCACCATTCTCCCCTTTCTTATTCTAACAAAATCTCTGGGCACTACTTCCATTCTAAAGGAATGCTAATTTCTCTTATAATCCACACTCTTATCGTTACCAACCTTTAATTTTCTATGATTTACCCAAACCGGATTCAACACAGTATTGGTTTCCCTGCCTCTCATCAACTCGTACAGTGATTTACCAGTATCAGCCCTAACCAATGTTCTGCAACTCCACAATGTTTCCTCTAGGGCCTTCTCAACCGACATATTATTGCTTAAGGCTTGTTCCACTATTTCCACAATCACCCTATTGCATCTCTCCACTAACCCATTGGTTTTGACATGATAATTGGCAGAAAATCTACCTTCAACACCTACCAATCTGTCAAATTCCATCAGCTCTTTGCTTCTGAACTACACACCATTATTGCTAATAACCACCTTAGGATATCCCTCTCTCCTGAACACATGTTGCATGAATCTAATAACCTCATGATTGTCAACTCTATTTACCATTTTAATCTCCATCCATCTAGAGCAATAGTCTACAATGACAATTAAAAACGTCCTTTCATTCGCTAAATTATCATAAGAACCCACTATATCAATGCCAATCTGCTCCCATGGCTGTTCTGGCTTATGCATGGTAATGGGCACCGCTGTTAACACCTTGCAACATTTGTCAGAATTTTGGCAGGGCCAACAACACCTAAAAAACCTCTCTACCATAAAATCAACTCCAAGTCACCAATATTTGGAACAAACATTTTGTTTAGTGCTGGAAGAACCCGGATGCCCCAGATGGGCCTTCTCTATTAACCCTTCCCTGAGACTCTGGGGCGGTATCAATTTGTCTCCCCTCAAAAATAACTTATCCTACATAGAGCATTCGTCCCTAACTTCCCAAAATGGAAGAACATTTTCATTTACTAGTCTCTTATCTGGACAACTATTTCTAGTATACTCAATAAGTTTACATAAAACTTCATCCTCTTGAATCTCCTGAATCCACTTTTCGCTGGGAATGACTTCTAAAACCACAGCAACACTTTTCACATCTTCAACCTGCACTGCCTCTTCCATATCGAGAGGCAATCTCGAAAGAAAATCAGCTCCTTGGTTCTTTTTTCCAGGAACATATCTCACTTCAAAGTGATAATCTTGCAGTTTCAAACTCAACCTAGCTATCCTGGGGAATGCCCTGCACATTCCTCTCCCTGATAACACTTCCACCAACGGCTTATGATCAGTACAAACAACAAACTTACTTCCCCATACATACTTTCTGAAATAATTTACTGCCCACACACAAGCTAACATTTCTCTCTCAATCACAGAGTACCTGCTCTCTATCTCTGTTACTGCTCTCTACACATGACATATGACCTTCTCGCATCCACTTCCAGAAACCTGTGAAAGAACTGCACCCAAACAAACGCCACTAGCATCAACAGTTATTTTGGTCAGGTTTCCAAACAGAAACCCACTTAGATCAATAGACTCACATATGCTTCTCCTGATGCATTCTGCTGACTTTTCACACTCAGTATCCCATTCAAACTTGACTTCCCTTTTTAGTAACCTTCTTATGGGTTCCGTTATACTGGCAAAATTCTGTTCACATTTGTTATAGAACTCACAAAGACCCAAAAATGACCTGAGTTCTTCCTTACTCTTGGGATCAGGTGACTCTTTGATAGCTTGCATGGCCTCCAATGTGGGTCTATACCCTTTCCCACTAACCACATGTCCTAAATACTCAACTTCTACCTCTTTAAACTTGCATTTGCTCTTCTCCACTTTCAATCCCATTTCATTTAATCTAGACAACACACTCTGTAATCTCTCATCATGTTCATGTTCCCCTCTGCCAAACACAATGATATCATCTTGGTAAACTAATGTGCCTTTAACTCCTTTAAGCACTTGGGTCATGACCCTTTGAAACACTGCAGCTGCAGAGGCCAGTCCAAATGGCATCATTTTGTGCCGGTACAATCCAAATGGTGTGATAAATGCAGTGAGGTCTCTACAGTCTTCAGTAAGACTAATTTGATGATATGCATTGGATAAGTCCAATGTAGTAAATGTATCCACTCCTTCGATACAATTCAACATCTCCAAAATAATGGGTAGGGGATACTTGTCCACCAATATGTTCTTATTAACATCTATAAGGTCCACACAAATCCTCAAATTCCCATTCTTTTTCACTGCCACCACGATGGGACTTACCCATTGAGATGATTCAATTTTCTCAATAATGTTTTCCTTTTAAAGTCTGCTTAACTCTTGGTCAACTTCATCCACTAAAGCGAATGGTATGGGCCTAGCCTTGTTATGCGCAACACTATCTTGTGAGCATCATTTTTCAATAACCCCAACTGCTTCTGAACTACGTCACTGTCCTCTCTTGAGTTCGCTTCCACACCAGGACTACTGCTGCTCTTTACTAACACAGGTTCTTTTTCGCACAGATCTAGTCGTATTTTCAACGCCGCTTGATCCCTCCAACCAAGTATATTCACTCCCTTTTTAGCTATATAAACCTTGACATCTGCTTGGCGATCCTAGAATGGAACTGCACTCTTAAACTAGCCTGCAATGTGAATTCTTGAACCATCGAATCCTCCAGGATTCTTGATATCTAGTGGACGCACCTACACCTTCAGTCCTTCATACACCAATTTTTCCCATGTCTTGCTCGTTATTATGGTGTATGGGGAGTAACTGTCCACCATCACAGAGAGCTTACGATTCTCCAACAAAATATCACATCTGGGACACTTCAATTCATCTCCAGATGGCTCACGAACCACCACTACTCCCTCTTCATCAGACTCCTCATCATCCTGTATCACCGACACCCTCTTCTTGTTTCTAAACACCACCGCAAAATGTCCCCTCATCCAACAATTCGCACAGGTCTGATTGATCGCCGGACAGTTCCTTGAATTGGCATAATGCCCCATCCTGCCACACTTAAAGCATCTGTCTCTGCCTTCATCTTGAACCAGGGCCTTCTAAAGTTACCCTTGACTTCTTTACGATCTTGGTCTCTAGGCTTTTAGCTTCTCCTATTTGATTAATCTGTTTCTTCTTTTTCTCTTTTGCTTCTGACCACACTCACAATGGGGTGCTCTCCAAACTCCTGGACTGACTTAGTCTGACTTTGTCCAACACTTTGAGTGTGAATTGCTTCCATCTTCTTGCTCCTCATCTCTTTTGAACATAGATGTGTGTGTTCCACTCTTTTAGCTATGGCTATAGTTTCCGGCAATGTAGGGTTACCCACCATCCACAATCTATCTTGTATCAGCGGGTATCTGGTGTGCATAATTATCTGGTCCCTAATCAGCTCATCCAGTGTGATGCCTGTGCCAAAACGGCAAGTCTGAGACAATTTCCTTAGAGCTGACACATACTCTTCAATTGATTCCTCCTCCTTTTGAACTCTTGTGTAAAGGTTATATCTGTTTATTGCCACATTTACCTCTGGTGCATGGTACTTGTCCAATTGTCTTAATGTTCTTTCATACTCATCCACATCACCAGCTTCATCTCCCGACAATTCAGGTAATTCTGTATATTTACGCTGACCTTCGAGCCCCAACACATGCAATAGCAGCAACTTCTTCTGTGGCGACAACCCATCTTGTTCCACTGTCTTCATATAGTTCTTCCAGTACTCCCTCCATTCTGGCCACACCACACTTGGTTGCCCTGGATTCAGTAAAGTACTTGCTGGGTGGTACACTGTTATTCCTTGCATCCCTTCTCTTTTCTTTATTTCCTCTCCTTCCTAAACAATATAGTCTCTTCTTTAATTTGTATGATCCATGTTCAGAACCAATAAGGAGAGAGAAAAGAAAAAAAATAATGTTTTTTTATTTTTTATACTGTGTAGAAGAAGGGTTGGATGTATGATGATTACTGCCTGACTTGTTTTGAAGTTTCCAAGATGCCAACGGATCACCGGTGCGCGCGCTTAATACATTATGGTTAATCCATTAACTACTACTGCTTGCGGCCACCGTTGCTGCTATCTGCTTAGCTGCGCACCTTACTTGTGGGCTCAATGCCGCCTGGCCTTTTGGATCTGCTCGGAGGCAGTCTTCTGGAGATGCTTCACTTCGCTCGCTTTGTACGTAGGTTCTGCTTACTGCTGGGCCATCCTCGTCACCAAAATGTAGCAACTAAGCAGTAATGAGAACGAACTTGAAGGTACGTTAGGAGTCTTTATTAATTAGACGACCCAGCGCTCCCTCCGCATACACCTCTCACACTCAACCGTCAGCCTGCCTTCCACGCACCATCCCCGAGCCTCACACCTCCTTCCATTCCAACACTCCACATTTCACACACACACGCACAGGAGGGTGCGCCAGCCTAACAAGCTAAACAAGAACATAACAGGATTCAATTCAAAGTGATATATGGTATTTATATGTTATATATTTCTATCAAATGTTTGTTGATAAAAATATATATTTGCCTTACATGTGCATTGATTACAGTTGGGTGAGACGCATACCTTTTTTTCTTTTAACTGCTTCACATAAACATGTTATGATCCCAAATCCATATATGGACATAAACAGCCTGGTAACTCTGACAAGTAAAGATGTTATGACTCCTTTTACAACTATATGGATACACATGTTGTGTCCTCATGCATGGTTCAAAGTTGCAGCGTTCTGTTGTTGCCATGACTTTGGCAAATCACAATAAACGTGTTTTGTAATCTCCTTGAAGATAATTAATCTTCACTAGGTTCTATTGCACTGTATATATGTGTGAGCCAACCTTCTGGGGCAGAGAACCAGCTGCAGCAGGAGGGCTTCATTCTTTATGAAAATAAATACTTTTGTTGGAGAAACTTACCTGACTCCTGGAAATCCCTCACTTCGGAATGACAACGTGTTAGACTGGACTGGAAGCCCTCCTGCACCTTCTTGCTCTGTATCCATTGCTGTGCCTGCCTGCCAGGATCATTCCCTGCTCACCGGGAGACCTCGCTGCCCTTGTGGATCCCTCCAGGACATCATCCTTCCACTTCGGCGCTCTGTTTATTTTACACTCCTCTCACAACTCCTGCGGCCTCTGCCCACTCCGAGCAGCACCTTGGGGAATTCTACCTTTAGTGCCCGATTAGCCTGTGTGCGGAGCAACCTCTCCCTGCTGGCCTCCAGCTTTGTACTTGGAGGCCGCCTTACCTGCTCCTGCTTTCCGCAACCCCTGTCAGCATCTGCCTGGCGTGACCCTGCAAGCCGCTTTTCCACAGCAATTGTGTTGCTCCTTTTCCACCTCCGATGGCGGTTTCAATGACCCTCCACTGGACTTCTTTGCCTCCTCAACGTGATGCATGTTTCTAACCAGGTGCTCCTTCAACAACTCTCTTCACCGAACCACTTTTCTTATGCAACCGGCACACACCTTCTCTCAGACAACACAAATTACTTTTTTTTCCCAGTTATAAATAGTTATTTATTATCAGTTATTAAACAAACATTCTTCACGAAAGGGCAATATAGATTTTTTTTATTTTTTTTATTTTTTAAAAGAATTTTATTAATTTTCCAACACAGCCAACAATACAAACCAAACACGCAATACAATCCACAATCCTTACATATAACATCAATTGATCATTGTTCACTGCTCCCCTGTTCCCCCCCCGCAAACCCGTTTGTTCTTCACACCCAGTATCTACCGCACATGGATGGGCTTCATTATCGTCAGATTCCTCTGAATCTAGCGTTGTTCCAAATAGGCCAGATATCAATGTTTTCCATGCCATTAGGGTACCCATTTCCTCCTCCCCAGTCGTACAACTTGCCTCTTGCCACACCACCGTTTCAGCCCCCGCCCATTTCTGTAAGTCCTTCCACCACACCTCCACCCGTGGCTTGTGACACTTTTTCCATCCCATGGCTATTCTTCATTTTGCAAGCACGTACGCTAAGTCTTTCAATTTTCCAACCTGTTTGAGCTTCCGAGGCCTGGGGAACCCTCCCAACAGACAGGCCCAGGCCGTATCAACGGCAAGCGTGACCCCTCTCTCTGCTAACTTTTGTGCAACTTCTCTCCAGAAACCCTCAATCATTGGGCACGCCCAGAACATATGTGTCATATCAGCATTCTCTTCATCACACTTAGGGCACGCCTGTCTTCCGGCATTCCGGAATTTAGATATCCTCAGCGGGGTCATGTAAGCTCTGTGTGTTACGTAGAACTGTACTTGCTGCAATCTGGCATTCTAGATACTTTCTTATGGTATCCCATGGCCCTCTCCCACATCCCATCCTCCATTTGGGCTCCCACCTCCGTTTCCCAATCCAATCTGAAATGCGTCAATTCTCTCCCAACCTTAGTCATTACCATCTCGTATATTCTAGAGATTTCATGCCCCCCTTCAGTTATGTCATATATTACCCCCATGATGGCGTCCGGCTCCTCTGCCAAAATTGTCTCAGGCCACGTTATCCGAATCTTCCGCACCAACCTGTGATACATGACGAATTGGCCCCCATGTAGTCCCATCTCCTCCCCAAGTCCCTCAAACTCCTTAATGGCCCCCTCACGCCATATATCTCCCAACGTTACTAGTCCAACTAACTCCCAATAGGTTCTGATAATCACCCTCAGTTGCTCATCTCCCCCCATCAAAGCAACCAGTGGCACATGCGGAGAACACGGAAGCGGATCTCCCATCATTATACATGCTCGTCGCCACATTCTCCACCCGAGCCTCATCATCCCCGGATACTCCTTTATTACTAACTCAGGCAACCAGATAATTTCTTTCAGGTAAAACGGGGCACAGTCATGCCCGAACAATCTAAGTTCCGGGGTCTCTTCATCGGAGAGTCACTTGGCCACGAATTGCAATTGACTCGATATATAATAGGCCTCAAAATTAGGTAGCTAGACACCCCCTTTTTCATAAAAGTTCTGCAACTTCCAGAGCGCTACTCTATTCCGGGTACCATGCCACAAAACATCTCTACACACCCCATTTAGTTTAACAAAAAAGCTCTTAGGAATCATGTGTGGAATATTGCTAAAATAATGCAGGAGCCTAGGCAAAACCACCATCTTAACCATCGCTTCCCGTCCCATCATCGCTAAGGGCAACTTCTCCCAAAAACTCATGCATTTGCGGATTTTCTCAACGGCCATCTCGGTGTTACGCCTGTGCTGCTCCTCCACCGTATGGCACACATCTATTCCCAGGTAGCGGAAACAACTTACAGTCCACGGCACCTGCAACACCGGTAACCTTTCCACGGGTATTCCTCTGTAGCTGCCCAACGGAAAAATGCTCGATTTTTGGGGGTTCACTGCTATACCAGACAATCTTGCATACCTACCCATCACCTCCAGAATATACTGCAGGTTTTCTTCCAGGTATCTCAAATATAATAGTAAATCATCTGCATACAGGATATCAGGTGCCGTTCCCCCCCCCCCAACCTCGATACCTATTTCATCATATTGCTGCCTCAGGTACAGCGCCAGAGGTTCCAGAGCCAAAATGTACAACATCGGGGACCAGGGGCACCCCTGTCTAGTGCCCCTGTTGATTTGCCATCTCTCCGATATCACTGTACCCATCCGCACTCTGGCCAATGGTGCACTATACAGCATCTCCGCCCATCTAATGTACCCCGACCCCATTCCATACTCTCCCAAAACCGCCAGCAGCCACGCCCACCTGACCGAATCAAAGGCTTTCACCGCGTATAACGACACGATTGCCATCTCACCATCATTGTCACATCCCCATTCGATCACTCGATGGAGTCGCCTGTGGTTGTGAGTGATGTTCCTGTCCGGGACATAGCCCGTTTGGTCCGGGTCGATCAACTTGCTTATTACTTTCCGCAATCTATTTGCCAGGACAGCCGTTAATATCTTGCTGTCCTGGTTCAACATCGACAGCGGCCTGTACGATCCGCATCTGTGCCCAGGCTCGTCGGGCTTAGGGAGCGGTATTATAATCGCCTCTCTGAGTGACTCCGGCAACCGTCCCACCTCAAACGCCTCATTGAGCATTTCCAACCTTGGGGGGAGCACTTCCGCCCCATATGCTTTATGAAATTCACTAGGTAATCCGTCTGCTCCCGGGGTCTTACTAGTGGGTAGCTGCCTAACCACCTCCTCCAACTCCTCTAGCGTAATTGGGGCATCTAGTGCTTCTCTTTCTTCTATGCTTATTTTGGGCAACTCGATGTCTTGTAAAGTTTCGAACATTTCATCCCGGCTCCCTCCTCCTCCTTCCCCGTATAACTCTCTACAGTAGTCCGCAAATTCCCTATTTACTCCCTCTTGGGTATCTGCCACCACCCCGTCTTCTCTAGTTAGTGTCCTAATCGGGGGTCTCGGGGTTTCACTTTTATATAGCCACGCCAAGAGACGGCCCGTTTTGTCTCCTCCCGCATGTTGTCTCTCAATGTACTTTTTATAATTGAGATTACAGAGCCTCTCCCAGTATTCCGTGCATTGTTGCTGTAGCTTAAGCACTAGCTCGGTGTCCATGCACTCGCTTTTTAGTTCTATCTCTAACTCGCCTTCCACTCTTTGTAAATCAGCCAGAACCCCATCCTGCAGGCCTTTCGATTTAGCAATGGCCACACCCTGCACCACCACCTTGAATGCCTCCCACAGTGTCCCCGCCGAGTCAACGCTGCCTGTATTCATCTCAAAATAACTAATGATTTCTTCTCTTACATCTTCCCGAAAAGCCGGGTCCTTAAGCGCCTCCGCACCGAGGCGCCACGTCGTGATCGTGCTCCAGGGCTGCCGTATTGCCACCCCACCACCAAAGGCGAGTGATCTGATAGGACTCTCGCTTTGTATTCTATGCAAGAGATTTCTGTCATCACATCCGACGTGGCAAAGACATAATCAAGTTTGGTGTGCAGCTGTTGTGGGGCCGAGTAGTGAGAATATTGCCTCTCGTTAGGGTGCTTAGTTCTCCACACATCTACCAGCCCAAAGTCATCTAACAACGCCTGCAATGCCCAAGCCGCTGGGGCAGGCCTGACCATCTTGTCATCTGACCTACCCACTACAGGGTTCAGCACACAATTGAAATCCCCTCCCCAAATCACCGCGCCACCCACGCACCAGCTCAGGCTGGTGCACATAGCCCGGAAGTACTCTGCCGTATTGTGGTTGGGGGCGTACGTGTTTAGCACGTACACCTCCTTATTCTCCACCACCCCTCTCACCATGGCCACGGAACCTGCGGGTGTACGGAACCTGTCTGGCACATATGTCCACATCCGGAGCAGCGCCTTGTCCTTCCAGTCTGCTGTGGTCATCTCACAACTCCTCGGTCATCCGTTTCCTTTGTCCTCGCTGTCGGGCGGCCATCTTGCCTTCTTCTATCCGGCTCACGATTTCTTCTTCTTCTTATGGGATTATCTTCTTCGCGGCGCGACCGCGGTCCCTGCAAACTTCAACAGATACAGCCGCTCTGCTCATAAGTCCGCGCCTGGAATTATAAGCATCTACAAGCATTTATTCATGCATTTTCAGCACAGGATCAATGCAGGATCAAGGGAGCTCCTCCAGCGCACGTCTCTTCACATGGCCTTCTTGGCCACGCCCCCGACAACACAAATTACTTATCCCTATAGCAACTCATTCGTTACAAAAGTCACATCGTGGATTTGTTAAGAACTAACATTGGAACGCTATGCTGAACTATTTTACCTCCCATTTCATGAATGTCACCAATGTGTCTTTATAAGCATATTGTAGGATTTAGACCTAATTTATTTTATTTAGCAGAGTTTGTATTCTCACTTGCAACTGGTTCATTTCCATTGTTCAGCATATTACAATTCTTTTTTTTTAAGTAACAATACCAATTTATACCTTCCCAAACTACTAGAAACCCTGTTATCTGCCAGCCAGGCACTTTTAACACACTTTCATGCTTAGTGGTATTGCCATTGTGTTTATCATAGGTCTTCCCTGCATACTGTCATCAGCTCACTGTCTGTAAACTTGCCTTGCGGTCTCCACCATCATTTATTAAGCATGACGAACTTACCCCCTCATGTTTTACAAAATGCAGGTGAGCCCACAATACCATGGGAAACATGGATGGACGACTTTTCAGATTACGTCACTGCCCATCCATGGTCCCAACTTTCACATGAAAAGGTGTAGAGCACTATTAATGCATTGCCTACGTTATGAGGGCAGAAGAATATTAAAAGGCCTTCCTGACCCTTCCTCCTAAGTCTCAGTCTTCTGGTGAAGGGTCTGATGCACCCACTCCCTAGGAGGTTATCATTAAGAAACTTGACAAACACTATGATAAAGTTTAAGTATTGGTTTGCAAAAATATTACTACAGCACAAGAGAAAATGCTAAAGATGAATCTATTGAGTCATTCATAACTGCACTCAGAGAATTAGCAAATGCCTGCAATTTTGGCCCATCATATGACAAACCTTTACGTGATCAATGTATGCTCAAAGCAAAGGAGTTCAAAATAAGGGAGGAGATATGGGCAAATGGGGATCCCTTCTTTGAATGAAGCTTTAGACATTGCCAAAATAATTGAACATATGATGGCATGTGCCAAACAACTAGAAAACAAGGAGAATAAAGATTCTGTTTGCACCATATCTACTCATGACTCAAAGACAGGAGTCAAAAAGAAAAATCTCCAACAAGGCAGACCACAGAAAATCTATCAGTACCAAACCTTCATCCACTAAGAAGTGTTATAGATGTGGTAGCTCCACACATTTGGCCAGTAACACTGTTTGCCCAGAACATAATGCACAGTGGGAAATGTGGTAGAAAAGGACATTACACCAAATGTTGTCACAGCCTGGCCAAAAAGGTCATAAAAGAGATGAATGGCAACACTGAAAATTAACATCAGAAGGACAATCCTCCGGAGAGGAATCCACTGGTGCCACATGGTTGGTTTGCAATGTTGACTCTAATGTTGATGAGAAACCACACTCAAGGGTATACAGTAATGAAACACCAGTCGGGATGACAAAATGACAAAATTGAACCCATAGAGGCATCTGAATGGTGCTCCCCGGTGGTAGTAGTGAGAAAACCAAATGACAGTGCCCATCTGTGCATATGCCTCGGGGCCCTTAACAAATGTGTTGTGGTTGACCCTTTTCCCTTACCAAATATTGGGGAAATGGTCAGACTAACAGAAGGGGTCAAAACATTCTTTACTCTTGATTTGGCTTCTGCTTACCATCAGATGACGCTACACCCCAATTCCAGAAGTCTCATCACATTTATTACCCAAGATGGCACATTCCAGTTTAAGAGAAAGCCTTTTGGTTTGTTATCAGCTGCTGCATTCTTTCAAGGAATAATGAGTGAGCTGTTAGGGAGCATCCAAGGTGTCTTCATCTGTCAAGATGACCTTTCAGTGATGGGATACTCCATCCATGACCATGACAGCAAGGTCAATATGGTGTTAAAAAAAGTAAGTGAAGCGGGCCTCACACTGCAAAAATCTAAATGCTGTTTCAGAATATCCCACATTGATTATTTAGGTAATCAGCTATCTGAAAAAGGAATAGCTCCCATAGAAGGTTTAATTTCGGCTATCCTACAAGCACTATGCCATAAAACAGACAAGTCATGCAATTTTTGGAGTTGGTAATGTATTACTCTAAATTCATAAGACATTTCTCAGATAAATTCTTGAACGTTAGCGGTCGCTGCAAAAAGGGTCAACATTTTGATTGGAATGTAGCATGTGAAAATGAATTGAATGAAATGAAACAGGCTATTGTCAATGCCCCCATATCATCACCTTTTGACTCCCAACAAAGACACCTACATCATGGCTGATGCCAGCAATACGGGTTTGGGAGCTGTACTTATGCAAGCTTCCAAACATGGTGACAAAATTATAGCTTTTGCCTCTAAAGCTCTAAAAGAGGTGGAACAAAGATGCTCTGTAATTGAAAAAGAGGCACCATCTGTTATATGGGCCATAAAGAAGTTCAGAACATTTTTATGGGGTAGAAAATTCACCATTGTTACTGGTCACAAGCCACTGGTTGCTGTATTTATGTCTAAATGCCTGGATGGTATATCAAGAAGAATAAGGAACTGGGTTACATCAATAAAAGTTCATGATTCTGTGATTAATCACATATCAGGTAAAGAAAATGTCATAGCAGATTGTCTCTCATGATTTTCAGTGAACAGCTGTGATTAGGACACAGAAGAACTAGCACACGATGTATTCTGGGTATGTGGTGAGTCTGTGACCCAAGATGAATGGAAACATAATATGAATAATGATCTCGAGCTTCAAAAAGTGAAAGATTACATATTAAATGGATGGGTTGGTTAGACCCATGACAAAGGTGCATTTCACAAAATAAAGATGAGTTAAATGTAGAAGGTACACATGGCTCCTGGAAACCCCTCACTTCCGTATATTCACATACATTACCTTTTCTTGTAAGAGAACTTTTCTCTCCTCCATCAGTTTCTTGTTAGTTTTTTTCAGTTCCTCTGCCTCGGACAGATGGAAAGATAGAGCCTCACAGAGGCGAACATTTTCTTTAAATACTGCTCGTCCTCTTTCATCCAGCTGCCTGCAGAGAAGACATCAAACAAGACATTCCATAGGACATCTTAGAGGGCCCTGCATGAGCTGTGGTGGATTGAGGGGAAGTAGATGTGGCTGATGAAAATAGACTGTTCATCAAAAGAAGAGCACAGCAGCTCAATCACAATTCTGGTGGGCACAAGTGAACTGCAGGGAGATGGTTTGGAACTGTGTGGATGGCTAAGGAAGGTGAACGTGCACATGAGACCACAAGGGGTGCAGGAAAAGCACCACAGCCGTTCTGAGTGGTTGAATAAGAAAGGTGAAGTGACACCCCGTGGTGCATAGGTAGCTTTGTAGTAACTGTACAGGGATAGGCAAGTGAGCAGATTTGACACCTGTGTGCAGAATAAAAAACCACCCCAGTGACCATGTGTGGATGGGAAACTATGGTAATATAACACACCGAGGTGAATGGGAATACCGTTATTAACTAGCTGCAGATGGTCAAGAGAGTAGATGTGGCACCCAGGATTGAAAGAAAGTGGTGATGTGAAATATAGTGGTCACAGGATGACTCTTAGTGGGTGTCTAGGGATGTGCAAGATGTCATGCCACTGCACCTGCTTCACCGCCACGACTCACGGCTCCTTACCTGGTGAGTATATCCTCACTGGTGTCTGCATTACAGAAGGGCTGGTGGGTGGGCTTCAGCATCTGGAGGCAGCCCGTGCCTTGGCGCAGTCACAGGAGACAGGCCAGCTGGTGCACCATGGGCGATGCCATATCCTCTGCACTGCGCATACACGGGGGACCAGCGCCGCACTACTAGGGAAATTCAGTCTGGCTGGCATCCTCCGGTGCTGCAGCAACAACGCCCAGAGCCATGGGCCCCAATGTGCTGGACACAGGGGAATATAAACCCATATATTCTCACACAGATGTGCCTTACTGCTTTACGTATGCTGTGTTGCTGGTCAGCCATTATATGGCCTTTTGTCCTATGAGACTCTTCTTTCTTCCTTGTTCTCTCCACTTGTCCAGTTCCTTGTTTCTCCTTCTCCTCCCTCCTTGCCTGGCCCTGCCTCTCTCTACCTTATCTTTCCTTCCTGGACTGCTTCTGCCTGTGCGTTGCTGGTCTCCTATTGTTGCCTGCCTTCCACAGCCAGTCTAATCTCCAGGCTTCCTGTCCCGCCTCCTGGCTCCACATTCAGCTTATGCCTTCATGCTTGCTCATCTACTTCTTCATCCTGCTCCCCGGCCAACGCTTGCCACTGTCTCTACGCCACTTAATCCAGGGAGCTGCTCCATGGTGTAGGGAACCAGGTTCTGGTGGCCTGCCCCGTGTTCATCTTGGGGAGGCAGTGCTCAGTCACTGGTTCCCTCGCCATACCATTGCCGTGGAAGGAACTCAGGATCGCCCAGTGAGAACAAAGTCTGGTTTACTTCGCCCTGAACATCTATGAAGACCAGGAGCCCAGCAGAGGTGTGACCAGGTACTTGACACAAGAGAGCAGGTATGATATCTCAGGGTGCAGAAGGAGCCCCTTAGTGACTGTTTGGATGTACAATAGGTACCCCCCCCCCCTTGCCGGGCATAGGAACTCCCCTTTGTGACTTTGTGTGGATGTACTAGAGACATGAAACTTAAAGTCGGGGAACACATGCTCAGCTCTACTTAGAAGGCTGACTAGTGTTCCCTTGCTCTAGAGCCAGGCCGTGCTTAGGGCTGTGTGAGAGTGTGGCCTTCGGATAACATATGTCGCTGGGTTCTAGAATTATCTCAGGGGCAGGTTAAATAATATCCTCCAGGACCTTTGGGTTTTGTGGGAAGAGGGACAATGCCTAGGAAGGTGCAATAACTTCATGGGCTGTAAGGTTAACAAGTACAATGGATTACTGGGAACCTCTTAAGGACCATGGAGTCTAGAGAATGCAATTTACCATCCATTTTGGTTCCTCATAAACTGACATACAAGAGGAATACACCAGTCCAGAGAAGTACTGAAGGATACTCCAGGGGTGTGACTAAGGGGGAGAAGACTCACCCCCTTGGGTTTCAAACCTGTCATGCATTGGTTGCATCATACAAAAGGTATATATCGGCCCTGGGGAGTATTGAAAGATAATTCAACAATTCAGATTAGACAGAGAAGACTCATCCCCCAGGGATGAAAGGGGTTGGTTTGTGGACGAACTGGATCATACAACAGGGCTACATCACTTCCAGGCAGTATCAAAGGATATTACAACTCGGTGGTAAAATGTCAAATTAAGCGATAAGTGTGGGGTGGGGGGGAGCACCCCAAGGAAAGCAAAGGGTCATGCAAGGATTTTGGTCTATAATGCACATATCACCTCTGGGGGATTATCGAGGGATCCTCCAAGGATGTGGAATCAGAGGGGAGGAGAGGATCACCCAGGGAGGGCATAGAGGTTATGCAATAGCTGTTGAATACAAAGGAGGTTATCCGTTTTCAAGAAGACGGTGCAGCACACATAATCTGTGGGGTTACATTTATTTTCTGTTGATCATATCAGGTTGTTTCCACAAAGTAAATTGCTTCAATGTAATTTACTTCGTGGAAATGACTTTGAAAATACTTTGAATTTTGAAAGTATTTGTGGGGTAAGGGGCAAAGGGGTTGGGGGGCAAGGGTTTGTGGAGGGGTGGTAGTGAAGGAGACGGGGCACCTCCCCAAAAAACTATTTTCAAAGTCATTTCAATGAAGTAAATTACATTGAAGTAATTCACTTCGTTGAAATTGCATGCAACCCTGTGGATGTACCCAAAGTTCCTTACAAATTGCCAGGTTGAGAAGGAAGAACGTCTATAACAAGTATGGAAGAGGCTATCCATCCATGAAGGTGTACCAGGCAGACAAAGAGAGGTCGAGAAAGGGTCCATGGACAGTAAAAGGAACAACAACATACTGAAGAAAGTTCAGGGTCTCAGAGCACTTAAGTGAAGTGGAAGGATGAACTATATTTAGAGTTCTAACACAGGCACACAGAGGTAGATGGAAAGAGGTCAGATTTGAAAGACACAGGAGGACCGAGTAGGTAGAATTCAAAGCCACAGGAGTAATGAGGCAATGGGGGAGAGGTAGGTAGGTAGGTAGGTGGGTAGGTAGAAATCAAAGACACATGCGGATTCAGGTAGAAGGGAGGAGCATCTAGCATCAAAGGACACATGGCTACTGAGGAGTAGAGGGGGATGTGGACTTTAAAGAGACAGAGATGGCTGAGACTGGGGGGAAGGAGTAGGTAGAGTTCCAGAACAGAGGGTGGCTGAGATAGAGGGGAAGGAATTTATAGAGCTAAAATATGCAGGGAAACTGAGGCTGGGGAAGGAGTATGGAGAATTCAAAGACACTTTAGGTCGAGGCATAAGGGAGTAGCACCTAGAGTCAAAAGACGCATGCAGAACGAGCTGTAAGGGAAGAAGGATGTGCAGTTCAAAGACAAAGGGGGAATGAGGCCAGGGGAAGGAGTAGGTAAAGTTCAAGGGCAAAGGAGGACTGAGGCCAAGGGAAGAAGTAGATAGAGTTCAAAGACACAGTGGGACTAAGGCTGTGGGAAGGAGTAGGTAGAGTTCAAAGACAATGGGGAACTGAGGCTGAGGGAAGGAGTACGTAGAATTCCGAGGCACAGGGAGACTGAGGCTGGGGCAGGAGCCAGTAGAGTTCAAAGACATTGGGGGACTGAGGTAGCGGGGAAGCAGTATGTAGAGCTAAAAGATGCAGGGTGATTCAGGTGTAGGGTAAGGAGTATATAGATGTCAAAGTCACAGCAGGACTGAATCTGGGTGAAGGATTAGGTAGAATTAAAAGATGAAGGGGACTCTGACGGGGGAAAGAGTAGGTACAGTTCAAAGACAGAAGGTGACTGAGGATACTGGAAGGAGCTGGTAGCGTTCAAAAACACAGTGGGTCTTAGTCGGGCAGAAGGAGTATGTAGATTTCAAAGATAGAGGAGGACTGAGGTGGGGAAGGAGTATGTAGAGTGTAAAGACTCGGCGGGACTGAGGATCGGGAAGGAGTATGTAGAATGTAAAGACACAACAGGACTGAGGATGGGGAAGGAGTATGTAGAGTTCAAAGACACAGCGGGACTGAGGATTGGGGAAGGAGTATGTAGAGTTCAAAGACACTGCGGGACTGGGGATTGGGGAAGGAGTATGTAGAGTTCAAAGACATGGCAGGACTGAGGATGGGGTAGGAGTATGTAGAGTGTAAAGACACTGCAGGACTGAGGATGGATGAAGGAGTATGTAGAGTTCAAAGACACAGCAGGACTGAGGATGGGGGAAGGAGTATGTAGAGTTCAACGACACAGCGGGACTGAGGATGGGGGAAGGAGTATGTAGAATGTAAAGACATGGCGGGACTGAGGATGTGGTAAGCAGTATGTAGCGTTCAAAGACACAGCGGGAATGAGGATGGGGAAGGAGTATGTAGAGTGTAAATACACGGCAGGATTGAGGATGGGGGAAGGAGTATATAGAGTGTAAAGTCACGGCGGGGCTGAGCACAGGGGAAGGAGTATGTAAAGTGTAAAGACATGGCGGGACTGAGTATGGGAAAGGAGTATGTAGAGTGTAAAAACACAGCAGGACTGAGTATGGGGAAGGAGTATGTAGAGTTCAAAGACACAGCGGGACTGAGGATGGAGAAGGAGTATGTAGAGTGTAAAGACACTGCAGGACTGAGGATGGATGAAGGAGTATGTAGAGTTCAAAGACACAGCAGGACTGAGGATGGGGGAAGGAGTATGTAGAGTTCAACGACACAGCGGGACTGAGGATGGGGGAAGGAGTATGTAGAGTGTAAAGACATGGCGGGACTGAGGATGTGGTAAGCAGTATGTAGCGTTCAAAAACACAGCAGGACTGAGTATGGGGAAGGAGTATGTAGAGTTCAAAGACACAGCGGGACTGAGGATGGAGAAGGAGTATGTAGAGTGTAAAGACACAGCAGAACTGAGGATGGGGGAAGGAGTATGTAGCGTGTAAAGACAGCGGGACTGAGGATGGGGAAAGGAGTATGTAGAGTGTAAAGACACAGCGGGACTGAGGATGGGGGAAGGAGTATGCAGAGTGTAAAGACATAGCAGGACTGAGGATGGGGAAGGGATATGTAGAGTGTAAAGACACAAAGCGGGACTGAGGATGGGGAAGGAGTATGTAGAGTGTAAAGACACAGCGGGACTGAGGATGGGGGAAGGAGTATGTAGAGTTCAAAGACACGGCGGGACGGGGGATTGGGGAAGGAGTATGTAGAGTTCAAAGACATGGCGGGACTGAGGATGGGGAAGGAGTATGTAGAGTGTAAAGACACAGCGGGACTGAGGATGGGGAAGGAGTATGTAGAGTGTAAAGACATAGCGGGACTGAGGATGGGGAAGGAGTATGTAGAGTGTAAAGACACAGCGGGACTGAGGATGGGGGAAGGAGTATGTAGAGGGTAAAGTCACGGCGGGGCTAAGCACAGGGAAGGAGTATGTAGAGTGTAAAGACACGGCGGGACTGAGGATGGGGGAAGGGATATGTAGAGTGTAAAGACACGGCGGGACTGAGGATGGGGGAAGGGATAGAGTGTAAAGACACAGCGGGACTGAGGATGGGGGAAGGAGTATGTAGAGTGTAAAGACACAGCAGGACTGAGGATGGGGGGAAGGAGTATGTAGAGTGTAAAGACACAGCAGGACTGAGGATGGGGGGAAGGAGTATGTAGAGTGTAAAGACACAGTGGGCCTGAAAATGGGGGAAGGAGTACGTAGAGTGTAAAGTCACGGCGGGGCTGAGCACAGGGGAAGGAATATGTAGAGTGTAAAGACACAGAGGGACTGAGGATGGGAGAAGGAGTATGTAGAGTGTAAAGACACAGAGGGACTGAGGATGGGGGAAGGAGTATGTAGAGTGTAAAGACATGGTGGGACTGAGGATGGGGGAAGGAGTATGTAGAGTGTAAAGACACGGTGGGACTGAGGATGGGGAAGGAGTATGTAGAGTGTAAAGACATAGCAGGCCTGAGGATGGGGGAAGGAGTATGTAGAGTGTAAAGTCACGGCGGGGCTGAGCACAGGGGAAGGAGTATGTAAAGTGTAAAGACATGGCGGGACTGAGTATGGGAAAGGAGTATGTAGAGTGTAAAAACACAGCAGGACTGAGTATGGGGAAGGAGTATGTAGAGTTCAAAGACACAGCGGGACTGAGGATGGAGAAGGAGTATGTAGAGTGTAAAGACACTGCAGGACTGAGGATGGATGAAGGAGTATGTAGAGTTCAAAGACACAGCAGGACTGAGGATGGGGGAAGGAGTATGTAGAGTTCAACGACACAGCGGGACTGAGGATGGGGGAAGGAGTATGTAGAGTGTAAAGACACAGCAGAACTGAGGATGGGGGAAGGAGTATGTAGCGTGTAAAGACAGCGGGACTGAGGATGGGGAAAGGAGTATGTAGAGTGTAAAGACACAGCGGGACTGAGGATGGGGGAAGGAGTATGCAGAGTGTAAAGACATAGCAGGACTGAGTATGGGGAAGGAGTATGTAGAGTTCAAAGACACAGCGGGACTGAGGATGGAGAAGGAGTATGTAGAGTGTAAAGACACAGCAGAACTGAGGATGGGGGAAGGAGTATGTAGCGTGTAAAGACAGCGGGACTGAGGATGGGGAAAGGAGTATGTAGAGTGTAAAGACACAGCGGGACTGAGGATGGGGGAAGGAGTATGCAGAGTGTAAAGACATAGCAGGACTGAGGATGGGGAAGGGATATGTAGAATGTAAAGACACAAAGCGGGACTGAGGATGGGGAAGGAGTATGTAGAGTGTAAAGACACAGCGGGACTGAGGATGGGGGAAGGAGTATGTAGAGTTCAAAGACACGGCGGGACGGGGGATTGGGGAAGGAGTATGTAGAGTTCAAAGACATGGCGGGACTGAGGATGGGGAAGGAGTATGTAGAGTGTAAAGACACAGCGGGACTGAGGATGGGGAAGGAGTATGTAGAGTGTAAAGACATAGCGGGACTGAGGATGGGGGAAGGGATATGTAGAGTGTAAAGACACAGCGGGACTGAGGATGGGGGAAGGAGTATGTAGAGTGTAAAGACACAGCAGGACTGAGGATGGGGGGAAGGAGTATGTAGAGTGTAAAGACACAGCAGGACTGAGGATGGGGGGAAGGAGTATGTAGAGTGTAAAGACACAGTGGGCCTGAAAATGGGGGAAGGAGTACGTAGAGTGTAAAGTCACGGCGGGGCTGAGCACAGGGGAAGGAATATGTAGAGTGTAAAGACACAGAGGGACTGAGGATGGGAGAAGGAGTATGTAGAGTGTAAAGACACAGAGGGACTGAGGATGGGGGAAGGAGTATGTAGAGTGTAAAGACATGGTGGGACTGAGGATGGGGGAAGGAGTATGTAGAGTGTAAAGACACGGTGGGACTGAGGATGGGGAAGGAGTATGTAGAGTGTAAAGACATAGCAGGCCTGAGGATGGGGGAAGGAGTATGTAGAGTGTAAAGACACAGCGGGACTGAGGATGGGTAAGGAGTATGTAGAGTGTAAAGAGACAGCGGGACTGGGGATGGGGGAAGGAGTATGTAGAGTGTAAAGACACGGTGGGACTGAGGATGGGGGAAGGAGTATGTAGAGTGTAAAGACACAGCGGGACTGAGGATGGGGGAAGGAGTATGTAGAGTGTAAAGTCACGGCGGGACTAAGCACAGGGAAAGGAGTATGTAGAGTGTAAAGACACGGCGGCACTGAGGATGGGGGAAGGGATATGTAGAGTGTAAAGACACGGCGGGACTGAGGATGGGGGAAGGGATATGTAGAGTGTAAAGACACGGCAGGACAGAGGATGGGGGAAGGGATAGAGTGTAAAGACACAGCGGGACTGAGGATGGGGGAAGGAGTATGTAGAGTGTAAAGACACGGCGGGACTGAGGATAGGGAAGGGATATGTATAGTGTAAAGACACAGCAGGACTGAGGATGGGGGAAGGAGTATGTAGCGTGTAAAGACACAGCAGGACTGAGGATGGGGAAAGGAGTATGTAGAGTGTAAAGACACAGCGGGACTGAGGATGGGGGAAGGAGTATGCAGAGTGTAAAGACATAGCAGGACTGAGGATGGGGAAGGAGTATATAGAGTGTAAAGACACTGCGTGACTGAGGATGGGGGAAGGAGTATGTAGAGTGTAAAGACACAGAGGGACTGAGGATGGGGGAAGGAGTATGCAGAGTGTAAAGACATAGCAGGACTGAGGATGGGGAAGGAGTATATAGAGTGTAAAGACACTGCGTGACTGAGGATGGGGGAAGGAGCATGTAGAGTGTAAAGACACAGAGGGACTGAGGATGGGGGAAGGAGTATGTAGAGTGTAAAGACACGGTGGGACTGAGGATGGGGAAGGAGTATGTAGAGTGTAAAGACATAGCAGGCCTGAGGATGGGGGAAGGAGTATGTTGAGTGTAAAGACACAGCGGGACTGAGGATGGGGAAGGGATATGTAGAGTGTAAAGACATGGCGAGACTGAGGATGGGGAAGGAGTATGTAGAGTGTAAGGACACAGCGGGACTGAGGATGGGGAAGGAGTATGTAGAGTGTAAAGAGACAGCGGGACTGAGGATGGGGGAAGGAGTATGTAGAGTGTAAAGACACGGTGGGACTGAGGATGGGGAAGGAGTATGTAGCGTGTAAAGACACAGCGGGACTGAGGATGGGGGAAGGAGTATGTAGAGTGTAAAGTCATGGCGGGGCTAAGCACAGGGGAAGGAGTATGTAGAGTGTAAAGACACGGCGGGACTGAGGATGGGAGAAGGGATATGTAGAGTGTAAAGACACGGCGGGACTGAGGATGCAGGAAGGGATAGAGTGTAAAGACACAGCGGGACTGAGGATAGGGGAAGGAGTATGTAGAGTGTAAAGACACGGCGGGACTGAGGATGGGGAAGGGATATGTATAGTGTAAAGACACAGCAGGACTGAGGATGGGGGAAGGAGTATGTAGCGTGTAAAGACACAGCAGGACTGAGGATGGGGAAAGGAGTATGTAGAGTGTAAAGACACAGTGGGACTGAGGATGGGGGAAGGAGTATGCAGAGTGTAAAGACATAGCAGGACTGAGGATGGGGAAGGAGTATGTAGAGTGTAAAGACACTGTGGGACTAAGGATGGGGAAGGAGTATGTAGATTGTAAAGACACAGCAGGACTGAGGTTGGGGAAGGGATATGTAGAGTGTAAAGACACAGCGGGACTGAGGATGGGGGAAGGAGTATGTGGAGTGTAAAGTCACGGCGGGGCTAAGCACAGGGGAAGGAGTATGTAGAGTGTAAGGACACAGCGGGACTGAGGATGGGGAAGGAGTATGTAGAGTGTAAAGAGACAGCGGGACTGAGGATGGGGGAAGGAGTATGTAGAGTGTAAAGACACGGTGGGACTGAGGATGGGGGAAGGAGTATGTAGAGTGTAAAGACACGGCGGGACTGAGGATGGGGGAAGGGATATGTAGAGTGTAAAGACACGGCGGGACTGAGGATGGAGGAAGGGATAGAGTGTAAAGACACAGCGGGACTGAGGATGGGGGAAGGAGTATGTAGAGTGTAAAGACACGGCGGGACTGAGGATGGGGAAGGGATATGTATAGTGTAAAGACACAGCAGGACTGAGGATGGGGGAAGGAGTATGTAGCGTGTAAAGACACAGCAGGACTGAGGATGGGGAAAGGAGTATGTAGAGTGTAAAGACACATTGGGACTGAGGATGGGGGAAGGAGTATGCAGAGTTTAAAGACATAGCAGGACTGAGGATGGGGAAGGAGTATGTAGAGTGTAAAGACACTGTGGGACTAAGGATGGGGAAGGAGTATGTAGATTGTAAAGACACAGCAGGACTGAGGATGGGGAAGGGATATGTAGAGTGTAAAGACACAGCGGGACTGAGGATGGGGGAAGGAGTATGTAGAGTGTAAAGTCACGGCGGGGCTAAGCACAGGGGAAGGAGTATGTAGAGTGTAAAGACACGGCGGGACTGAGGATGGGGGAAGGGATATGTAGAGTGTAAAGACACGGCGGGACTGAGGATGGGGGAAGGGATAGAGCGTAAAGACACAGCGGGACTGAGGATGGGGGAAGGAGTATGTAGAGTGTAAAGACACAGCGGGACTGAGGATGGGGGAAGGAGTATGTAGAGTGTAAAGTCACGGCGGGGCTGAGCACAGGGGAAGGAGTATGTAGAGTGTAAAGACACAGCGGGACTAAGGATGGGGAAGGAGTATTTAGAGTGTAAAGACACAGAGGGACTGAGGATGGGGAAGGAGTATGTAGAGTGTAAAGACACTGTGGGACTAAGGATGGGGGAAGGAGTATGTAGATTGTAAAGACACAGCAGGACTGAGGATGGGGAAGGGATATGTAGAGTGTAAAGACACAGCGGGACTGAGGATGGGGAAGGAATATGTAGAGTGTAAAGACACAGCGGGACTGAGGATGGGGGAAGGAGTATGTAGAGTGTAAAGTCACGGCGGGGCTAAGCACAGGGGAAGGAGTATGTAGAGTGTAAAGACACGGCGGGACTGAGGATGGGGGAAGGGATATGTAGAGTGTAAAGACACGGCGGGACTGAGGATGGGGGAAGGGATAGAGCGTAAAGACACAGCGGGACTGAGGATGGGGGAAGGAGTATGTCGAGTGTAAAGACACAGCGGGACTGAGGATGGGGGGAAGGAGTATGTAGAGTGTAAAGACACAGTGGGCCTGAGGATGGGGGAAGGAGTATGTAGAGTGTAAAGTCACGGCGGGGCTGAGCACAGGGGAAGGAGTATGTAGAGTGTAAAGACACAGCGGGACTGAGGATGGGGGAAGGAGTATGTAGAGTGTAAAGACACAGAGGGACTGAGGTTGGGGGAAGGAGTATGTAGAGTGTAAAGACACGGTGGGACTGAGGATGGGGAAGGAGTATGCAGAGTGTAAAGACACAGCGGGACTGAGGATGGGGAAGGAGTATGTAGAGTGTAAAGAGACAGCGGGACTGAGGATGGGGGAAGGAGTATGTAGAGTGTAAAGACACGGTGGGACTGAGGATGGGGGAAGGAGTATGTAGAGTGTAAAGTCACGGCGGGGCTGAGCACAGGGGAAGGAGTATGTAGAGTGTAAAGACACAGCGGGACTGAGGATGGGGGAAGGAGTATGTAGAGTGTAAAGACACAGAGGGACTGAGGATGGGGGAAGGAGTATGTAGAGTGTAAAGACACGGTTGGACTGAGGATGGGGAAGGAGTATGTAGAGTGTAAAGACATAGCAGGCCTGAGGATGGGGGAAGGAGTATGTAGAGTGTAAGGAAACGGCGTGAGTGAGGATGGGGAAAGGAGTATATAGAGTGTAAAGACACAGCGGGACTGAGGATGGGGGAAGGAGTATGCAGAGTGAAAAGACACAGCGGGACTGAGGATGGGGAAGGAGTATGTAGAGTGTAAAGAGACAGCGGGACTGAGGATGGGGGAAGGAGTATGTAGAGTGTAAAGTCACGGCGGGGCTGAGCACAGGGGAAGGAGTATGTAGAGTGTAAAGACACAGCGGGACTGAGGATGGGGGAAGGAGTATGCAGAGTGTAAAGACACAGCGGGACTGAGGATGGGGAAGGAGTATGTAGAGTGTAAAGACACTGCGGGACTGAGGATGGGGGAAGGAGTATGTAGAGTGTAAAGACACAGCAGGACTGAGGATGGGGAAGGGATAGGTCGAGTGTAAAGACACAGAGGGACTGAGGATGGGGAAGGAGTATGTAGAGTGTGAAGACACAGCGGGACTGAGGATGGGGGAAGGAGTATGTAGAGTGTAAATACACGGTGAGACTGAGGATGGGGGAAGGAGTATGTAGAGTGTAAAGTCACGGCGGGGCTGAGGATGGTGGAAGGGATATGTAGAGTGTAAAGACACGGCGGGACTGAGGATGGGGGAAGGGATAGAGTGTAAATACACAGCGGGACTGAGGATGGGGGAAGGAGTATGTAGAGTGTAAAGACACAGCGGGACTGAGGTTCGGGGAAGGAGTATGTAGAGTGTAAAGACACAGCGGGCCTGAGGATGGGGAAGGAGTATGTAGAGTGTAAAGTCACGGCGGGGCTGAGCACAGGGGAAGGAGTATGTAGAGTGTAAAGACACGTGGGACTGAGGATGAGGGAAGGGATATGTAGAGTGTAAAGACACAGCGGGACGGAGCACAGGGGAAGGAGTATCTAGAGTGTAAAGACACGGCGGGACTGAGGATGGGGGAAGGGATATGTAGAGTGTAAAGACACGGCGGGACTGAGGATGGGGAAGGGATAGAGTGTAAAGACACAGCGGGACTGAGGATGGGGGAAGGAGTATGTAGAGTGTAAAGACACAGCGGGACTGAGGATGGGGGAAGGAGTATGTAGAGTGTAAAGACAGAGCGGGCCTGAGGATGGGGGAAGGAGTATGTAGAGTGTAAAGTCATGGCAGGGCTGAGCACAGGGGAAGGAGTATGTAGAGTGTAAAGACACAGCGGGACTGAGGATGGGGGAAGAAGTATGTAGAGTGTAAAGACACAGAGGGACTGAGGATGGGGGAAGGAGTATGTAGAGTGTAAAGACACAGCGGGACTGAGGATGGGGAAGGGATATGTAGAGTGTAAAGACATGCCGAGACTGAGGATGGGGAAGTGTCACGCCGCGCGCTCGCTCGCGTGCGCCACTTACCTGCTACGGGGATCCGGGTCCTCGGCCTCGGCAGTCTCCTCCTTCATGGAGACTCTATCCGCGTTGGCGTCTTTCCCCACGCCGTTCCGCGGTCCGTGGGCGCAGCCATCTTGCATGTTCCGTGCATGCGCGGATCGTCAGTATTCGACGTACGTGCATGCGCAGTAACACGGACTTGTGTCCCAGGCCTCGCTTTGGCCCCGGACCTTAAACGGGCTT
The DNA here is from genome assembly GCF_040938575.1 of Ambystoma mexicanum. Taxonomy (NCBI): domain Eukaryota; kingdom Metazoa; phylum Chordata; class Amphibia; order Caudata; family Ambystomatidae; genus Ambystoma; species Ambystoma mexicanum. The sequence continues at coordinate 439,356,824 of NC_090940.1, forward strand.
CGCATACACAGAGACAACGCGTCTCAACGCGGTTGTTGCCGTGTATGCGCTGCTGGAGCCTGTTTACCTGTGCCTCAGTCTCTCCAGTTACCCTTTGCTTAGTGTTGCCCTGCCTTGTCCTGCCTACCTACCTTCCTCTCCTTCCCTGCTCCGTGGTACATTCAGTTCCTGGTTTCCCAGCCCTGTCTTGGCCTTACCTACTTTCTGGTTTTGGGGTTAGGAGGGGTCTTGTCTGGGTTCCCTGTCTAGCCTTCTTCCTTCCTTGACTCCTGTCCCGTGGGAATTCCCTGGTCAGTCCTCCCTGTCCTTGCTGCCTGACTTTTCCCCCTTCACCTGACTTGTGCCCTGCCGGTACCCGTGCCTTACTGCCTTCCTGGAAGTCCCGAAGAACAGCTCATCCATCTACTGGTGCTTTAAGGACACACCCGCCTTCTCTGCCAGTGGAAACACTGTCCCGACGTCACGTTAATGCAGAGAAGTGCCACCCGTGGCGTTGGGAGTTTGTTCAGTGCTATCCTGTCATTTATTGTCAGGAGGGTGTTGGGTTAATTTCCCATGTTACTAATTCATCGGCATTGTCGCTCCGACATACTGGCTGCCTCGACTCCACGAACCCCGGGAAGAAAAGGTAACCAGCGATCCCGTGAAACCTCGTTTAACAGGAAGGAGTATGTAGAGTGTAAGGACATAGCAGGACTGAGGGAGAAGAGAGACAGTATGAAGAGTTCAGGCACAAATGGGCTTATGTAAAAGGTACAGAGTCTGTAAAGTTCAAAGACATAAGGAGACTGAGGCTGACTGTATTAGTGTGTACAGTTCAAAGACACATAAGGACATGGGAGAGGGGAAGGAGATGGAAGAGATCAAACACATGGGGGGGTCGGCGCTGAGGCGAATGGGATTAGTATATGGAGTTGAAAGACACCAAAGTATTCAGGACAAGGGGAAGGAGTGTGTAGAGTCCAAAAAACAAGCAAGGGGTATGGCAGAAGAAAAGGTGTCTGCTGAGTTTAACGACACAGAGAGCCGAGAAAAAAGGAAGAAAAGTGAGGGTGTGTAGGACAAAAGTGTGGAAATGGGGAGAGAAGGAGAAAGAGACAAATGTGGGCAAGCAGCAAAAGGAAATGGGATGGATATAGAACGGATAAGAGTGTGAATGATAGGAGGGAGGGGGTTAACAACAGAGCAGTGCCAGTGAAGGAGCCAGCTCGCGACTGGTCAGCATTGCAGTGAGAATGCGAACATCAAACTGTCTGACCGCAATAAACCTTCAACTGAAACATGCGTAGTCGAAGGGTCACAACCGAAAATGAGTGCGCACATGTTTGCGTAAAATGCGAGCCAGATCTTCCAGAGGAGGGCCTGTTGGAGTTAGGAACGGAAAGGAGGCCGATGGAACTGGTGATGCAGATGCGGGGTGAAAGGAGAGGCCAGAGAAGACCCAGATGTGGAGGAGAGAGGACGCATCTTACACAATCGCTTCATTGTGGGCTCTTTCTGCCAGCAGCACAGTCTTCTTTTCAGCCTCTTTCTCCAGGCGTTGCTGAAAGAATAAGGGGTTTGTAATCAATGACACATCCACGAGCTGTGAGCATACAAACAGTGCCAGACCCACGAGGTTCTTTGCATGTAGAAACAATACCGCACAATTTCAAACACAATTATCCAAATGCTGTTCCAACTTTTATGAAGAACTATTTCTCATGGAATATAAGGTCAAACGAAACAAACACTTGCCATGTATAATGATGTGCCTGTCTCAGAATGTGGGCACGTGTCAACAGTGGGCCATGTGGTTAGGCTTGAATAGATAGTTCATGAAACAACTCTTTGGATGGGTTTAGGGCGAATGGAAAGGAAGGGGCTTGCCTAAAAGCTTGAAGAAACCTGCACCTCTCGGACTTTGTGTATGTTTGGGCTCTGCCTATTCCGGGAGGAGGGGGCTGGACACCTGTGTGGCTTGACATTGGGTATGAATAAGTCTCACAGCCAGTTGAGGTCACCAGTGGCTCTGGACCAGTGTTAGCATGTACACTCACTTGGTGGATACAGAAGGACAGGGAGTGGGGCTGTGAGACAGCGACAAGGCCTTATATGCTTTTCAGTTTGAAGGGGTCTCAAACCTCAGGAGCCGCTGCCCCCAATTTGACAGTGTTATTATGAAGCAAATATTTGTTTAACTCAGTACATTGGAGGGTCCCAAGCCTCGGAAGGGGGATGGGGGAGGTCTGGGGGTGAGGGCTGAGCCGTCTTCCCTATGTTAACAGTCTTATTATGAAGAAAATATTTGTTAACTTAGTGCATTCAATTTGCTGTGTACAACGTGCACATTACAGACTGACTTTGTTCGAGCCATCAGGCCTTCCACTCCCACCGGCCTGGCAGTACCCAGCAGAAGGCTAGTTCTTAACACTGACTTGCCTTTCCAATCTGGGTTTCAACCACATGACTACCTTGTTGTCAAAGAAAGCTAAATAGCTTTCAGTGGTCATTTAGGCTGCATTTGTTCGCTCTGCTGCGCAGAGTCCAAGATACCGTTCCTGTGAAAATCTGCAACTACTCACCCATCACTCATCTCTCCATTGCTTTATCTGGGATTGTGTCACAGAATGAAGCCACAAAATGGAACTGATGCTATGCGCATATTCCCCTAAGGAGGCTCCCATCTTCACAAATGAAAAGCTGCATTCATTTGAATGTGTAAAAGGTGTTAACATATCACAGACATGTGTGTCCCTGCTTTCAGCTCTTTGGTGTCGGGCAGTGAATATGCTTGGAGCTTAATGCAATTTCAGGCAGTGCTCATGTTATGTAACCTCAATGATAAACACCAGTACAATCAGACCAGTACAATCCCCTATTGGAGTTTGCTTTGGGAAACATCTCCATTATAATCTATGCACCACAATGCTACCTACCTGAGACCGTGTTTCCCAGCTGTGTAGAAGTGGGAGCCCAAACATAATTTTATAATGACCCCCCCCCCACACACTGCTTCAGCTGGCCAGGAACATGGTCTTCATCTTTGCAATAGTGAGCAGTATGCTGATGTTAGCCATACAAAGACCTTCTGAGGGAGAATTCGAAAATGGCTGTAGCTCACAAGGATAGTGGCTCTTCGTCAGGTGTATAGGTGAACACCTGCAGAAGAGTCTGTTGAGACATTGAAAAGAAAGGGCGGTCAGAGGAGATGGGCTGGACCATTGTGAAGTACTTCAAGGTACTTCTCTATGAAAGAGGAAGAGGAAGAGGTGGATTTCATCCATGCTTGCTCTGGTGACATCCTCCTGATACCACAGAGTCTCCCAGAGAGAAGGCAGCTCCATTCTGGAAGAATATGCAAGAAAGGGACATTTTAGCCCAGGCGTATTTGTATAGGGCAGCTTCCAGCCCATCGGACACGAAAATCCACTGCAACATGGGATCAAGGCAACATTCTGAAGATACCACAAGGAATATCTTGAGAATTCATGTTTGATTTGTGTACTGCCATATTTGCGTGTGCCCAGTTTGTTGTCCTTGCTGTCTTTTGTTTTGCCAGAAGAGCCTCACAGAGTCTTCAAGAACATGTTGAAAGGGGCTTGCAGCTAGTAGTCTAGTAGGAGGCCTCAGCTCATCATGTAAAGTGATCCATCATCTTATGCATGTCTGAGCCCGAGGCTCACAAACACATTCCTGTACACAGACACCACTACATTCACCTGCTAAACCCAAAGATACTCTATCCTTGGGAGCCAAAATGAGCTTGCATACCCCTGAGAATGACAACATTCTCACCTTAGAATCTCCTGCCAGGGATGTATGTTATCTGGTACCCATACTTCCACATACCTCTAATCTTCACAACCTCATCCTGTCTTCTAAGGCTTATGATGGGACCTCCTGGTGTGCACCCTGTCCTAGTCATCTGTTCAACATGATAACGATGAACACCTCTGCTATGAAACCCATGGAAAACTGCTCCTTCCTTCCTCTTTTTCTATCTCCGAGTGGATCCGCTTCTCTTCCTTCCTCGAGGTTCCACTAAATACAGGCAGAAGAGAAGCTCAGGAACTAAGAAGGTTCAAAGACGTGGGTGAAGGGGTGCAATGATAAAGGGGTGCTCCTATTGATGTAGGCGAGTAAAGCAGGACAGGGGTTGTGTGGTGCATTGGCAGCACACGCCTGTAAAAACAGGTTCTTTATCCATTTGCAATACAGGCAACTAAGTCATCATGTCCATAACCTGGAGATCTTTCTCTCTTTGCTGGCGTCCAAGGGACCAGGAGAAAAGTGGGAAGAGTGTGACCTGCTTCCACCCCGTTCAAATGTCATGCAAACATTGATCCTCAGCAGGGCAGACACCTATGCAGCTTAGAGTCAATTCTGGAATCATAGGTCAGGAAACGCCAGGCTACAAGTATTCCAGGGCCTGGCCTTCAGCCCCCTGTAGAGGGTGTTCCCTCAAACACTGAAGTCCCTTTTCGCCTAGAACTGTGTGCACATGTAAGCTCCAAGGCCCCCCTTCCTCCTTCACTCTTCTCATTTCAGAGCTTCAGTTACAAACAAATACCTCTACACTGACATGAACAAGATATCCACCAGTATACTCAGACTCATGAAACAAGAACAAACGCACATTGAAAAAAGGTTCTACCTAGTCAAGAAAAGGGGAAACTTGAAACACCGTCGTACACACTGTCACAAAGCCAAGCAGGCGGACATGAGAGGTTATATTTACAAACAAAGGTTTATTAGGGCTAGTTACACGGTTGGGACAAACTAGATAAATGCAATGTAAAACTTGAGCAGAATTAGGATAGGTTGTCCTTTGAGTTCAGCAATTAAAATCTTATCTGGCAAAGCTTGGGCTGAGCAGGGGTTGCAAAACCTAAGAAGATCCTCCAGGAAACAAATAACCTAGGTTTTTCTAAAGGTATCACTATAGCTGCCTTGACATCGTCCAGTCCCAGGTTCCTGTCTCTGTCCCACAAGTTTCCCATCCACACTCTCCTCAGCAGGTCGCCACCATCTCTTGCCTAAGGGGACCTCTCCTATATCTCTTGTATTCTCCTCTTCACTCGCTCTACCTCCTACACGCTTCACCATGTGCTCATACTTACACCCTGTCAAGCATTAGGTTTACTTTGCCAGACCTTCCACAGCTCCTCTCGGATTTAACCCTCTCTTTACCTCAACCTGTCACCCCCATTACAGAGTACGCTCCACGGTCTCCCACTTTAAGGCCTCTTAAATGGCCAAATTCTGCCTCTTCCCTCCTCTTGGATGTTTCCCATCTTCCTTTCTTTAGTGTTCCTCCCACCCTGGTGTCTCCTATTGACCTACTCTCTCATTTCCTCTCCCGCTGTTGTCTCCTCCAATCTCCTACATATGTCTCTGTCTGTCCCCAAGATTTCCTCCCATCTCTATCCCTCCCTCTCATTCTTGCTGATGACCTCATTAAAGTGCCTCTGGTCTCCACATATTCACCTCTAATTGTATGTTTATTGTACATGGCCTTTCCCGGAGCACTTCTCCATCTCGTCTCCTCATCACTTATTGCAGCACAACCCCCTCCCTCCAGCTCTTCTCAGCCCCTTCTATCCTTACTGGCACCCTTCACTCACTCCTCCTCCTTGCCCCCACATCCTCTCTCCACCTTTCTCATGCCACCTCCACCCATCGTCCTTGAGCAGCATCTTTCTTCACATCTTCCTCCAACTCCGTCACCCTTCAGCCTCCTCTTTTCACTCCTTCCTCCACCACCCTCAAGCCACCTTTTTGCAGCTTCCTCCACCTCCCACCTTCTCCTTCCAGCTGCCTCTTTCACCACTCCTTCCTCCATTTCTCTCTGCTTCTTTCCACCCTCTTCTCTCCATTTCAACCACCCGCCACAACCCACTCGCCAACTCCTTACACCTTCACACATATCTGTTCCTTTTACAGGACCCTATCTACTCCCACTAAAACAACCTATTCTGGAGTGAGGGAACCTGTGTTTGCTATGGCTGTGCAGGTATTGGGCGAGTGGTCTTCCTACACTAGATGTGCATGCTCAAAACGCGGCACCTACATAAGAATCAGCCTCCATCTTGGACATCATGTGTTGTGTCAGTCCTCTAGCTAAGTCATGTGGCAGGGTGGGATGGTCTGTGGGACCCCTTGAGTACCAAATGAGGGCGCAGCATCACACTGCAGGTGGCGGAAGCCGGACAGTGTCGCCACAGCATCCACCATCCCCAGACACCAGCAGGGGATTTCCTCACATCACCCAGCAACAGGTTGCTTGTCAGTAACCAGACACCCTAACCGACCCTCACCTATACCACAACAACAACCAGTTATTAATAAGGGAAGAAACAATCATGGATACCTCATACCTAACATTCAAAGTGAATCACAACAACTCACACCTACACCAAGATAACATCATAATGAGAAGGGCACATGTGGCAATGCAGGTCCCACTGAATCTTAAACGCCCCCGAGAACACACCACCTGCGACATGGCCCTGAATAACCAACATGATCTATATTAAGCGATCACGTTAAAGAGGCTGAGGCTGAGGACCATCACGGAGCTGAGACCAGAAGCAGTATTCTGGGGATTCCCTTTGGCCTCTGCCCCATACCCAGCCTTTCTTCCCCAAGGCCCTCAATTGGTGTGAAGAGATAGGTGTTCCTAACTTTCCTGGCTCCCCCATTATGCTCTCAGACTTATGAAGAGTACTTTGAAAGAAGGAGTTTGAAGCATACAGAATATGCAGCTCATAGGGCTGCTGCTGCCGGTCTTCCTGCGAGATGCAATGGCTTCACCCACACAGGTGAAGCCTTCAAGACGTGTTGCCTTCAAGCCAACACCTACCAGCTCCCCCCAAACCCTCAAAGTGGTCAATATTTTAGGTGTCAGGAAAATGCCCTGGCCTTCCAGGGGAAAGTCTTCCCAATGATAGGGTTAGTGGTTAAAATATACAAGAATCAAGGGCGATCATCGACCACTGGGATGTGCAAGTACTGTGGCGATCAGGAACATTGCCAGGCACTGAAATGCCCATCACGGCAGAGGCTTAGACAGGAGCAGCCGGGATAGAGGAGGCGTGCAGGAGTGTGTACACTGAGTGAGAGACAGAGTTTGGGCAGGGGGAGAAGCCAAGTAAGCCTCAAAGTACTCCAGCGAGGACACACAAAAGCATAAAGGACGGAATGGAACCCACAGGTCAGGAACGTTTTTTTTTTCTTAATGATGAGCAACCAATAGACGTTGCCAAGCAATCTCCAATTGCTTGTGCTGCCTTTTTATAGGCAGTTGTAACCCTGGAAGTGCTAGTACCCCAACCTCTATTTTGTTCCAGCTGGCCCTTTTCAGGGGCCACCTTGGAAAAGTACTATAACTAATAAACCCATAATTAATTGGTGTTGCTCTCAGCTACTTGCCCATTTCCTTCTAGAGTAGAACTTCCACTCTATGTGTGTCTTTCTACCTGTTGCATCCTGCTGCTTTCGTCTTTGGATTCTAACAGCTAGCAAGCATGCTACAGAGTTAAAAATCACATGGCAATAGAAGCGAAATGCTTGCACCCGACTGCTCAGGAGAAAGGCAGCATCTATTTCCAAAATGGGAACCGGTGATTATGTAACTTTGGTGTCCAGAACCGTGCGACAGTCCACTGCACCATTTAGCCCATCTGAGAATATTGTTGTCTGAGTGATGACCGACCTGCCAGGGGCCTCACACTCAACCTGCGCACAACTAACTCACATTCTGCAATTCCAGGGCCAATTATCCTTCCTGATAGGATAAAATGGTACCATGTTGTTTCATCGACAGTCGTTTTTTCGACAGGTGTATTTACGAAAATACTTTGTCGAAAAAACTCATTGAAATTTGGGGGGGGCAGATAAACGGTTGGGGGTCAGGAACAGTAAACACATAGGTGGCGAAGCTTGGGGGAACCACCCCAAAAATTTTAAAAAACACATTTCGATGACTTTTTTCGGCAAAATGTTTTCGCAAAAACACCAGTCGAAAAAACAACTGTCAATGATTTGTCATAGAACCGATAAAACAATAAGGGGTGGCCAGTGGACGGACATGATTGTGGTTACAGTGGAAGGTGGACAGAGTAGTATGAGGAGGAGAGTGAAAGGAGAGCTTATAAAGGAGGTGGGAGTGATGGAGCTGGCCTTGATAGAAGAGAATGAGGCAAACAGCAGAGAAGGGGAAGAAGAGAGGGGAGAGGAGAAGAAATATCAAATGAGGTAGAAAAAAGGGGAAGTGGAGGAGGAAGACAAGACAAACTGGGGAAAAGGAGAGGAAGACATGACAAGACAAACATGGAAGGAAAAGTAAAGGAAGGGTTGCCAAAACCAGTGAAAAAGGAAGAACATCAAAGAGGACATAGAAGGAAACGTGTGGAAAGTGGGAGTGAAGGAGACAACAACATGAACTAGCAGGTGGTCGTAGAGGGGTTCACCAAAGTCTAGAGTAGAAGGAAGAGCCTCAAAGCAGACAGGCACATGAACGAGTGGAGAGAAAGAGAATTCAGAAAGAAAGAAAGATACACAATGCCATAGACAGGTTTAGGGGGATACAAGATAGTAAGAAAAAAAGTAATCTTTGAGAATAGTCCAGGGGACTTGACCACCTAAAGACCTGGGCTAAGATAGCCCTCCTAAGATGCTGGAGACAGTCCAAACTGAAAGACAAGGGTAGGCCAGAGCAAAGTGGCACTTAAGATGGCCCACGGTCAGAGATGGCATACATCTAAACCCAAACAGGTGGGGAAAGAATGAATACCCTGGGGCTCATCTATTAATTCTACATCTGACGCCTGACCCCCCCCCCCCAAACTTCCCCCCATTAAACCAGCTAGACAGTGTCCGGTGGAGAACCAGGTAGTAGAGCCTAAGAGGACAAACGTGAGAGCTGGATGAATGCTAAATTAGTAAAGATGACCAAAAAAAGAAGTGCCTGGGACACTACAAAACCTCAATACCCTAAGTGACTATTCTGAACCGCTAGGCAGCATTTGTAACTTTAGGGAAATAGGTAAGGGCCGATGACCATGGTGCTAGAGACATTTAAGAACATTGTTGACTGCCATACTGCTTGTTCCACTCTTTCGACTCTCAGGTCAGCCTAGGAAACCAGAATACCCTCCATGCCCTCAATAAAGATAAGAGACATCAACACCACCCCCTGAGCACAGAACAAGGATATGCCTCGGACAACATAACACAGACCTTGCAATCCTGCGGTCCTTGTCAAGGGCCCTCCAAATCAGGCACAAGAGTTGAAGACTTCTCTTCTATCACAATATCACTTCTTTGCTAACCAACTGGCGGAAACTCTACCAAGTCAGTCCCACCATTCAAACATAGACACAGCAGAACTTTTCTAAATATACAAGGAACTCGCCAATCCAAATGAAGTCTCCACCTCTCCCTTTCCTTCCTAGGCTCTCTGAACTGCTTTGGCCTCTCATTTCACCTCTAAAACTCAGGACATCCTGTCCTCAATCTCTTCCACCCACATCTCATCTCCCACCTCTGCTCTCCTGCCTCCTTTGGCTCCCCCTCCCTTCACTCCCGTACTCTCCTCCCCCTGCCCATTGCACCTGATGAAGTCTCTATAGTTGTCCACTCTATGAAGGTCTCATCCAAAAAGGTGCTTCCCTGCTCTTCCAGAACCATCCAGGACAACATCTCCTCTCTCGCCCTGGCTCTTGCCAAATTCTGTAACCACTCCTTCACCACTGGCTCTTTCCCGCTATCCCTCAAGCATTCCCTTGTGAACCCTATCCTAAAAAAGCAGGGGTCTGACCCCTCCTGCCTGGATAATTATCACCCTATCTCCACCACCCCCTTCCTGGGTAAACTCCTGGAGAAGCTGGCCTTCCCCCAACTGACCCTTCATACTGAACTTGTTGTTTGTCTCCATGACCATCAATCTGGATTCCGGGCATCTAGAGGCACGGAAACTGCTCTCCTGAACACCCATGAATTCTTGCTCCCAAATCCAGACTCTAACTCCCCTGTTGCTCTCATTCTCCTTGATCTCTGCCTTCGACATGGTCAACCTTTCTATCCTCTTAAAATGGCTCTGTGCTACCCTCAGCATCACGGACCGAGCACTTGAGTGGCTGAGTTATTTCCTCAGTAGCCGCCCTTCCTAGCTGTAACTGGGCCCTTTCTCCTCCACCACCTTACTCTCTACTTGTGGCATACCCCAGGGCTCTATCCTATCGCTGTGGCTCTTCAATATCTATCTCACCCCTCTTGCTCACCTAATCTCGTCCTTCTCTCCTCATTTCCAATGTTATGCTGATGACACACAGCTCTCCTTCAAACTTCCCTCTGCTACCTCCTCCTCCTCTCACATCCCTGATTTCCTGACTGCTGTCCAGGCATGGTGTGCGGCTAATGATTTCTGTCTTAATACCAGTAGGACAAAGATCCTTCTCATTGGGACACCTGCGCCCTGTTGACCTCCTACCCTCTGACTGCTCTCCTTAGGCCCTCTACCCTCACCATCCCGCAAGGCTAAAAACGTTGGGGTCATCTTGGACTCCTCTCTCCCCTTCACCCCTCACATCTTGGATCTTGCCAAGAAAGCTCACTTCTACCTTCACCTCCTTAGAGGTATTCCCCCTTTCCTCACCTTTCCCCAGAAGCTCAACACCTCTAGAGCTCCGGTCCTCTCAAGGCTGGACTACAGCAATGCAACAGCCTCTTCCTCAATCTCCCCCTTTCCTCTCTTCGCCCCCTTAAGCAAATCCTGAATAGGGCTTCAAGACTTATCCTTGGCCTCAAGCCCAAGGACTATCTCTCCAGCCCTAAAATCTCTCCACTGGCTCCCGGTGGCCCAAGTATCAAATTCAAGACCCTCTCCATCATCCACAAGGCTTTCTGGGGCCTGGGGCCATGCTATTTCCAACTTTCACTCCCTACATACTTCCTTGCTAGAACCCTCCACTCCTCTAACCCCAACGGTCTGGTTGTCCTATGCTTCTACAAGCAGAGAATGGCGACGGAAGGTCTCTCTCTTCGGCTGGTGCCCCTCTCTGGAACAGCCTCCCTGCCCTTCTCAGACTTGAGCCGGACCTCCTTAAGTTCCAGTAACTTTGCAAAACTCTGCTTTCCTCTACCTCTTTCCCTCCCCTGCTAACCACCCTACTGCCACTGAGACTGGCAGTCTGGTCCTTCATGAATCCCACAGGTTACAAGGCCCTCTGCCCATCGACACTAGTACCCTTCCCCCCTCAGCACTGCCTTTGTGGGCCCCCTGCCTGGCAGCTGTGCATCCCACTCCTTGTGATCCCTCTGCCCAGCACCAGCCAGTTACCTCCAGCCTCCTCCCCCTGGCACCCCTTTTCACTTCCCTCCCGGGCTCACCAGCACTTGCCCATACCTTACTCCCCCCCCCCCCTCCTGCACTTCCCTTCACTGCACTTGCACATCCGAATGTCACAAGGCTTAGTAGGACCATGTTTACATACTTACTGTACTTTTTGCACTGTATTTACTCCCCTTGTTCCCTGCCCACTTGCGTTGTGGCACTTGGAAGCACCATGTTGTTGTATACACGCCAGATAAATGCTCAATAAATAAAATAAATAAATAGAGATCGGATTTTCCCACTATCCGAATGCAACAAGTGCGGGGCAGGGACACTGGAACAATTACCAGAGCTATAGAGTGGTCTCTGTGCTTTGCAAAATAGCGACCACGCACCACACATGCTAATCCCTTTTAACAGACCAGTGGCTTTCCAGGTATACAGGCATTGGTGGCTAATAGATTTTAGGTTCTCTCCCAGAAAACAAATACACAAGTGCCACTGCCATATTCCATCTATTAACAGGAATCTGTTAATTCCACTGTTCACCCTCCAACAGGTTTCGCAATCTAACTTCCTACTCGCTCTTTTCTTTTCCAGATCAATACTTAAATGACCATCAAAATGGCAGCAGTTCTGCTATAAAAGACCACTTTACATTATATTACATCCACCAAATTGTGCCCATATATTCTTCAATGCAATAGATAATCTTCTAAACTCTCCAAGCCACAAGCCCACAAAAGTGGACCCGATTCTCACTCGTACTTGCACCCTTTGCTAATTCTCCTCCCTCGCAACTACCTAACCAGATTGGTGTACAGCCTACAAATCACAATACAATACAATTAGAAAATGCCAATTCATGTCTCAATGGCCTACAAGTTGAGGGAAGAGTTTTTTGCGCTCTGATGGCATTAATATAGAAAGGGAAGGCCTTGTTCTTTAATGCTAGAATGGGAGAAAGTTTCATTGTTGCTGCTAGGGCGTCCTGCTCCATCTCTAATGGGCCCCTTAGGCAGGACAACGTAGGGACTACTGATAGAACAGATGAGATGGACCTAGAAGCTACCCCGTTTAGTGTTGAGGATCCTTCAACTAATATGGCACATTCTTTCGCGCCATCCCCCAACTCAGCATCCCTCCCCCAGCCTGAGGCCAGACCCACAAATAATGAATCTTGACAGACCAGTGTCCTCGGACACAAAAACGAAACTCCCTTGCATGTATAATGCTTAACACCCGTTTACCTGTAAAGCATACCACAGAAGTGGCAGATTACATCATCGAAATTGACATAGATCTCAGTGCCATTACAGAGATCTGTGCCATTACAGAGAGCTGGCTCCATGAGGCTGCCGGACCAGCACTCACTCCAGTCATCCCATCAGGATACAGGATTCTTCGCACAGACCGCCAACAGGGTGGGGGTGGGGGTGGGATGGAGGGTGGTAGCCTTGATCTATCGTGCCTCATTTCAGGTCCATCAAATCTTAGGTGTTGCTGTGGCAGACTGTGACATCTTATGTGTCAAGCTTTCACGCAGACCCCAAAGCCACTATTAATATCATCCTTATCTACCGTTCCCCTGATAAAATGGCTGACTTTCTTATTCATCTCAGCAATGCAATCCTCCCCCTCCTGAAACCCATAGCCAAACTGATCGTCCTTGGAGATCTGAACTTGGGACTTTCCGACCCCACAGAAAATATGGCTGACCTCGTCAACTCCACACTGACGGCGCTGGAGTTTCGCTAGCATGTGGAGGCTGACACCCATGTCAAAAGGAAGAACCCTGGACTGGCTGGCCACTAACAGGGTCAACCTTGAGAATATCAAAGTGACACCCTGTCCTTAGTCGGACCATTTCATTATACATTTTTCAGTGCCCTCCACCTCCAAGCCCATCAAAAACCCAGCGACTTGTAGCTGGACTAAATACAGGAACCTACGTAAGCTATCTGCAGCTGTGCTGGAACCATATTTCTCACCAATCTTTCAAAACCTAACTAATCTTAATTATACAAATGACCTGGCTGAAGCCTGAAGCAAGCACTTGTGTATAGACGCGTTATAAATACCATATATCATACCAGATCATGCTCACCACAGCAGTCAACCAATTGGCCACAGAAGAAACATGCCTCACGAAGGTGACACATTCTAAAGACAGGTTTTCAGCTGAAATCCAAAAACTCAGGACAAAAAAAAGGTCCTTTCAGCTCTGGAACAAATACCAGTCCCTAGACAATAAAAACAAATACAGAAGCGCAGCAAAACTCTACAAAACAGCCCTTTGTGAAGCAATAAAATTGTCATATGATAATAGAATTGCCAAGGCATAATCTACCACTAGAGAATTGTTCAAGATTTTAAAAGAACTTGAATCCCCATGCCCTGTCTCCACTAAAATCATCAAAGACGCTAAATGGTGCACCAGCCATCAGGAAGCCAAAATCCGAGAAAGGGTATGGGTCAAGGGTACCATCCCAGACCTCACTAGGGCTACTGCCAAGAAAAACTTGCCTTTGGCCATGCTTTTGCCTTTTTCTTTCCATGAAGTAACGGAATTGGAAATCTCTGGTATATTGTCCCGCCTCAAACCTACCACATGCAAATGGGATATCTACCCTGCGATGGTTATTAAAGCTTGTGCAGTACAACTTCTACCCCTTATCACAAAGTCCATAAACTGCTCTTTTCACAAAAACAATGTTCCCAGTCTCATTAAGCACCCCTGGATCTCACCATTATTGAAGAAACCATCTCTGGTCCCGGCTTTATCAGAGAACTATCGCCCCATTACCAATATCCTGTTCTTTTTGAAGATTCTGGACACAGTGGCACGTTTACAGATTCAAGAATTTCTAGAATCTCACAACCTTCTGGGACATAAACAATCTGGCTTTAGGAAGGCTCAAAGCACTGAATCCACCCTGCTTGACCTCAAATCTAACATTTTACATCACTTTGACAGGGGCAGCACTGTGATGTTGATGCTGCTCGACCAGTCATTGGCTTTTCAGTTGGTGGACCAAAAAATACTGGTGCAGAGGCTTTGTGACATGGTCTTATTTTCCCCCGAAGCAGCAGCTTGGGTCAACTCCTTTTTATCAGCATGACTGGCGAAGGTCTTCTACAATGATGCCATGGCCAATAACTACCCGGTCTTATGCAGAGTACCACAGGGGGGTGTACATTTCACCCATGCTGTTTAACATCTCTGCCATCCCCCCCTTTTTGAAATGCTGGAAGAGGAGGAAAAGAACCCTGTATGCAAGCTACGCAGACAACACTCAGTGTCTTATTACCCTTTGCGTCGACCAATTCAAAGACACACTCACGGAAAACAACATTTATAACCGGATCGGATCATGGATGGTGGACAATGGTCTGGCGCTTAACACACACAAAACAGAAACTGATGATTGCAGGCACGACCGCCCAGTTAAGGAAACTGTGGAATGAATACAAGGCTTTTAACATCTCAGTCCGCACCAGAACGACCCTCCCCAAAGTCAAAACTCTGGGCGTAGTCCTAGACCAAAAATTATCTGACAGCTGTTAGAAACCTGAGGGTATTCTCCAAGTAAAGCCTTGAGGAATCCCTTATTCAAGTGGCCAGGACACAGCCATCGCTGTTGGATCCAATTCCTGCGGGTGGACCAGTGGGGGAGGATCACCTGGGTAGGGGAACCCAGGGTTATGCTTGGGGGAATACCTCAGGTAAAACACGGTACCATCACAGAGAGGATGTTGAGGGGAACAAAGTCCTCGAAGCTTTTATAAGCAATGCCCACTCATCATCTCTTCCACCCAGTGAATCTCCCTTACCCAAAAGTAAAACCAATAACCCATTCATATCTGATAAATACCATAGGAGTATGAACCCCATCAGGATCAAAAACCACCTCTCTCAGAATCCTTGCTTTCCTGTTCTCTATCCGATTATTTCCAGTCAATCTTCTTCCCTTCCCTCTGACTGCTATCTTCCTCAATTCCAATCTGCTCAGCTAGAGTACTCATCGTCATCATCAAGTTCATTTAGATTCGAATAAAAAACAATCCATAAAACCATTGCAAGATATTAAAAAATACATAACAGTTATATCTCAACAAAGACATATACCATCATATGACCACAACAAATGGGGAGAGTTACAAATTCAATTCCTTAAAATGTAAAAAACTCACAATTATAGCACGATAAAAACACATACCATTACAGAGCCACAGCAAAGACAACAACAAGCGGAATGGATTACAAATTCAATTCATTGTTCAATATATAAAATCTCATTGTCAGGGCAATATATCAAGCAATAATTTCCTATGACAGAGTGCTATTTTTAGGTACGAGTGTAAAGACCAGCCCACTTGTGGTGAGTTTACACATAACAGGTAAGTTAGAGCTGGCCTATATGGCACAATGCCCATTTCCCTTAGTAGCAGTCGTATAAGCCGTTTTCTCGCCTGTGCAGGGCAAAAGAGGATCAGGTGTGCCAGGTCCTTATATGGAGCTTCACATATTGGGCAAGATCGATCTGCACTCACCCCGGCCCATGCTACCACCAGAGCCTTTAGGCGGATGCAGTTAAACCTCGCCCTGGATATGAGGACGCGATCCATGGGCGATTCTACCCATAATAGATAGTGCTGACAACCCGGGGACATTATGGTCATCAGCCCACGATTCATTGGCTTCATAATTTCCATACTTTCTCTCTCCAAATACACAGACTCATGAAAACAAGCAGACCATCAGTTTATTTCTCCCCTGGAGAGCATACTGCTGGGTAGATACAGATACATGGAGTTTATCCCCCTTAATTGTTTCATGATGTGGGACAGCCACGGGATCTTATCTCCCAGGTCCTTACCTATCAGAAAAATTATTAATTCACGGGTAAATGGCGCCCTGCCATTGCCCCATAACCTAAGCCAGTGCAATACCGGCAGCAGAAAAATTGTGTCACTGGTTCCATACGTACTCCGAAATTCGAAGCCAGAATTGGGTTTTCCAACAAGTTTTTCAAAAATTGGTTCTCCATAGTCTGAACTGCCTTGACATTGGCATGGCCCCACAGCTCCATCCCAAATTTAGCAACCAAAGCCGCTTTTCCCTTGTATAACTGGAGCAAGGGGGCTATTGACTTTGCTTTGAACATAAACATGGCCCTGGAGAGCCAACCGAATGCCTGCTTGAACTGCAGGACCTGTTTGTTTACCTGAGCCATAGCATCCATGTTGGTGGAAAATCTGACACCCAGGTAATCAAAATGGTCAACCCTTGGGATAACACTCTTCACACAGTACATTGCCTTACAATTAATCCTTTGTCTCCCCTTCCAGCAGGCCAACACCGCCGACTTTGCTGTGTTGACCACCAAGTCCAGACCCTCCAAAAAGGTTGTCACTCTTGCACTAGTCCTTCCTCGTAACTACTACTCCCTCCTCCATACTACGACTTCCTCCTCCACACTACTATTCCCTCCTTCACAACTACTCTCTCCTCAACACAACTACTCCTTCTTCCACACTACTACTCACTCCTCCCTCAAATGAAACAAGTGACTGTGGCAGCCTTCGCCTCCACTTTCATCCCCCCTCACTGCCCCACCTCTGAAACTGCCCTCAGCAACCTACATCTTTCGATCACCAACACTCTTGACTTTCTTGCCCCAGTCATGAGGATCCATCTGAAACCTACCTCAAAGCGTAACACTTGGTACAGCACCCAACTTGCAGCCCTGAAATGTAATTGCAGGGCAGCAGTACGGAAGTGGCAGACCTCAGGCTCATCCTCAGACAAACTGGCATGCCGCCTGATCCAAAGGCAATACAGACTCGCCATCCATGCAAAGAAAAGAGCACACATCCAGGCACGGATCTCCGGGGCATCCGATAACTCAGCTGAACTTTTCAAAATCTGCAGGGAACTAGCCAACCCGTACGCAGTCTCCTTCTCCCATTCTCCTCCACAGGCCCTCTGCAATACATTGGCCTCATACTTTACCACAAAAACTCAGGACATTCTCACCTTCCTATCTACACTCCCTCACATCCCATCCCATACCCCCTCCACAATCCCTCCTTCCTCCTTCTCTTCTGTCACACACGAAAAAGTTACCAGAGCTGTCCGCTCCATGAAGGTCTCTTCTAAACAGGTCTCCCCTTGTTTATCCAGGACCATCAAGGATAACATTGCCTCTCTTGACCCTACTCTTGCTGATTTCTGCAATCACTCTTTTGTCACTGCATCATTCTCCTCCCCCTTAAGCACTTGCTTGTGCATCCACTCCTGAAAAAACCTTCCTCTGATCCAACCTGCCCTACCAGCTATCGTCCTTTTTCCATCACCCCCTTCCTGGGGAACTTGCTTGAGAAGCTGGCCCTGGCCCAACTCAACTCTCACACTGAACTTGTTGATGGTCTCCACAACCATCAATCTGGATTTCGAGCATCCAGAGGCACAGAAACTGCTCTTCTGAACACCTGCGAAGAACTGCTCGCATATCTGGACTCCAACTCTCCAGCTGTCCTCATCCTTCTTAATCTCTCCTCTGCAGAAAACCATTCCATCCTCATACAAAGGCTCCATGATACACTTGGTATCTCAGAGCAGCACTGGATTGGCTTTCCTCTTTCCTCACTAACCGGTCCTCCCAAGTCATCCTTGGCCTCTTCTCCTCTCCTACTTCCATTTCCACCAGTGGTGTCCCCGAGGGCTCTAATCTCTCCCCCTGGCTCTTTAACATCTACCTTGCTCTCTTTACATGCCTCATCACCTCCTTCTCCTCCAACTTCCAGTGTTACACAGACAACACACTCTTCTAAGACTCCCTGCTGACTCTCTTGCACCCTCCATTATCCCTGACTGCCTATCGGCCATCCAGTCCTGGTGCACCGCCAATGATCTCTGCCTCAATGCCTGTAAAAGTGAGATCCTTCCGATTGGGTCCCCTGCTCCCTCCTTCTTCCCCTCACTCTGACCTTGCTCCTTGGGCTCTCTCCTTTCACCTTCAACTGAAGCTAGAAACCTTGGTGTCATCTTCAACTCATCTCTCTCCTTCCTCCCTCACACTCAGACATTGCCAAGAAGTCCACCTATCAGCTCTTCCTTCTCAAAGGAATTTTACCTTTTCTCACTTTCCCTCAGAGGCTCAATGTGACTCAAGCCCTGGTTCTCTCTAGACTTGACTGCTGTAACAGCCTCCTCCTGAACCTTCCCTCCTCAAGCCTGTGACCCTCCAGCTTATCCAGAGTAGGGCAGCAAGACCTATCCTTGGCCTTAAGCCCAGGGACCGCATCTCTCCTGCACTAAAAAGTCTTCACTGGCTCCCGGTTGCTGCACAGATAAAATGTATTCCCTCAGCATCATGCACAAGTGTGTCTGGGCCGGGGGACCACAGTATCTTCAACTTTATCTCACTTAATACTCTCCCTCTAGACCACTTAATTCATCTGGCACCAACTCTCTGTGTGTAAAGCATTTTGCTAAACAGAGGGCAGGGGGTTGCTCTCTTTTCTTTGCAGGATCCCTCCTCTGGAACAGCCTCCCCCTTCTCCTGCGCCTTGAGCAGGATCTTCTCAAATTCCGGAAGCTCCTTAAGACCTTCCTCTTTTCCTCCTCTTTCCCTCCTCCTCTCCTCTGCTAATCCTACAGTTGCTGAATCAGTGTACTTGGCCCTTTTGCATCCTCGGGTTCTTGACCTACCACACCAATTCTTCCCAGCTCCTGTCTATCCACAGCACTTAGCATCTGCACACCTTCCCAACTCTTCCCTCTTCCTTTCTCCACTTTCACGTTCTGAATACCCACAAGGCATAGTAAGTTCACCACCCCCTCTGTTTCCTTAAATATTGTGTTGCAATGTACTTGCCTCCCCTGCTCCCTCCCTGCTCTGTAGGTGCTTTGAAACAGTATTTTCTTATTGTATAAGCGCAAAATAAGCGGTTATGTCTTTCCATCTGAACATTTTCATCGAGGTGATGTTTTTCTTTTTTTTATTGAAAATGAAATGTAACCCTTTCCCGGACTCAAAAATACATACATCAAATTTCGAAGAAAAATAATGTTCATTGAAAGATCTTTTCAATTAACCCTGCCGGTCCAGAAAGAACGGTGGTGGTAAAACTGCTGCCACAGTTCTTTCCGGACCGACTGATTAAGAGTCCTGCAGGCGGGAGGTGTCACTCCCGCCAGGTCTGACCTGGCGGGTTTAACACCACCCGTCTGCAGGCGGACATGGAAACACTGGCTCTGTAATAGAAGGAACCAGTGTTTCCATTGTCCCCATCCCCATGGAGTCCTATGGGGCTCCATGGGAATGGGGACTTACACAATTCCGCCTCTGGAATTCCCGGGTCACCGGGGTCGTAATGCCCCAGTGATTCCGGGAATCACGGAGGCAGAATGGTAATCGGGTCCGGCGGTAACCTGACGGTTTTTCCGGCTCGGTTACTGCCGGACTCGTAATGAGGCCCAAAGTCTTTCAATGAACATTTTTCGATGGAAAAAGAGTCTTTGAATCTTTTTGCGATGAAAAGACTGTATATCCAAATAAACAAACAAAAAATAAATTACACAAACACCCTTCTTTCATTCAGTACCATACATGTCACAGTAACTCCCTGCACTTAACTTTCTAACCACACTTGACACACACACACACACAGCAGTACCACTTTCCCTCTCTAGCCAATACCACACCTTCACCAATAAATCACCTGTGAGGTCTACTGCTCCTTCCTAGTTCCTGCTAGTCTCTTGGTCATCCTCCCCCTTTGTTCTCCCCCAAATATCACATACTTCCCACTTCCTGTCACGTCCTCATACCCCCCTACCTTCTGGGATTGCTCCTCTTACCCTGGCCAATCTGGCCCTGTCTTTCTTGCACAGTGCAGTGACCAATCCTGTGAAGTTGGAAATGGGGGGCTAGGCCCCACCCACTTTTGTCACGCAGGCCAGCAGCTGGACGGCCATGGTTTCCCAGGAAAAAAACATTGTCTCTGTTAGTGTTGGTGGCACCCGGTCATAGTGACTCACTGATAAGTCCCAGGGCGTGAGGGGTTGTTGTTTCTCCACTAGTTTCTCATGGTCTCCAGGTTAGCCAGTGGTTGCTGCATCTGTCTGCCACAGTAGCCATTTCGCAGCTGTTCTCTCTGCCACATGTAGGTATTGCTCCCTCCCCTTCCACTACATAGGATGGTCCTGCAGAAGGCTAGGAAACTGGTGGGTGATGGTCAGGCTGAGGGTTCTCTGCTGCTACTGTGGGCAGCTGGTAGAAGCTCTCTTTGCGGTGCATCTTCTTTGTTTCTAGCTTTGAGTCTCTAGAAAAAATATAAAGCGACTGACAAGCATCTTGCAATGTAGGCATGCCTTGAGATAACAGTTGATTTCACAGAACATGCTGGCACATAGGGGGGAGCAGGGACTAGGGTCCACTCAAGTGCTGCTGCCCTCAAGGTTGGGACTGGCTATGAACTCCTTACTATGCCTTCAACCTCCTGCTGAGAGGACTCCCCATTGCCTCTTGTCAAGGCCAGACTACTGAAATTGTCACACATCTCAAACCCTGCCTGGATAGAGGGAGAACACATCAGGATATCTCTGCAGCAATTTTGCCAGATCTTTGTGGTTGGAAGTAGGATGATCTGGAGGAATTGTGACTCCATGAACTTGAGTTGGTAAGGGAGTATCTTGGGTATTTTTCTCAGAGAGAGCCAGGAGTTGGGGATTACTGTTTTCCTACCATCCGTTCAACTTATTGACGTGGTATAGCTGGGAGGGTTTTCTTTTATTGACCTGTTGAACTTAATATGTGTGGTGGGACAGGACCTCCGTAATGACATATGGCCCATGTCATCTCGCCAGTAATTTGTTCTGGGGGTTGGGAAGAAGCAGCATGACTTTGTCTCCTACTTGAAAAGTGCATAGCCTGGTTTCTCTTTTGTAGGCTTTCTTTCGTCGGACCTGGACTGTTTCAAGATGAGTGTTTACCAGACTTCGTACATTCTCTATGTTTTCCTGGGTATTTTGTACCATGGAGTGACTGCTGGTCTATAGTCTCGCTGACACTTTCCACTCATCTCTCACAATATCGAGGACATCCTGTGGATTCCGGCCACACACCAGCTCAAATGGAGAGAATCCTGTGGATGACTGGTTTCCCAGGCCAATTGCTGCTTTGCTTTTCCCACTGGGGAGGGTTACAGATGTGCGAAAGCATAATACATCTTTTAAGTCCTACCCCTTTTTAGCAATGCAGGTCTGCCAGTGTCTCGTCATGACAACCCACTTTGTAAAAAGTCGATTTTGGAGTTTGTTTTCAGTGCTAGATGGATTTACTGACTGCTGGTGCTCTTGAAGCAATGTTCTGCATGCTGTTTGCCACTGTCACTTTAGCTGGTGGGTTGTGTGAGGTACTAAAAGTAAGGCACGGACACAAGGGTGGCATGTTTTTGGGTATAGACTTTTATTGCTCACAGAAGGTTGGGGGACAAGACTCTCTATCCCTAAATCTAAGAGGGGTTTGCCTGCCTCAGAAGAACTAATGAAAACAGTCAGGATTTCAAAAGTAAATGTCTGTCCCAGTCACGTCCCCAAAACCTATTTCTGTCCCTCACTCTATAATCTAACAAAATGGTGCAGGGATGATCTAGCTCAAAAGAAGATAGTGTTCATCAAGTAAACATAAATGTTCTCAGCTAGTTGGGCTTCATAAAATAATCAAAAACAACATTAAAAAAATAGTGTTCCAATATTAGGGGGTTGTTCCTTTACCCTAGACTTCAAAAGGGACAAATGTCTTTCCAGTCTCTTCTTATAAAACACAAAGTGGTCTTCCAAACAATACTACAACACGCTTCTCAGTCTCAGGGTTTTTAAACCCCTTTTGTTCCATCTTCCTATTTTGGGTGCAAATCTCAAACTAGTAACAATTGAGAGGTCTTAGTGTACTCTCCTGACAAGACCCAGTTATTTGTTATATTCTCCTTCTTTCCCATGTAGGGCTCCGGTCCGTATTATTTCTGATTATCTTTTATCTTCAGTCTCTTATTTGAGTGTGGTTCCCAGACTCGCAATACAACCTCAAGCTCATTTGGTTTACTTCCTCCCGAATGCAGCCTTCCTTCCTTTAAAGCTTGCGTTCATCTGGAGTCCCTCAATCCCTTATGTGCTCTACTTCAATTGGGTGTGGTTCCCAGACTCGCAATTGCTGCCCACAATAGCTTGGTTCACTCTCCTTCCAAGCTAACAGTTATTTTATCTTGTGCTTACTTGATATGCATTCATTTGTCACATATTCATTATTGGTCGGGGTAACGCTACTCCACCATGTTTTTCCTATTTCTCTCAGTGTATTAAACCAAAATGATCTCAGACCGTTATTTGGTCCTTTGTGTTTTTCTTGACTTCCATGGATGACCTATTCCTTCCCACCAGCCCGCGTACCATAGTTCTCCATTTGCGTCTTCTCGGCTGTGGGATTGAGTCCTGAGGCTCTGGTAGCCCTCGCGCTTGTTCTCGCTTCGGTTTCTCATTCTTGTAGTCGGCCCTTGCCTCGTCATTGGTATGGACACGATAAGATGCTCTTGCGTCTCTTCGGTAAGTGAGCATCGGAGTAGCTGGCTTCAAGGCTACGTTTGCTCTCTCTCCTTCCCTGGCAGACTGCTTCTTCTCTCTGCTCATTTCGTTTTACCGGAGTGATCTTTATCCCTGCAGTCCTCTTCCTCGTCTAAGTACATGGTTTCAGATATAATAAGTCAATACTGGTTTGCTTTTTACTCTGCATGAATTAATTAGTTGGATTGGTTTCGCAGTGAAACATATAAGTCACATCAGGGCATAAGGGAGGGGAATTTAATTCCAGACAAGGGGTTGAAGGACCTTCAGCAGGATTATACTGCATCTCCTGAAGATGACCGTCCCCAGTCCCATAAGGGTTTTCCTTTCCCAGGTGATCCTCCCGCTGCGCACCGCCCTCAAGTGGATTATTGTATTGTGGAAGCACCGCCCTGAACTCATGGAAAAGGTATCCCCCTAGAGGATATGGGACGATATCCTCAGATTTGTCACAGTTGTCTTCTCTGCTCTCCACTGCGAGGGTTTCTGGATGCGGGAGACCTACAAAAGAAGTAAAATAGAACTGGCCAGCATTGTAGCAAGTTGGCATGGAATGATTTCAAGTTGTACTTGACAATTGCAACCTGGAGCAGGTAGAATGGACAGAGACTGGGGCCCTTCCAACTCCCTCACCCCACCGTTGAGGCAGGACTGGCTCTGGTAAACACCCTGGTGGGCCTCCTGCCCCACGTTGAGAGGGTCAGCTCCCTGATCGTGTCACATCTCTCGCTTATACTGCATTCATGACAAGGAGTGTTACTCAATATGGATTTGACAGCGCTATTTTCCAAGACTCCTCCTTGCAACACTTCTCTGGATGGAGGGAGACTAGTTACAGTGAATACCACCGTTTATAGGCGACAGGCATCCTTCCAGTCAGTAATTGCCATCTCCTGCAAACTCCTTCTATCTCTGCGTCCCACCATACCAGCAAAGGAAACTTCCCTGTATCCAAAATGCGGGAGACAGACTGCTCCTCACCCTCTCACCTAGAGAACACATCACCGCAAACTCAGAATCCTGCACTGGCTCCCAGTTAGCCTATGAACAACCTTCAAAGCTATGTGCACCACACACCGAGCTCTACATCACGCGGGACCAGAGTTAATTCAGAAAAAAATCATCCACTACTAGCTCCCCAGAAGCCTCAGATCGGACTCAGCTCTGCTCCTGTCTATCCCACCGCATAACTCTACTAGAGTTGGCGGCTCGGCTTTCTCTATCCCAGCACCCACCATCAGGAACACTCTTCCTCTACACATCTGCCGCACCGAAAACTACCTCTCGTTCAAAAAAGGCATCAAAACCTGGCTCTTTACAGTTCCCTCCCTCAAAACCCTATTAACACAAAGTATATGAACTGTCTCCCCAATCGGGTCCGGGTACGTTGGTGGCATCTCTAACCTTTTCGCTCTAAACACCTAATGGTGCCCACTGTGTTTGCAGAGGCCCGTACCACACACACCCTCATACACCTATCACAACCCTGTCTTCCCTCAAAGCGCCACTTGCTGATTCACAGCATTCTCACACGTAATGTCACAGAATTCAGGAACAACTGCACCTGGCAAATGGACACAAACATGGGCTAATCACAACAATCGTACTAGACGCAACGCCTCCTCCACCGTATTTGAATACCTAACCTACATAGAAGAATCTGACCTCCTGTGGTGATTAGTTGGAACATAGACAGTTGTTTGCTGCTAACCGTTTCTTTCACAGCCGCAATAATCCAACAGAAGCCAAATACCTGAGCAGGCGCCCTAGCATCAAAGCACCTCCAATTGGAGGCAATGGTAAGTATAATACACCACTTCACAGGCCGCAGGCACGGCTAACCACACACATCAGTATACAGAAAGGACTACGACAAAAAATGTGGTCATGCTGTTCACATAAATTCTCCGCCTACCTACACCCGACTATACCTTAACACCTCTTGACAGCAGAATGCGGCGCAGTCCTACGATAATTTCGGGTACACTGAACACATAGCGAGTTACTAGTTCTGACGCCACCCCTATTCTTCTCTGCACCCATCCACATGCCTGACTACATGGGTTGTTTTTCTACCTGTGCTCAGCCAGCCCTGCTAAGTCTTTTTTGGCTAAATGCAAACACATCATTGCGCCAGGACCTGCAACACTCTGGACTTCGATCCTCTGAGGGCATTCCCATTAACAGCGCATTGAAACTATAACATGGTAACATTGGTGCTATACAAATGACAAGTACAATAGTTAAGAAAGAGGTTGGTACAGCAGGCCAATGGGCCAGCAGCTGATCCAGGTACAGTACAGTGGATGTCTTGGAACAGACTTGAAATCAATTGATAGCTGCTATTCCTAAGGTCTGCCCCTGTACGCCTGAACTACGTAAGATCAGGAACTACAAGCAAACAAGTTAAATCCCTGGCAGATTACTTAGATCGATTAAAGATAGTGTTCACTCAACACTCAGGAATTACTAAAACTGATGAGTCTGCACAAGTGGCAGTTTCTAATTATTTTGTTACTGGCTTGTAGCCAAAGATACAAGCACAATTTAAAATAATCTGCATATAGTGGAAGAATAAACCATTATCTGAGTTAATTGTTGTAGTGAATCGTTGTTTCACGTGCTAGAAGCAAAGGAAAGATAATATTGAAAATAAGCTTATGATACTTCAATTGCAAAATACGCAAGGGCAAGGACCCTGGCTCTCAAGAGGCAGATTCAGGGGAGGATGTGGTACGAGAGGAAGGGAAGCCCTCACAGGAAATCAATAAGAACAGCAGAGAGAGTACATATATCATGTAGCATTTAACTATTGTAAACATTTGGGGCACTGGAAGAAAGGGTGTCCCTACAGATCACAGAGAAACCAACCACCTCTTATACACCAGGTTGTTTCCCTAATCCGAGAGTCCCAACGTTTTTCCAGGGTAAAGCTTGTTCCTGGAAGACTTTCCTGTGGACAACTGTTCAACATCCCACATCACGGGTTGTAACCCAATAAGAGAGTCAAGAAAGTCCTGTTCAGCAGCAGTAAGCCTATGGATTTGCACATTATGCAGACAATGCGTGACCTGCTCAGCGCACATGCGCACCTCTTTTGTCTACAAGGATCTATAATATTCAAGAAATTCAGTGGGGTTTGTAAGGGTGCAGAAGTAATGTTCGGGCACAATGGGCCTCATTACGGGTCCGGAGGTAACCCTGAAAATTACTTGACTTGACCAGTACCACCGGGCTATTCCAAGTCTGGCAGCCAGGAAGTCAGGCGATGGCAATTTTGTTAATCCCAATTCCAATAGAGTCCGATAAAACTCTATGGAAATGGGGACACGGAAGCACCAGCAGCGTTGTTACCGGTGCCGGGGCTTCCGTGACTGTTTTGCCTGCCATCGCCGCTGTGCCCGGCAGGGTCAGACATGGCGGGTATAGCAGCTCTGGCACGCAAACCCATAGTTTGCCGGTCCGGAAACAACAGTGCCCGTAAACTTACCAGCACCATTGTTTCCAGACCGGCAAACTTAGGATGAGGCCCTATGGTCCTATATTTTTGGATAAAGACTTTTCATAATAATAGGGTTGGGTAAATGCCTCTTTATCCCAAAAGCTAAGCAGGGTTTTCCTACCTCAAAGGAAAATAGTGAAATTGTCAGGAAGTCCGAAACTAAAAAGGTCTGTCACTGTCATGTCCAAAAACCTATTACTGTCCCTAACACTAATAATGTAAGATAACTGTGTAAGGATGGTCCGTTCTCAAAGCAAAAAGTGTTCCTTGGGTTTTCAAACAACAGATAAGTTCCCAGTTTCGATGGTATGGTAGAATGTGGTGCAAAATAATGTTCCAAAATGCAAGATACCAAATGCTAGGGTTGTGCTCCTTTCCCCTAGATTTCCTCTTGTCTTAAATTGCTGGATAACACACAAGGAACTGTTTTTTTTTTCACAGTTCTTGTATTCTACCAGTTTGGTGCGTTCTGCTACCAAATGTAGGATCCCAATGCTGGGGTTGTGTTGTTTTTCCCTAGACTGCTTCCTATTCCAATGCTAGGGTTGTCCTCCTTTCCCCCAGACGACTTCTTATTCCAATGCTAGGGTTGTGCTTCTTTCCCATAGACTTATCTGTGTACAGTTCAAGAGGAATTGTTTCACAGTTCTTATACCCTATCAGCTTGGCACGTCCCCTACCAAGTGTAGGAATCCCTCATTTCCATCACAGGGTTCTTGAACCTCTTATTCTCAGTTTCTTATGTGAGTGCGGGTTTCAGATTTGCAGTTTCTTACACTGCTTGATTCACTCTCTTGCCAATCAAGTGATCTCAGTTGGGCTGTCTCTTTGCTTCTCTCAGGATTGCAGACCCTCTTTGTTTTAACTTCGGCTTCACATTTGGGTGCAAGCCCCAGACTCGCAATGTTGCGTTGTATCCCCTTGGTTCACTCTCCTGCCAAGTATACAACTATCTTTCATTTGTTTCGGGGTACCAAACCCTCTCTTTCCTCTGGTCCCAGACCCTCTTGCTTTTGGGTGCAGGTGTGAGACTCACACGGTTGCATTTTATCCGTTTGGTTTGTAGAGAGACAGACGTACACGCCATCTATAGTGCCCGCCCCCTCACCTCCGTCATATTGAAAGAACAGTAAGAAGACACTGTGCATGACACCTGGAATCATCCCAATACCACATCGAAGATATGAGAGATGTTATGCGCTCAGACAACTATATCGAATGTACCCTCGAACTGACTCGAACAGACTTGGTTGAAGGAAGTCTGCAGACACCACAGAACATAGAAGAGCTACAAGTAAAGTCTGACAAGTGTAAAGTGGCGTCATGAAGAGAAGACACGAGGGCGCACTGAAACGATATACGAATACTTAAAGAATGAAGATTGACTGAAGTGACAAAGTATGCAAATACAAAGAAAACATATACTCTGAAAAGATAAGTAAGAAGAGATGAAGTAGATGTATATACGCAGAAACGCAAGCTAGATAAAACATATAGAAGCTTGCTTAAACAAAGGAAATAGAACACAGGTAAAGCATCCATGATGAGAAAATGGACATCGGCTTCGTATAATAGTAATTGAGAAGCCTGGAGGATAAAAAACCTAAGGCTGCAGAGGTGACAGGTACTGGAATACATATCTGTGCAAGAAAAAAGAATATTAGTTTGGCTTGGATCAAGGATGCCGCAGCAAGAGGCAACTGCAAGGCTTTAAAGGAGTCAAGGAGAATAAACTGTGTACACAGGAAATATTTCTCTTAGATTAAGCAAAGGAGTCAACATTTTCAAGTGCCAAGTATTGAACACTTAAAGACATGGAAAGCACATGCAAGGTGGAGCAAGCAAGTCTCGAGATGCCAAGGAGAGTAATAGCACCCAGTATAATTGAATCAAATAGTACTAAATAGAAGGGCAGGATGGACAAAATCACTGTCTCCTCATACGTGGTGCAAGACCAGAAAACAAGGCCTATTCATAAAGTTCCAGACGAAAATAGCGATCTACCTTCCCCCTCTTTAAAGTTCTGAGGAAGAGAACAGTCAGTGAGATGAACTACAAAGAAGAAGCCTTGGTTTGGGGCCTAACTGATGAGAGATGGTAGGCTAATTGGCCAAGTGGGCAGTTGTCTGACGTTGTTCCCCGCACCTCGGTTTCGTTTTGCGTACGTGCTGCTAACGAGCAGAATGCCCAAGGTTGGGAGAGAATGCCAACCAATCATGAGGGCTATGTAATGTTGGACTAAACATTGTTGCAGAAGCCAATCTGCTGCTGTTATTCTGCTACTATCTGTATTATACATAGTTAGAGGTAGTTTAAGGCATGCCTAGCAGAGAAGGGGCAGCCAATGAGGTTACTAACACCTAAATGAACTGTAGGTATATATGTTCCCTTAACCAAACCCTCTGCCTGATAGGTTTTTACTGTTTGCCACGTACGATGACGTCATAGCTGACGTACATCAAGGTATAAAGCCTTTTGTGTAATTGAAATCGGTTGAGAGTGTGTGAGCTAGAATCTGTTTGTTCGCCAGGTTTCCCTACTTTATTGAGCTGATAAGAAAGTCGTATTTTGCCATTTTCTTTGAGTCTGTCCGGTTATTGGGGCTTGAGATCAGTTATTGTAATAATCCCATCTGGCACTTGGAACGCTCCAGGTGCTACTGCACATTTTGGTAGCAGAGGATGGTTCAATCCAGACCCTCAGATTCTTGACGTCTTCCACCATTAGCCGGAAGACTGCAGAGTTTCCTGTGGAAAGAGGGAGAAAAACAACCGAGTGCCTTCTATTTCAATGTAGTGACTGATAATTTGGTCTCCTCTACTCTGGTAAAACTTTTATTTATTTGCATTTTTAAAGGGCTCAAACAGCCCACAGGCACTGAGGTGCTGTTACAGGAATTGTTTGTGTTTTTTTATTTCTTTAGTTGCGTAACTGTTTTTTTTTGTCTTAGTTGCGTATTTATAACGCGCTTAAATACCCAGAGGTTTGTAAGCACGGACCCGTGGATCGAACCTGTGTTGCTTCGTGTCATCTTGCTTCCAAGGTGAACACTTTGCCATTGAGCTATCCTCCCGGGACTTTGCTCTGCTTTCCCCATGGATCCTATTCCCCTTCGCATTCTTGAAGCGGTCTCTAATAATTTTATTTCTCTGTTCACTGCTGCACTCAAATACTCTTTCTCCACCAGGCATATTCCTCAGTCTCTTAAACAAGCAGTGATCTCCCCATTACTAAAAAAATCTCATCTTGACCCTGCAATCGTGGAAAACTATGGTCCTATCTTTCTTTTTCGGGTAGCCATGAAATTAATGGAATCCATTGCAACCCCTCAACTTTCTGCTTTTTTGGAAGCCAATCCGCTTCTTCATCCTTTACAGTCCGGATTCCGCCCTGGTATGGGTACTGAATCCGTGATGGTGGCTCTCATGGACGATGTTGCCCTACTACAGGACGCGGAGAGGTGGGAGCTTTGATCCTCCTTCACCTCTCCATGGCCTTTGACACTGTTGACCATCAGAAGCTGCTTCACTGCCTTCAGGAGGTGGGAATTTCCGGGCACACCGCTAAAGTGGTTCTCCTCTTTCCTGTCTGAATGGGTTCAAACTGTCTCCCTTCCTCCCTTCACTTCCTCACCCATTGTCCTGAACTGTGGAGAACCCCAGGGCTCTGCCCTGTCCTCCCTACTTTTTAATCTATATATGCAGGCACTGGCTAAACATATCACCAGCCACGCCACAGAGTTCATTTTTACTCCAATGCTGATGATACTCAGATTCTTTTCCGTTTAAATATGCCATCTTCCGACTCCCCCCCCCCCCCAACAAATTGAAAAACTACCTTGCTGCAGATGGAGATTGAATGGCCAACAATTGGCTCAAATTAAACAGAGAAAAAATAGAAGTTCTTCTGGTGGGATCTAACATCATGGGTCAGCCCTGGACCTGTGACTATTGGTTTCCCTCCCTAGGACCATGCCCAGAACCCTCTCCAGTTGTGAAGAGCCTCTGATTAAACTTATGGCTACCGGCTCCTGAGAAGCCCAGGTCTCTCCAGTTTGCCAGCGGGGCTATATAAAACATAAGGTTTTGAAAAAAGTTCTATCTATTCTATTTCTAAAATTGTAACGGCATCTATCATGAGCTCTCTACTTTATTGCAACGCAATTTATCTGGGCCAACCTGAGATGCTACTCAAACGCCTTCAAACTCTCAAGAAT